>NC_041389.1:302852078-302855407 GCF_002162155.2 Triticum dicoccoides
CCTCCCCTCCCCTCCCCTCCCGTGTCCCCATCCCGTTGAAACCCTAAGCGGCGGTAGCCGCCATGGTGAAGGGACGCACGGGGCAGCGCGTCAGGCTCTACGTCCGGAGCACCATCCTCGGCTTCAAGAGGTGAGCAGCCCCGTTCTTGGCCATGCTCTCGCCGGATCTGATGATTCATTTCATGGTGAGATTGGGTGGCGCACTGATGGCGATGTGGGGGGTTGATCTGCAGGTCGAAGCCGAACCAGTACGAGAGCACGTCGCTGGTGCAGGTCGAGGGGGTGAACACCAAGGAGGACGTGGCGTGGTACAGTGTCACCGTGACGGAACAAGCCTCCTCCGCTCTGCTCTGCTCGCCGGTATGGACTCCCCCCAACCCCTTCCTCCTGCCCTGGCCGGCCAACCGAGGTTCCAATCGGATCCCCTCTCGCGCTTCGTCTCCGGGCCGACCGGCTCTCCCTCCTCTGTCTGCATCCCGTCCAGCTAGCCGATTGACCGCTGGCGCCCTGTTGGCTCGCGCACGGGGCACGCTAGCCAGCTGATCCTGTCCGGCGTGTCTAGTAGTAATAGACAACGACAGGTTCTCTGCTTATCAACTCTGTTACTTCTGCATAGTTTGTTTAAGGCTGTTGCTTGTGCAGTGTGTCCATCGAGAGTAGATAGACTATTTCTTTCATGATTCATCTATATATGCTGTTCTTATATGCAAGTTTGTATCTGGATGTCTTATGCATGACAGAAGTTTGTGAAATGCAATGTTTTTCATGATTTCCTCTGCTGTTTGTAATTGTTCTGGTTAACTGTGCTAGTAGATATTTCTTGGGATTTGTAGCTGGTAGATATTGTGTCATGTCCTCTTAGACGAGTTCATTTATTGAAAAATATTTCACATGTAGGGCCAGGCTGTTCGTCTGTTTTCTGCTTCTCTGCTGGTAGCTTAGAAGAATACAATTCTCACTGAATGTACTTTTGCATTCTTACTATATCTACTGCTGCCACAATCATTCTTACTATATCTCACTGAATGGCATCTGTACCTCATCTAGCACACTGCCTAAAATTGTCACTATTGTTTCAATGAAATTAGTAGAATTACCTTGTGATTCCTCTGTTTGCTTCATATTATGGTTGCTCTACTGCTAGTGTCTTACTAGCTTGTTCTGGCTCATCGTGTTCCTGCTTGTAGTTGATTTTCCATGTGCCTAAGTATATGAGTAGTACATGTGCAAGCAAACATTTGAACTCAAACCCATCCATCCTTTGTACTGTACTATACTGAAGAAGTAATGTAGATGAATATACATGCAGTTTTATTAAGTGAATGCCATGCAAACAACTAACTTGCTCTTGTCCATGTAGATGGAGTAGGAGGATGAGCAGCAGCAACAAATGAGCCTGATGATGAAGAAGCACCTGACGACCAGAACTCGTTCAAGTGCTCTTTAGTCCTTCCAAAACAAGGTCTTGATGTCCCCCTTACAGAAAATGTTCATATATGTTCCTGCATGATGCGTGTGTGCATGTTGGATGGTCACATTCTAATGTACTAGCTAGCTAGTAAGCTTGTTTTGCTACTGGATGATTGAATGTCATATCAGTTTGTACCTCATCTAGCTCACCACCTCAAATTGCCACTGTTTGGTTAGTGTTTCCTTCTTGGTTGGCTAAACGTATCCGTTTGTTTAATTAGGAGCATTAGACGCTCTCCATCGATGATTGCCTAATTTTATTCATGGTCTCCACAATATATTCATTTGATTGTCTGCTACATCTCCACTTAAATACTCATAATGCTACTGTCTAGACTTTGTTCAATTGGACTGACTATATATCTCTTGTTAAAATTGTGCTCTTGATCTTTTCTTTAAACCTGGGACATCATCCATATCTAACTCTTCCTTTTCAGTCTAAACCTGAGACCTCTCTTGTTTTCAGTCACACTACTGTTTTGCTGTGCTTGATAAACCTGAGACTTCTTTCTATTGTAATATCAAAGTTGTTTGGTTCTGGCCTCAGCACTAGTACACTAATATTGAAGTTGTTCACTCTCTTACAGGAGCTTCGGGCCTAATTTTTTTGGAGTGTGAAGCCATGAAGCCAAGTGCGAATCAGTGAAGCCCTACTTAGCGAAGAGTTTTTTGGTTCTGTAGTAGACTGTAAATTGTAATATTGTAATAGATTGTAAAAGACTAATGTAGTGTTATTTGATGAATTATATTTGTCTCGTCCTATTTGAAAGTGATTATGTATGTTAAAAAGATGTGAAATGGAAACATGACCAACGGGACCAATTTATGTCCCACTTATGAATATAATTTGAGATATTTTGAAATTTTTGACGTGTGGTGCCCATCTGACTAGTGGGACCAGCTCTAAAATAAAATGATTGAAAAATAAAAAATCAATTGATGGTAAGAAGGCCACAACCCAACAATAAAAAGGCTGCAATATTGGGCTTGGCCCATGAACCCAACCAAAAATTGACAGACAAAAAAAACACAAATAGGCTGAATTGTTGGGCTCGGCCCATGTAGAAAACCGAATTGGACCGGGCTGAATCTTGTGCCACATCAGCTTGCCACGCTGGATGCCTACGTGGCCTGGGGGAGGTTGCTAGTGACCAAAACGCCATAGTAGGAATATTTTGGTCGTAAACATCTTTTACCATTCCGGAAGAAAGGTCGCTATAGTCAGTTTACGACGGCCAGCTTTTGACCTTCTGTTTTTGGTCACAAAAAGGTCATAAATGGAAATTTGTGACCTTTTAGTGACCAATAGTGGTGGTCATAAGTTGACATATTTCTTGTAGTGCACCTCCCCACTTTTGCTGCTACTTCAGTCTTCGGTGGTGTGGGCTCTCTCGCAGGAGTGGACTGCATGCGATGCATCGGGTGGAGATCTTGGAGAGCAGAGGAGGCCAATGTCGGAGGTGGGAAGGAGGGAGCCGATGTGGTGGCGGGCTTTGTGGTCGCCGGAGTCTCCCGTCCATGGCCACCAACTAGACGAGGAGGAGCCCACCATCGGATCCGTCCTCCCCGCAAGGAGGAGATATGTTCTTGGCACACGCGCGGTCATGGCCTCGATCTGGACGAGGAGCTTGGGAGAGGCAGCCATGGTCTCGATCTGGATGAGGACAGGGCATCTGCACTCTACGGGTGGAGATGCAGTTCGATGCGGAAGGGAGTGGGGTGCAGTCCTTTTCCCCACTGGTCGACGCGACGGCCGTCAGTGCCCATGAACGAGACAAAAGCCGGATCCAGCAACGAAAACGAGGGAGGGGCAAATCCGGCGACCTTTGGAAGATGGAGGCGCTTGGATCTGGCGGCCA
>NC_041389.1:302855921-302871711 GCF_002162155.2 Triticum dicoccoides
AAGGCCGGTGTTGTTAGAATAAGGTCTTAAGGGGTGTTGTTAGAATAGACCCACACTATATATATATATATATGTGTGTGTGTGTGTGTGTGTGCGCGTGTGTGTGTGTGTGTTTGTGTGTGTGGGGGGGGAGGGGGGAGGGGGGGCGCCTAGCACACAACAGACAATTGCTTTGCCGTGTGCGGTGCCCCCTCCACCGTTTACACCCCAGGTCATATTCTCGTAGTGCTTAGGCGAAGCCCTGGGGAGATCACTTCACCATCACTGTCATCACGCTGTCGTGCTGATGGAACTCATCTACTACCTCGACGTCTTGCTGGATCAAGAAGGCGAGGGACGTCACTGAGCTGAACGTGTGCAGAAGTGGAGGTGTCGTGCGTTTGGTACTTGATCGGTTGAAGTGTGAAGAAGTTTGACTACATCAATAATGTTGTGAACCACTTCCAGTTACGGTCTACGAGGGTATGCAGACACACTCCCCCCCTCGTTTCTATGCATCTCCATGGATAGATCATTGCGTGTGCGTAGAATATTTTTTCCATGCAACGATTCCCAATAGTGGCATCATGAGCCTGGTCTATGCGTAGATGATATGCACGAGTGGAACACAAAGGGTTGTGGGCAGTGATAGTCATACTACTTACCACCAACGTCTTATTTTGATTCGGCGGTATTGCGAGATGAAGCGGCCCGGGCCAACCTTACATGTCCACGCACATGAGACCAGTGGCACCGACAGACATGCAACTAGTTTTGCATAAAGGCGGTTGGCGGGTGTCTATTTCTCCTTCTTTAGTTGAATCGAATTTGACTACGACCAGTCCTTGAAGAAGGTTAAAACAACAAACTTGATGAATCACTGTTGTGGTTTTTGCCGTAGGTAGAACGGTTCTTGCTAGAAGACCATATCAACCACGTAAAACCTGCAACAACAAAGTAGAGGACGTCTAACTTGTCTTCGCAGGGTATGTTGTGATGTGATATGGTCAATACATGATGTGGTAAACGTTATTGTATGAGATGATTATGTTTTGTAAGTTATCGGCAACCTGCAGGAGCCTGATGGTTGTCTCTTTATTGTATGAAATGCAAATGCCATGTAATTGCCTTACTTTATCACTATGCGTTTGCAATAGTTGTAGAAGAAATAGTTGGCGAGACGACCATGACGCAATGATGGAGACCAAGGTGTTGAGCCGGTGGCGATGGAGATCATGATGTTGCTTTGGAGATGGGGATCAAAAGCACGAGATGATGATGGCCATTTCATGTCACATATTTTGATTGCATGTGATGTTTATCTTTTATGCATCTTATTTTGCTTAGTACGGCGGTAGCATTATAAGATGTTCCCTTCACTAAATTTCAAGGTAAAAGTGTTCTCCCTGAGTATCCACCATTGCTACAGTTCGTCGTGTTGAGACACCATGTGATGATCGGGTGTGATAGACTCTACGTTCACATACAATGGGTGTAAGATAGTTTTGCACATGCATAATACTTGGGTTAAACTTGACGAGCCTAGCATGTACAGACATGGCCTCGGAACACTGGAGATCGAAAGATCGAACGTGAATCATATAGTAGATATGATCAACATAGAGATGTTCACCATTGATGACTACCCCATCTCACGTGATGATCGGACATGGGTTAGTTGATCTGGATCACGTGTCACTTATATGACTTGAGGGATGTCTATTTAAGTGGGAGTTCTTGAGTAATTTGATTAATTGAACTTAATTTATCATGAACTTAGTCCTGATAGTATTTGCATATCTATGTTGTAGATCAATAGCTCATGATTTAGCTCCCTTATTTTTTGATATGCTCCTAGAGAAAACTAAGTTGAAAGATGATGGTAGCAATAATGCAGATTGGGTCCATGATCTAAGGATTATCCTCATTTCTGCATAGAAGAATTATGTCCTTGATGCACCACTAGGTGATAGACTATTGCAGGAGCAGATGTAGACGTTATGAACGCTTGACAAGCTTGATATGATGACTACTTGATAGTTTAGTGCACCATGCTTTACGTCTTAGAATCAGGGCTTCAAAGCACGTTTTGAACGCGATGGAACATATGAGATGCTACAAGAGCTGAAATTGGTATTTCATACTTATGCCTGTGTTGAGAGGTATGCGACCTTTGACAAGTACTTTGCCTACAAGATGGCGGGGAATAGCTCAGCCAGTGAGCATGTACTCAGAATGTATGGGTACTACAATCGCTTGAATCAAGTGGGAGTTAATCTTCCAGATATGATAGTGATTGACATAATTCTCTAGTCACTATCACCAAGCTAATAGAACTTCGTGATGAACTATAATATGCAAGGGATGACAAAAACGATTCCCAAGCTCTTCGTGATGCTGAAATCGGCGAAGGTAGAAATCAAGAAAGAGCATCAAGTGTTGATGGTTTACAAGACCACTAGTTTCAAGAAAAAGGGCAAGGGAAAGAAAATGAACTTCAAGAAGAGTGACAAGCAAGTTGCCACTCCCATGAAGAAACCCAAAGCTGGACCCAAGCCTGAAACTAAGTGCTTCTACTGCAAGGAAATGGTCACTGGAAGCGGAACTGCCCCAAATACTTGGCAAATAAGAAGGATGGCAAAGTGAACAAAGATATATTTGATATACATGTTATTGATGTGTACTTGACTAGTGTTCGTAGTAGCCCCTGGGTATTTGATACCGGTTCAGTTGCTAAGATTAGTAACTCGAAACAGGAGTTGCAGAATGAACAGAGACTAGTTAAGGATGAAGTGACGATGTGTGTTGGAAGTGATTCCAAGGTTGATATGATCACCATCGCACACTCCCTCTACCTTCGGGATTAGTGTTGAACCTAAACAAATGTTATTTTGTGTTTGCATTGAGCATGAGTATGATTGAATCACTTTTATTGCAATATAGTTATTCATTTAAGTGAGAGAATAATTGTTGTTCTATCTACATGAATAAAACCTTCTATGGTCATACACCCATATTGATGCAAAAATATGCAAAGTTGATAATGACAGTGCAACATATTTGTAGCATTGCGGTTTAGGTCATATTGGTGTAAAGAGCATGAAGAAATTCCATGCCGATGGACTTTTGGAATCACTTGATTATGAATCATTTGATACTTGCGAACCATGGCTCATGGGCAAGATGACTAAAACTCCATTCTCCGGAACAATGGAGCAAGATAATGACTTATTGGAAATAATACATATCGATGTATGCGGTCAAATGAGTATTGAAGCACGCGGCGGGTATCATTATTTTCTGTCGTCCTTCATAGATGATTTGTGTAGGTATGGGTATATCTACTTGATGAAACCACAAGCCTAAAATGTTTGAGAAGTTCAAAGAATTTCAGAGTGAAGTAGAGAATCATCGTAACAAGAAAATAAAGTTTCTAAGATCTAATCACGGAGGCAAATATTTGAGTTACGAGTTTGGCCTTCATATAAAACAATGTGGAATAGTTTCACAACTCACGCCACCTGGAACACCACATTGTAATGGTGTGTCCGAACGTTGTTACCGTACTTTTATCAGATATGGTGCGTTCTATGATGTCTTTTACCGATTTGCCACTATCGTTTTGGGGTTATGCATTAGAGACAACCGCATTCACGTTAAATAGGGCACCATCTAAATCTGTTGAGACGACACCGTATGAAATGTGGTTTGGAAAGAAACCTAAGCTGTCGCTTCTTAAAAATTTGGGGATGCGACGCTTATGTCAGAAGGCTTCAGCCTGATAAGCTCGAACCCAAAGCGGAGAAGTGCATCTTCATAAGATACCCTAAAGAAACTGTTGGGTACACCTTCTATCACATATCCAAAGGCAAGATCATTATTGCTAAGAATGGGCCCTTTCTAGAGAAGAAGTTTCTCTCGAAAGAAGTGAATGGGAGGAAAGTAGAACTTGATGAGGTAATTGTACCTTCTCTCGAATTGTAAAGTAGTACATCACAGAAAACCGTTCCCATGATGCCTACACCAACTAGAGAGGAAGCAAATGATCATGATCATGAAGCTTCAGATCAAGTTGCTACTGAACCTCGTAGGTCAACCAAAACAAGATCCACACTAGAGTGGATCCTTTCCTGGAAGTCATGTCATTAGACCGAGGCAAACCTATGAACTATGAAGAAGCTATGATGACCCCAGATTCCGACAGATGGCTTGAGGCCATGAAATCTGAGATAGGATCCATTTATGAGAACAAAGTGTGGGATTTGGTGGATTTGCCCGATGATCGGCAAGCCATAGAGAATAAATGGATCTTCAAGAAGAAGACTGATGCTGATGGTAGTGTTATTGTCTACAAAGCTCGACTTGTCGCAAAAGGTTTTCGACAAGTTCAAGGGGTTGACTACGATGAGACTTTCTCACCCGTAGCGATGCTTAAGTCTGTCCGAATCATGTTAGCAAATGTTGTATTTTATGATTATGAAATCTGGCAAATGGATGTCAGAACTGCATTCCTTAATGGATATCTTAAAGAAGAGTTATATGTGATGCAACCAGAAGGTTTTGTTGATCCTAAAGGTGCTGACAAAGTGTGCAAGCTCCAGCGATCCATCATTGGATTGGTGCAGGCATCTCGGAGTTGGAATATATGCTTTGATTAGGTGATCAAAGCATATGGTTTATACAGACTTGAAGTAAAGCCTGTAATTACAAGAAAGAGAGTGGGAGCTCTATAGCATTTATAATATTATATGTGGATGACATATTTTTGATTGGAAATGATATAGAATTTCTGAATAGCACAAAAGGATACTTGAATAAGAATTTTTTCAATGAAAAGACTTCTGTGAAGCTACTTATGTATTGGGCAACAAGATCTATAGAGATAGATCGAGATGCTTAATAGGACTTGCATAAAGCACATACCATGACAAAGTTTTCAAGAAGTTCAAAATGGACCAGTCAAAGAAAGTGTTCTTACCTGTGTTACAAGGTAGGAAGTTGAGTAAGACTCAAAACCCGACCATGGTAGAAGATAGAGAGTGCAAGTGCAACTAATCCCTGGGTGGCTTTGGTAATTCTTAACAACATATAGCTCATTGAACTAATGCTCTTTCAAGATGATCATTTCAGAAAGTTCAATGATTGGCATGGCATGGACTAGAGATGTGGACCCTTCAAAATGCTAAGGACACATATTGGCAACAAGATCAAGACTCTACATTTTCTTTTTAGTGATCCAAGATCACATTGAGTCCATAGGAAAGCCAATACTATTAAAAGGGGATGAGGTGTTGCTTAATGACTTACTTGCTCAAAATGCTTAGTGATATGCTCAAAAACCCTCAACCACTTTCTCATTTCCACATATGTCCTAAACCTAAAAGTTAAACTCGGCCCCACCGAATTGATCTATCCGGCGTCACCGAGTTCATTTGACATAGCCGCTGCCACAAAGCCTAATCAGTTCGGTCTCAGCGATTGGGATCTCGGTCTCACCAAGATGGGATTGCAAATTCTCTGTTTCCCTTCATAACATCCGGTCTCACCGAAATGAGCGATCGGTCTCACCGAGTTTGCAATGCAAACTCCCTGTTTCCTTTTCATAACGCTTCGGTCCCACCGAAGTGAGCGAATAGGTCCCACCGAGTTTGCCTGACCAACTCCCTGTGTGCCTATTACTGAAATTGGTCCCATCGAGTTCATGTGATCGGTCTCACCGAGATTACGTTATGCCCTAACCGTAGCTCATTGGTCCCACCGAGTTGATCGTATCGGTCCCACCAAAAATCCTAACATTCATATTTTGACTTGAATTGGTCTGAGAGTTTCACCATTCGGTCTCACCGAGTTTGGGAATCTGTGTGTAACGGTCTATGTATACCCCTCCACCCTTTCTTCATTCGTGGAGAGAGCCATCAGAACATGCCTACACTTCCACTACTCATTTTCTGAGAGAGAACCACCTACTCATGTGTTGAGACCAAGACATTCCATTCCAACCACAAGAATCTTGATCTCTAGCCTTCCCCAAGTTGCTTTCCACTCAAATCATCTTTCCACCATAGCCAAATCTGCGTGAGAGATTTGAGTGTTGGGGAGACTATCATTTGAAGCACAAGAGCAAGGGGTTCATCATCAACACACCATCTATTACCTTTTGGAGAGTGGTGTCTCCTAAATTGGTTAGGTGTCACTTGGAGGCCTCCTTCAGGATTTCGGAGTTGAACCAAAGAGTTTGTAAGGGCAAGGAGATCGCCTACTTAGTGAAGATCTACCCAAATGAGGCAAGTCCTTCATGGGCGATGGCCATGGTGGGATAGACAAGGTTGCTTCTTCATGGACCCTTCATGGGTGGAGCCCTCCGTGGACTCGCGCAGCCATTACCCTTCGTGGGTTGAAGTCTCCATCAACGTGGATGTACGATAGCACCACCTATCGGAACCACGCCAAAACTCTTCGTGTCAACATTGCGTTTGCTCCCTCCAAACTCCCCCCATCTACTTTCTTGCAAGTTGCATGCTTTACTTTCCGCTTCTCATATACTCTTTGCATGCTTGGTTGAATTGTATTGTGATTGCTTGACTTGTGCTAAATTGCTAAAATCTGCCAAGAATTAGAATTGGGAGAAGGCTAGGTTTTTATTTGGTCAAGTAGTCTAATCATTCCCCTCTAGACATACTTCCAATCCTATAGAGAGAAAATGAAAGTTATTCCCTATGCCTCAGCCATAGTTTCTATAAAGTATGCCATGCTGTGTATCATACCTATTGTGTACCTTGCCATGAGTTTGACAAGGGGGTACAATAGTGATCCAGGAGTAGATCAGTGGATAGCGGTCAAAATTATCCTTAGTTACATAAGAGGACTAAGGAAATGTTTCTCGGTTATCGTGGTGTTAAAGAATTTGTTGTAAAGGGTTACGTCGATGCAGGCTTTGACACCGATCTGGATGACTCTGAGTCTCAATATGGATCCATATTGAAAGTGGGAGCAATTAGCTAGTGTAGCTCCATGCAGAGCATTGTAGACGTAGAAATTTGCAAAATACATACTTATCTGAATGTAGCAGACCCGTTGACTAAACTTCTCTCACAAGCAAAACATGATTATGACTTAGTACTCTTTGGGTGTTAATCACATGGTGATGTGAACTAGATTATTGACTCTAGTAAACTCTTTGGGTATTGGTCACATGGCGATGTGAACTATGGGTGTTAATCACATGGCGATGTGAACTAGATTATTAACTCTAGTGCAAGTGGGAGACTGAAGTAAATATGCCCTAGAGGCAATAATAAAGTTATTTTATATTTCCTTATTCATGATAAAGGTTTATTATTCATGCTAGAATTGTATTGATCGGAAACCTTAATACATGTGTGAATACATAAACAAACAATGTGTCCCTAGTGAGCCTCTACTAGACTAGATCGTTGATCAAAGATGGTTAAGGCTTCCTAACCATGGACATGAGTTGTCATTTGATAATGGGATCACATCATTAGGAGAATGATGTGATGGAAAAGACCCATCCGTTAGCTTAGCATAACGACCATTCAGTTTTATTGCTATTGCTTTCTTCATGTCAAATACATATTCCTTCGACTATGAGATTATGCAACTCCCGGATGCCACAGGAATGCCTTGCGTGCTATCAAACGTCACAACTTAACTGGGTGATTGCAAAGATGCTCTACAGGTATCTACGAAGGTGTTTGTTTAGTTGGCATAGATCGAGATTAGGATTTGTCACTCCGAGTATCAGAGAGGTATCTCTGGGCCCTCTCGGTAATACACATCATAAGCTTGCAAGCAAACGACTAAGGAGTTAGTCACGAGGTGATGTATTATGGAACGAGTAAAGAGACTTGCCAGTAATGAGATTGAACTAGGTATGAAGATACCTACGATTGAATCTCGGCCAAGTATCTTACCGATGGACAAAGGGAATTACACATGTTGTCATAACGGTTCGATCGATAAAGATCTTCGTAGAATATGTAGGAGCCAATATGGGCATCCAGGTTCCGCTATTGGTTATTAACCAGAGAGGTGTCTCGGTCATGTCTACATAGTTCTCGAAACCGTAGGGTCCGCACGCTTAATGTTCGATGACGATATAGTATTATATGAGTTATGTGATTTGGAGGCTGAATGTTGTTTGGAGTCCTGAATGAGATCACGGACGTGATGGGGAGTCTCGAAATGGTCGAGAGGTAAATATTGATATATAGGACGATGGTATTTGGACACCGGAAGTGTTCCGAATGGTACCAGATACATATCGGGTCACCGAAAGGGGTTCCAGGCACTCCGAGCGAAAGATATGGGCCTTATGGGCCAAGAGGGGAAACGCACCAGCCACAAGGGCCTGGTGCACCCCCATATGGGCCGAAGGAAAGGGGAGAAGGGAAAGGAAAGTGTGGATTAGGATTCCCACGTCCTTCCCTCTCCCCCTCTTTCCTTCTCCCTCGGTTAAATATGGTAGGGGGCATCACTTGGGGAGGACCCAAAGTAGGATTCGGCCTACTGGGGGCGCCTCCTGGCAGCCTCCCCTCTCCCTCCTATATATATATGTGTGTGTGGGGGGGGGGAGGGGGGAGCACAAAACAAACAATTGCTTAGCCGTGTGCAGCGCCCCCCTCCACCGTTTACACCCCCGGTCGTATTCTCGTAGTTCTTAGGCAAAGCCCTGCGGAGATCACTTCACCATCACCGTCACCATGCCGTTGTGCTGACAGAACTCATCTACTACCTCGACGTCTTGCTGGATCAAGAATGCAAGGGACATCACCGAGCTAAACATGTGCAGAACGCGGAGATGCCGTGCGTTTGGTACTTGATCGGTTGAAGCGCAAAGAAGTTGGACTACATCAAACGGGTTGTGAAAGCTTCCGCTTAAGGTCTACGAGGGTACGTAGACACACTCTCCCCCTCGTTGCTATGCATCTCCATGGGTAGATCATTGCGTGTGCGTAGAATTTTTTTGTTTTCCTTGGAATGATCCCCAACACATTTCTCAAACCACTGTTCCTAAGGATTTGTCTATTTTGCTTCAAGCCTATCCTTCGCGTGCATGTGTGTGTGTGTGTGTGAGAGAGAGAGAGAGAGAGAGAGATATCATATGGATTCTTAAGATTGCTTTGGTTAAAGATGTTTTGAAGAGTTCCACCAAGTTAATTTGCTTTGCTTGTTACTTCTGGATGGTGTGAGCCTCCTAGAAGGTTAGGAGTCACATGAGGGCCTTCAAACCACCATATTATGAAGGAATCAAGAGTTTGTCCACAATAAGGAGATCGCCATTATTTTTGGTGCATTTACCACGAGTGAGGTTTGAACCTTCACGAACAAGGAGTATGATAATGCATACTATCTAAACCTTAGGGTACATCGTCAAGCCCCCATTTATAGCTACCCACAAACTCAAACTCTACTTTCTTCCAAGTTTCATTTTCCTTTTTTTACTTTTGTTAGTTTGCATGTGCACAAGTTTCCCAAGGATCAACCAATCTTGTTCTAAAATGTAACAATCCCAAAACTTTGTGGTAGTGATTATTTTATAGGACTATTCACGCCCTCCAGTCAGTTGCACATCAACCCAAACCCCCTTTCACCTTCTTCTGCCGTCGTGGTGCTGACTCACTATGGCACCTCTCCTCCTATTGACCTACCACTCAACTCGACTGGTGCCAATTCGTGTCAATAACACCCTGTCCTTGTGAACCGCCTACCACCTAGAGGAAGGGGGGCAACTTTGATGAACTCTCCCTTGTTTGTAGGGACGCAAGCGGGGTGAGATAGCGGGCAATAGCATAGTACAGTATAGCATTAGTAACTAATTATTGAGTTTTGCAGGATCGAGCGGGATGTCGTTGGCACCCTACCTGTCAGCCATGAGATACCGCTTGCTCTTACTCATCCTCCCTCTTCTCTTCCCACCACCTTTCTCCCATGCCGCTCCTCATGCCGCTCATCTCTCATCGGTCGGTGGCCTAGCTTGGACCGAATGTGCTGTTTCTAGTTTCTCCTGTTAACCACTAGATTAATGCTCTATCAAAAATATGGAAAGGTACTAGTGCAGAACCGGGCTTTAGTGCCGGTTCGTGACGGCCTTTAGTGCCGGTTGGCGAACCGGCACTAAAGAGTGGGGACTAAAGCCCCCCCCTTTAGTACCAGTTCGTCACGAACTGGCGCTAAAGTGCAAACACGTGGCACGAGCCAGGCCCGTGTGCGTGTAGGACATTAGTACCGGTTGGTAACACCAACCGGTACTAAATGTTTGGGTGTTTTTTTTAATTTTTGCTTTAATTTTGTGTTTTCAATTTGGCTTTATTTTCCATTTAATTATTTTTTGTTTGCTGGTATTTCACGATACTACAAATTGTACACGTTATGCATATATATTAAATAGATTTTCTCGTACGTAGAACCGCATATATATATAATATATATCATCGAATGTCTCACAGCCAACACCATTAACTATTCACACATATACACATGTATATACATATACAATTTCTACTACATGTTGCCTTGGTGCCTTCGGAGCACGATGACAAGTGGTTCATGGGGGCGGTAGCGGGTAATAGTATTCTCCTTTCGGATCTATGACCTGGTCGAGCAAAAATCCGGCTATTTCCTCTTGAAGTGCTTGTATGCGGTCCGATGGTAGGAGCTTATCCCGCACCGATCTGAACTGTTAAGAAGGAGATCAATATGCATGTGTGTTAGTTGTGTGACTAGATATCGATAATGGTGTGAATAGTGTTCTGACAAAAAACGTAACCAGTCCTGTCTATCAGATCTACTCCTTTCGCACGTCATCATGCGAATGTTCTCGCAAACGTAGTATGCACACAGATTATTCCCTTTCGCCTGCCTCAGGGCCTTTACGAGAATGGAATTGAATCAGATAATGATTAATCAAGCGTAATAATTAATTAATGATATTGAAACAAGAATTAAAGAGATGGTAGCTAGCTAGTACTACTTAATTACTTACCTTGGGTCGATGCCAAAACAATTTTTTTTTCATTCTCCTGGAGTCACCGCGATGAAGTTTGCCCATGCCCTGCCCGCCGGCAAAGAAAATTAATAAAGGGGTTATTAAATAGTTCATATCAGGAACTAATAGTTAATAATTATTGAAATTACCTATTGACTATCCCCTTCACGATGGTGTAGTCTTTATCTTCTTTAGTTAGTGAGTCTAGTAATTCAACTTTTCCTTCCTCAACTTTAATGTCTATCAAGACCCAGTGCCAACTGCATATGCACACGTTTGCATGTCTTAATTAAGCGGGCATGTGCATAAAATTAATCAACTACCGTAAACCGTATACACTTAATTATTAACATCTAGCTAGCTAGTAAGCAAAAACAGAATTTGTAGTACAAGACAGTGTGACTCACGGGAAGTTGTAAGGAAGTAGTATATCTTCGAAGGTATTGAGGCGCTTCAAGAACTCTAGCATGCTTTCCTCTACAGCAGCTTTACAATGTTCAATCTCCCATATGTCCTGATTAATGGTATTTGGGTGAATGAACCCAACGCCATAGCGTCCAGCTTTTTTCATTTCATACATCTTCATCCTGCATATAATACCATAGAAAAAGAATAGTGAGGATAATTACATGTAATGATTGATCAAAATTATCACTACATAACTAGCTTGAGACTTAAATTACAGAAAGAAATAACTTACAGACAATAGCAACTGACGATAGACTTGTCGAGTGTGTCTTGATTAAATAACTGAAATAGTTCTGGATACTCAATGGCCAGAGCTTTCTCATGGTAATAATGCTCATGCTTGACATTCACCATGAGGGACTCTCGATTGGAAATCTTGGTAATGTTCATGTACCATTGATGCAATTGATACATTCTCGTTGGGAGGTCCTTGACCTTGTCTAGATGGACCAAAGGTTTGCCCCGAACATATTGCCATGCTATTTCCGATTCTTTAAGCGTAGGCATGGGCTCGATTTCGAGGAGTTGTCCAACAGAGATATTGAGCATTTGAGCCTGCATTATATGATCCTCTGTTATTACCACATCGCCATGCTGGGGAACGCTAACGGTTTGCCCACAATAATATTTGGCGCGCGTACTACTCCTCTCATGTGTTGTTGGCACAACAAGCGGGGGGATCGCTTGCGCCGCCTGTTCTCCCAACTGGGGAACGGTTTTCCCGCATTTTTTGCCAGCTGCTTGTTGGCTCGAGCTTGAGCTCGCTTCCTTCTGTAGTCGTGCTCGATGTGCCTTCCTGATTTGGCGCTCATAGTCCAAGTCAACAGGCTTGGGAGCTGGTTCTCTAGCCATACGAATGAAGTGGTCAATTACTTTCTTAGGCACTTTCTCCTTTGGCGGCGGTGCTGGTTTCGGTCCAAAATGGGCATCCACTTGGGCTTGCACTATGGCTGTGTTTTGCTCCTTAGTCATGTCGTAAGGCCTCTGAGGAAGAGGAGCGAGGCTTGGACCATATTTATATCGCTTGCCTTCACATGTACTTCCTGAACTACCTCGATTTGTACCGCTATGCACCAAAGCTGTGGGATGTCTCTTCTGCGATTGCTGAGACGGCGGAGACGGCTGACGTGGAGTTGGACCAGGAGAAGTGGCCTGACGATGTGCCGGACTTGAAGCAGGAGGTGTGGCCTGACACGGTGCCGGACTTGCAACCGGAGAAGTGGCATGACGCTGTGCCGGGCTTGAAACCGGAGGAGTCAGCTCACGTGTTCGGGGACTTGGAGGAGGTGGCGGACTTCGAGGAGGAGTCGTCTCACGCGTTCGTGGACTTGGAGGAGCGGGAGTCTGCTGACTCAGTGGCGGACTTCGAGGAGTCGGCAGACGACGCGGTGTCGGTGGACTTCGAAAGATTATGCAATCCTTTCTCCATAGGATGATACGATGTATGGCCTCTCCGAGTGTGCGCTCGTCTTCACCTCCAGGAATGTCAAGCGTTACCCCGAATATGGGTCCACCACTTCATCAACCATGACACGAGCATAGCCCTCTGGAATCGAGATGCAATGGTAGGTTGCTTCGGGGGTAACTGGAAAAGCAACGCCGTCCGCCACCTTCATGGATATGTTCTTCATTTTGGAGTGTAGCTCACAGTTAGTGTTCTCTATGATGTCATCCACAGGGTATGTATCCAGCAGTGTGTCGCCCGGGGCAGAACCAATGCTGCTTCTCGGCATGGATGGGACGGTGCTATCCAATGCTGGACGATCATCCGCTTGCTGTTGCCGCTGCTGAGACCCCCTTTCCTGGCTAAGTGAGTCGATCTGCTACTGCTGCTGCTGGAATTTGAGTGCCAGGTCCGCGTGCCTTGCTTCTAGGCCTTGAAGACGTTCTGCGTCCTGCTTCCTCTGCTCCTCCTCCAGATTCCTCTTCTTCTCCTCCTCCATCTTCTTTCTTGCACGGGACCTGTAGTCGTCATTCCAGTCCGAAAAGCCCTCATACCAGGGAATAACACCCATGCCTCATGTTCTTCCTGGGTGTTCAGGATTTCCCAGGGCGCGCGTAAGCTCGTCATTCTCTCTGTTGGGCGTGAACACCCCCGCTCGAGCTTCTTCTATTGCGTCAATTATCTTTTGTTCGGCTCCTTTTAGTCTTGCCTTCTTCGAAACCAGGCCTGTCTTCGGGTCCAACGCCCCCCCATGCGCATAGAACCAAGTTCTGCACCTGGGGGGCCAGTGCCGGGTAACCGGAGTGACCCCTGCATCCTCCATCTCTTGCTCAGACTTATCCCACTTAGGCAATGCCACCGCGTAGCCACCTGGACCCAGCCTATGGAACTGCGTCTTTCTTGCGGCATTTGCCTTATTTTTCATCGACCGTTCCTTAGATATTTCTGAATCCTTGAAGGTCACAAAATCGTCCCAATGTTCTCTTTGCTTCTCCAGTGTTCCCTTGAAATCTCGATTCTTCCTTTCATTAGCGAGGTAGTTGGCCCATATAGTTTTCTTGTGGGTGTTGAATGCAATTGCCATCTTCTTAAGAGCAGCGGCCTTGACTTTTTCCACATCTGCTCTAGTGAAATGATCTGGTAGGGTGAAATGTTCCATCAGAGATTTCACCAGGTCTTCTTTGGCTCCGCCATCGACCCAAGTAACACCTGGACGTTTAGTCTTTGGCTCTTTCCATTCTTGAATGGAGATCGGGAGTTTGTCCTTCACAAGAGTTCCGCACTGACGAGTCCACTTGTTCGCAATGTTCTTAGGCGTGAGGGGTTCGCCACTAGGTTTGATGGATTCGATGTGGTACTTTACACCATCCTTCAACAATCTGCCCGGGCCTCGCTTTGTCTTGCTGTCTGTAGAAGCAGATTTGCTCGATCCGGAGGGCTGAAAGAAGAAAGATCGATTCGTTAATATATCTTCAATAAAAAAAACATGTGATGATCACCATGATGCATGCTTATATAAATATACCTCGCCGGTAGTGTTTGTTATTTGAAGATCAGCATTGTCTGTGTCATCACAAACATTGTCTGTGTCATAATCATAATCATAGTTCATGACTTCATCAGCCCGGTCGTCGAGATCGAATATCTTTTCATCACCCTCTCCGGTATTGTTAAGATATTGGGAGCCGTCATCTGCTTCACTCAGATCATCTAGCCTGTGAGGGCTGCGTATGATGTCGAACAATTCCTCTTCTCTCTCTCTGTCGGTATTGTCCGCCATAGCTTTTACTTTACTAATAATACAGAAGAAATATAAAACAATTTAGTATTCAAATTACAATGCATGGATGCAATTAATCAATAAGGAAAATCTGAATCTCGAATACATCCTCTCGAATATATAATCTCGAATACATCATCGTCTTAATATATATAATCTCGAATACATCGTCTCGAATACTATATATCGAATACATCACTGGCTAGGTACCTAATAAAGATCGAGTACTACAAAAGAATCTAGGGCGTCACTCGCGGTTCCTGGGGCGCGGGCGGTGCACACCCAAAGAGAAGGAACCATCACAGGATCATATCTCCGGTCATCTGCCCAAAGAACCCGCCAAGTAGTGGAGAACCTGATGTCGTCCATAGCAACCATGTAGCGATGGACGTGCTCATCTTCCTCCCTGACACGGTGACGCACCACCTCCGGCGGGGCCGGCTGCCTCTGCATCGAATGTGGCCCACGCGAACGCCACCAAAGAAGATCAGGGTCGACGATGGGACCCGAGGTCGGGTTCCTCACCAAGCGGCGCACCCCTCCAGGTAGCACCTCCCAGTGCCAGCCCAGCGGAGCCCAATCTCGCACATGGGTCCCCTGAAGCATGACATCATCGCGAACGTGTCGACGGCGAGGATGCGGGCCGGGTATATCGTCGAGAACAAATACTATATGCTCGCAAAAAGTAACATTTTTTAAATGATTGGATTGTGATAACTAAAATTCTATATATATGCAAATTCTAACAATTTGACATTAATCTAATTCATCTAACTAAAACTAATTCTAAAATTTCATGATTATATAACTAACATTTCCATAACAATTCTAATATTTATATAATTAAAAAACAGAAAAATTGCTAACATTTCTATAAATATTTCTATAACGAAAAAACAGAAAACATTTATAACATTTTTATAAAACTAACATTTCTAATATTTATATAACTAAAAAACAGAATAATTTCTAACATTTCTATAACTAAAAAACAGAAAAATTTATAACAAACAAACTAATGTGTGTAGTGTGTGTGTGTGTGTGTGTGTGTGTGTGTAGTACTGTGTGTGTGTGTGGACATTGGCGGCCGGGGCGAGCTCACCGGCGAGGC
>NC_041389.1:302872830-302981448 GCF_002162155.2 Triticum dicoccoides
CCTCTCCTCTCCTCTCTGTTCTTCCTCTTCTCCCCTCGAGCTCATCACACATTTTGCCCAAAATTTGTCAAGATTTGAAGGCCCCCATCCATTCAAGTGATCACAAAGGTTAGCAACTTTGTCCTTTCATCTCTCATTGCTAGATTAGCTCTTGCAATGCTTTATATAGTTATTAATTTGTGAGTTTAGTAATTTGGGAGGAAATATATATATGTGCTAGTATTTGATTTATATGCAATTTGAGGTCAAAATAACACTTAGTTTGCATATGTAGGTGTGGTTTACTTAGTGCCTTCTAAATCTCCGTCGTAACCACCGTCGATCGCCCGCATCGTCCCGTCGCCGGCACCACCTTGTGGTGAGCCTCTTGTTCATGAAATTTTATATAAAAAATTGATGTTTGTGTGATTTGGATATATAGTTACTCGTATAATAATTATCTTACCCGTACGTTCTCTGTTATACATAGTGCCATGGTTTTGATATCCGTCCCCGTCGGCCCTCGTCCTTGTTATGATTTGGATGTGGTATATTCTCTTTTAAAACTATTTGTTGCATTTCGTGTTTATGACAAATTATGCCCATCAAGTTGACATAGATATTTTTATCTAGGAGGTATGTGAACCGGAAATTCCAACCGACCCTATTGTCGAGAGGTTAAATTTAGTTGAAAGAGAAAACGAGTACTTGAAAGAAAAATTGAAAAGAATTGAGGGGGAGAAGATGGAATTGGAGTTGCATGTTGCCGATGTCATCGATGATCACAAGATCAAGAAGGAGAAAATGCTCTTGAAGATTAGAAAGATTAGAAAATATGCCATCGATAGTGAGGCATGGTATCATTATGCTGTTGGATCAATTGTTACCTTAGTTGCGATCTTGATCGCATTTGTTGTTGCATTTAAATGCTTTAGCTAGAGAGTTATTTGTTTGTTGCATTTATGTGTTGTATGAACTTTATGTATGAACTTGTATTAATTTGGTCTATTCGGTGTTGCGTAATGAAGATGAGCCGGCAATGGATGTACGATGACCGATGCTCTCCCCAGTTCGTTGAGGGCGTGCATACTTTTTTGCTTGCGGCTGAGGCAAACAAGCGGGCGGATGGTTTTATGCCTTGTCCATGTGCTGGCTGTAAGAATGGTCGCAATTACTCTACGTCAAGAACCATTCACGTCCACCTGTTTGAGTCCGGTTTCATGCCCCACTATAATGTTTGGACCAAGCACGGAGAAAGAGGGGTTATGATGGAAGACAATGAAGAAGAAGAGGACGACGACAGCTATCCTGGCCATGGGTTCCCTGAATACGATGATACAACAATGGGGGAAGAAGCTGAGCCGGTAATGCGGGAAGAAGATAAGCCGACAATGCGGGAAGAAGCTGAAGAAGAGGCATCAGATGAGCCCGTTGATGATCTAGGTCGGGCCATTGCCGATGCAAAGAGAAACTGCGCAAGTGATTTGGAGAAGAAGAAGTTGCATCGCATGTTAGAGGATCACAAAAAATTGTTGTACCCGAATTGCGTAGGTGACAAGAAAAAGCTGGGCACCACACTGGAATTGCTGCAGTGGAAGGCAGAGAATGGTGTATCTGACAAGGGATTTGGAAAGTTGCTGGTAATGATAAAGGATATGCTTCCAAAGGACAACGAATTGCCCGAGAGTACGTACGAAGCAAAGAAGGCTGTCTGACCTCTATGGTTAGAGGTGCAGAAGATACATGCATGCCCTAATGCTTGCATCCTCTACCACGGTGAGTACGAGGATTTGAACGCTTGCCCGGTATGTGGTGCATTGCGCTATAAGATCAGCCGCGATGAGCATGGTGATGTCGAGGGCGAGCGCCCCAGGAAGAAGATTCCTGCCAAGGTGATGTGGTATTCTCCTATAATACCACGGTTGAAACGTTTGTTCCAAAACAAAGAGCATCCCAAGGCGATGCGATGGCACAGAGAAGACCGTAAGAAAGACGGAAAGTTGAGAGTACCCGCTGACGGGTCGCAGTGGAGAAAAATCGAAAGAAAGTACGGGAAGGAGTTTGCAGATGACGCAAGGAGCGTATGGTTTGGTCTAAGCGCAGATGGAATTAATCCTTTTGGGGAGCAGAGCAACAACCATAGCACCTGGCCTGTGACTCTATGTTTGTATAACCTTCCTCCTTGGTTGTGCATGAAGCGGAAGTTCATTATGATGCCAGTGCTCATCCAAGGCCCTAAACAACCCGGCAACGACATTGATGTGTATCTAAGGCCATTAGTTGAAGAACTCTTACAACTGTGGAATGGAACAGGTGTACGTGCATGGGATGAGCACAAACAGGAAGAATTTGACCTAAAGGCATTGCTGTTCGTGACCATCAATGATTGGCCTGCTCTCAGTAACCTTTCAGGACAGACAAACAAGGGATACCACGGATGCACGCACTGTTTGGATGATACCGACAGTATATATTTGAATAGTTGTAAGAAGAATGTGTACCTGGGACATCGTCAATTTCTTCCGAGCAGGCATCCCGTAAGAAAGAAAGGCAAGCATTTCAAAGGTGAGGCGGATCACTGGACGAAGCCTCGCCACCGTACTGGTGTTGATGTACATGATATGGTCAAGGATTTGAAGGTGATATTTGGAAAGGGTCCTGGCGGACAATCTGTTCCAAAGGATGCTGATGGACGCGCACCCATGTGGAAGAAGAAATCTATATTTTGGGACCAGCCATATTGGAAAGACCTAGAGGTCCGCTCCGCAATCGACGTGATGCACGTGACGAAGAATCTTTGCGTGACCCTGCTTGGCTTCTTGGGCATGTATGGGAAGACAAAAGATACACCTGAGGCACGGGAGGACCAGCAACGTATGCACGGAGAAGACGTCATACATCAAGGTCATGCAAGCTACGCTCTTACCAAAGAAGAGAAGGAAATCTTCTTTGAATGCCTGCTCAGTATTAAGGTACCGTCTGGCTTCTCGTCGAATATAAAGGGAATAATAAACATGGCAGAGAAAAAGTTCCAGAACCTAAAGTCTCATGACTGCCACGTGATTATGACGCAACTGCTTCCGGTTGCATTGAGGGGGCTTCTACCGGAAAATGTTCGATTAGCCATTGTGAAGCTATGTGCATTTCTCAATGCAATCTCTCAGAAGGTAATCGATCCAGAAATCATACCAAGGTTACAGAATGATTTGGTGCAATGTCTTGTCAGTTTCGAGTTGGTGTTCCCACCATCCTTCTTCAACATCATGACACACGTCCTAGTTCACCTGTGCCAAGAGATTAACGTTTTGGGTCCTGTATTTCTACACAATATGTTCCCCTTTGAGAGGTTCATGGGAGTCTTAAAGAAATATGTTCATAACCGTGCTAGGCCAGAAGGAAGCATCTCCAAGGGCCATCAAAATGAGGAGGTCATTGAGTTTTGTATTGACTTTATTCCTGACCTTAAGCCAATTGGTGTTCCTGAATCGCGGCATAAGGGCAGACTGGATGGAAAAGGCACGCTAGGAGGGGAACAAATAATATGTATGGACGGACATTCTCTAACTGAAGCACACTACACAGTTCTACAGAATTCCGCCTTGGTGGCTCCGTATATGGATGAACACAAGAATTTGCTACGCTCCAAACACTCGGAGCGGTCTGATGACTGGATTACACGTGAACAAACCAGGAGTTTCGCCAGCTGGTTGCAGACACGTACCATGCATGACACCTCTATTGAAGATGACCTGTACTTGCTGTCCCAGTTACCATCTTCGAATATAATGACTATCAAAGGGTACGAGATAAATGGTAATACATTTTACACGATCGCCCAAGATAAGAAGAGCACCAACCAAAACAGTGGTGTCCGCTTTGATGCAGAAACCAAGACGGGAAAGGAAACATATTATGGTTATATACAGGACATATGGGAACTTGACTATCGACGTGGTTTAAAGGTCCCTTTGTTTCGGTGCAAATGGGTCAATATGACACGAGGTGGGGTAACGGAAGACCCGCAGTACGGAATGACAACAGTGGATCTCAACAATCTTGCGTATGCAGACAAACCATTCGTCCTAGCCAATGATGTGGTACAGGTTTTCTATGTGAAGGACATGTCTACCAAGCCAAGAAAAAGAAAATATAAAGAAGCGAATGCATCATACGATGAGCCAAAGCGGCACATAGTTCTTTCTGGGAAGAGAAACATCGTGGGAGTGGATGACAAGACAGACAAGTCAGAAGATTAGGAAAAGTTTGATGAAATTGCTCCATTCACAGTGAATATTGACCCGAGCATCCCGTTAAATGATGAAGATTTTCCATGGTTACGGCGCAAAGGGACACACGCGAAGAAAAAGTTTCACACCCAAAGATCTGGGATGTGATCGGCTTCACTAGCTATCATCACTTTCTTCTGTGTTTCGCACCGAGAGGGGAATCTCTGTAATAGTTAGGGTAGTTATGTGTTTTGGCATTTGAAACGCGAAGAAATTTTATGTGCAAACAAATTCTTTCATGCCTTTACTGATTTTTAAAGTTAAGTTATTCACAAACTAGTGATTCACACTAATTTCAAATAATTCAAAATTTAAACTATTCAAATTTGAAAACTACGGGCACTAACAGAAAGTTTGTAATTTTTTGTACCTAAAACAAAAATATTCACAAAGAAACTCTAAATACACAAAAAAAACAACACAAAAATAAATAAAGCAAAAAAATAAAATAAAAATAAGCCCGCCTACTAGGCCAGAGCGGCCTGCATAGGACTAGAAACCCAACCTGTCGTTGGGCCAGGATGCAGGCCCGCAAAGGCCAAGTGGGCCCACAGGACTGCAAAGAACACGTAGGCCCAGTAAGCCTGCTTTGGAGAGGAGCTCGAGAGAGTGACCGCACGGGGGTTTATAAACCAGTGCGGTCGCCCCTCGGCTAGCGAGGTGGGACTAAACTTGCCGCACCGCACCTACGCCAGCGCACCCCCTTTAGTACCGGGTCGTGGCACAAACCGGTAGTAAAGGGGGGCCTTTAGTACCGGTTTGTGCCACCACCCGGTACTAAAGAGGGTCGCTTCCCACCGCTTGGCCTGGCCAAAACAGGCCTTTAGTACCGGTTGGTGGTTCCAACCGGTACTAAAGGTGCCTTCTATATATACAACGGCTACGAAAATTTCAGTTTCCCTCTCTGTTCGTTCCTCTGTTTCCGTCTCCGTCGCCGTCGCCGCCGCCCTCGATCGTCTCCGTCACCGCTCGTCTCCGTCGCCGCCCCCGTCCCCGTCGCCGCCCCCGTCTCCGTCGCCGCCCCGGGCCCGTCCCCGTCGCGCCGTCCCCGTCCCCGTCGCGCCGTCCCTGCCGTCGCCTCGCCGTCGCCTCGCCGTCCCCGTCGCCACACCGTCGCCTCGCCTCGCTGTCGCCTCGCCGTCGCCTCGCCGTCGCCGTCGCCCGCTGTGAGCCCTCCCCGAGCCCGTACACACACACACACAAGCATGTTTAATTAATTTAGATAATTAGTCTTTAATTAGTTTAGATTATTTAGATTATTATTTTGTATGTTTAATTAGTTTAGATAATTAGTGTTTAATTAGTACACACACACACACACATATTTTGTATGTTTAATTAGTTTAGATTATTTAGATTATTATTTTTTCACTATTATATATGTATGAATGCATGTTAGATGGATATAATTAGTGTTTAATCAGTTAAAAATTAGTGTTATATAGAAATGTTAGAAATTAGTGTTATATAGAAATGTTAGAAATGTTAGAAATTTTAGTGTTATTTAGATTATTTAGATTAGCATAATTAGTGTTATATAGAAATGTTAGAAATTTTAGTTATCAAAATCCAATCATTAAAAAATTGTTACTTTTTGCGGGCATATAGCTAGTATTTGTTCTCGACGATGCCCGGCCCGCATCCTCGCCGTCGACCTGTCCGCGACGACGTCTAGCCGACCCATGTCTGGGACTGGGCTCCGCCGGGCTGGCACTGGGAGGTGCTGCCTGGAGGGGCGCGCCGCTTGATGAGGAACCCGGCCCCGGGTCCCGTCGTCGACCCTGATCTCGTTTGGTGGCGTTCGCGTGGGCAAGTTTCGGTGCGGAGGGACCCGGCCCCGCCGGAGGTGGTACGTCGCCGTGTCAGGGAGGAGGACGAGCACGTCCATCGCTACATGGTTGCGTTAGAGGGCGGCAGGTTCTCCAATACCTGGCAGTATCTTCGGGGATCTCACTTCAGGTATGATCCTGTGAGGGTTCCTTCTCTTTGGGTGTCCACCGCCCGCGCCGCAGGAACCGCGAGTGTCCTAGATTCTTCTGTAGTATTCGATCTTTAATTAGCTAGCCAGTGATGTACTATTCAATATTATATATTATTCGAGACGATGTATTCGAGATTATATCTATTATTCTAGACGAAGTATTCGAGATTATATCTATTATTCGAGACAATGTAATTTGAATACTAAATTATTTTATATTTCTTTTGAATTAGTTAAATAAAAGCTATGGCAGACAATACCGACAGAGAGGGAGAACAGACCATGTTCGATATGATACGCGGGCCAAATGATGATCAGAATGAAGAAGATTATGATGGCTCCGAATTTCTAAACAACACCGGAGAGGGTGATATGATATTCGATCGCGACGACCGAATTGATGAAGTCATGAACTACGATTATGACGATGAAGAAGAACATGTTGATCCTGAAACAACAAAGACCGGCGAGGTATATATATTTATATAAGCGGGTATCTGGTGATCATCACATGTTTTAAATGACTTGAAGATATATTAACGAATCGATCTTTGTTCTTTCAGCCATCCGGATCGAGCTATACATGTGTGTATGTGTGAATTAATTAATATGATGGTTTGTGAGATATTGATGATATATATATGCATGATTGGTTCTACTAGAAATTATATATATATATATATATATATATGCATAATGTGTACAATGTGTAGTATCGTAAAATACCAGCAAACGAAAAAGAATTAAAATGGAAACACAAAATTAAATGAAAAAGAAATCATAAAACTAAAACCCCCCAAATCTTATCTTACCAACCGGTACTAAAGGACTCCAGGCCCCTGGAGCTGGCTCGTGCCACGTGGTTTCCCTTTAGCACCGGTTCGTGTTGAACCGGTACTAAAGGGGGGGCCTTTAGTGCCCACACTTTAGTGCCGGTTATGGAACCGACACTAAAGGGCCTTACGAACCGGTGCTATTGCCCGGTTCTGCACTAGTGGGGGGTGCGCTGGCGCAGTGCGGTGCGGCAAGTTTAGTCCCACCTCGCTAGTCGAAGGGCTACCGCACTGGTTTATAAGCCCCAGTGTGGTAGCTCTCTCGAGCTCCTCTCCTAAGCAGGCGTACTGGGCCTACCAATTCATTGCTGCCATGTGGGCCTACTGGGCCTTTGCGGGCCTGCATCCTGGCCCAACAAAAGGTTGAGTTTCTAGTCGTATGCAGGCCGCTTTGGCCAAGTAGGCGGGCTTTTTTTATTTTCTTAATTTTTTTGCTTTTTTATTTGTTTTATTTATTTTTGAGTTGTTTTTTGCTGTATTTAGAGTTTCTTTGTGAATATTTTTGCTTTAGGTACAAAAATTTACAAACTTTGATCTGTTAGTGCCGGTAGTTTTCAAATTTGAATAGTTTAAATTTTGAATTATTTGAAATTTGTGTGAATCACTAGTTTGTGAATAACTTAACTTTGGAAAATATTTTTCAGTGATTCTTTTTTCTTATGTTTAATATTAGTGTGTTTTATCATTATATTCAATTTGGTAATGCTTAGGTTATTTAAAAAATGAAATGCCTTTGTAACATTTCAGTTTTCGTTGGAAACCCTGATACTTCGAAAAAGATTGTTCATTTTGTACACGAAGTGTATCCAGTTTTTGCCGTAACCCTCTTTACTTTTTTGCACATGCTATTTGTATGATATTATGATACCATGCCAACTTTCAACCTTTTCTGAGTTCATTTCAAATGCTTTTCAATTTCAGGGTCATTTAGCTGGAAAAAAAATCAGTAAATGCATGAAAAAGAATTTGTTTGCACATAAAATTTCTTCGCGTTTCAAATGCCAAAACACATAATGAACTACCCTAACTATTACAGACATTCCCTCCTGGGTGTGAAACACAGAAGAAAGTGATGATAGTGAAGCCGATCACATCCCAGATCTTTGGGTGTGAAACTTTTTCTTCTCGTGTGTCCCTTTGCGCCGTAGCCAGGGAAAATCTTCATCATTTAACTGGATGCTCGGGTCAATATTCACTGTGAATGGAGCAATTTCATCAAACTTTTCATAATCTTGTGACATGTCTGTCTTGTCATCCACTCCCACGATGTTTCTTTTTCTTGAAAGAACTATGTGGCGCTTTGGCTCGTCGTATGATCCATTCGCTTCCTTATCTTTTCTTTTTCTCGGCCTGGTAGACATGTCTTTCACATAAAAAACCTGCGCCACATCATTGGCTAGGACGAATGGTTTGTCTGCATATGCAAGATTGTTGAGATCCACTGTTGTCATTCCGTACTGCGGGTCTTCCGTTACCCCGCCTCGTGTCATATTGACCCATTTGCACCGAAACAAAGGGACCTTCAAATCACCTGATCCATAGTTAAGTTCCCATATGTCCTCTATGTAACCATAATATGTTTCCTTTCCCGTGTTGGTTGTTGCAACAAAGCGGACACCACTGTTTTGGTTGGTGCTCTTCTTATCTTGGGCGATCGTGTAAAATGTATTCCCATTTATCTGGTACCCTTTGAAAGTCATTATATTCGAAGATGGTAACTAGGACAGCGAGTACATGTCATTTTGAATATCGCCATCATCCAGGGCACGTTTCTGCAACCAACCGGCGAAAGTCCTCGTTTGTTCGCGTGTAATCCAGTCGTCAGACTTCTCCGGGTATTTGGACTGTAGAAAATTCTTGTGTTCCTCCATATACTGAGCCACCAAGGCGGAATTCTGTAGAACTGTGTAGTGTGCTTCAGTGAGACAATGCCCGTCCATACATATTATTTGATGCCCTCCTAGCGTGCCTTTTTCCTTCCAGTCTGCCCTTATGCCGCGATTTAGGAACACCAATCGGCTTAAGGTCAGGAATAAAGTCAATACAAAACTCAATGACCTCCTCATTTTCATGGCCCTTCGAGATGCTTCCTTTTGGCCTAGCACGATTATGAACATATTTCTTCAAGACTCCCATGAACCTTTCAAAAGGGAACATATTGTGTAGAAATACAGGACCCAAAACGTTAGTTTCTTCGCAAAGGTGAACTAGGACGTGCGTCATGATGTTGAAGAAGGATGGTGGGAACACCAACTCGAAACTGACAAGACATTACACCAAATCATTCTGTAACCTTGGTATGATTTCTGGATTGATTACCTTCTGAGAGATTGCATTGAGGAATGCACATAGCTTCACAATGGCCAATCGAACGTTTTCCGGTAGAAGCCCCCTCAATGCAACCGGAAGGAGTTGCGTCATAATCACATGGCAGTCATGAGACTTTAGGTTCTGGAACATTTTCTCTGCCATATTTATTATTCCCTTTATATTCGACGAGAAGCCAGATGGTACCTTCATGCTGAGCAGGCATTCGAAGAAGATTTCCTTCTCTTCTTTGGTAAGAGCGTAGCTGGCCAGATGTATGTCGTCTTTTCCATGCATACGTTGTTGGTCCTCCCGTGCCTCTGGTGTATCTTTTGTCTTCCCATACACACCCAAAAAGCCAAGCAGGGTCACGCAAAGATTCTTCGTCACGTGCATCACGTCGATTGCGGAGCGGACCTCTAGGTCTTTCCAATAGGCAGGTCCCAAAATATAGATTTCTTCTTCCACATGGGTGCGCGTCCGTCAGCGTCCTTCGGAACAAGTTGTCCGCCAGGACCCTTCCAAAGATTACCTTCAAATCCTTGACCATATCATGTACATCAGCACCAGTACGGTGTCGAGGCTTCGTCCGGTGATCCGCCTCACCTTTGAAATGCTTGCCTTTCTTTCTTACGGGATGCCTGCTCGGAAGAAATCGACGATGTCCCAGGTACACATTCTTCTTACAACTATTCAAATATATACTGTCGGTATCATCCAAACAGTGTGTGCATCCGCGGTATCCCTTGTTTGTCTGTCCTGAAAGGTTACTGAGAGCAGGCCAATCATTGATGGTCACGAACAGCAACGCCTTCAGGTCAAATTCTTCCCCCATGTGCTCATCCCATGCACGTACACCTGTTCCATTCCACAGTTGTAAGAGTTCTTCAATTAATGGCCTTAGGTACACATCAATGTCGTTGCCGGGTTGCTTAGGGCCTTGGATGAGCACTGGCATCATAATGAACTTCCGCTTCATGCACAACCAAGGAGGAAGGTTATACAAACATAGAGTCACAGGCCACGTGCTATGGTTGCTGCTCTGCTCCCCAAAAGGATTAATGCCATCTGCACTTAGACCAAACCATACGTTCCTTGGGTCACCTGCAAACTCCTCCCAGTACTTTCTCTCGATTTTTCTCCACTACGAACCGTCAGCGGGTACTCTCAACTTTCCGTCTTTCTTACAGTCTTCTGCGTGCCACCGCGTCGCCTTCACATGCTCTTTGTTTTGGAACAAATGTTTCAACCATGGTATTATAGGAGTATACCACATCACCTTGGCAGGAATCTTCTTCCTAGGATGCTCAGCCTCGACATCACCAGGGTCATCGTGACTGATCTTATAACACAATGCACCGCATACTGGGCAAGCATTCAAATCCTCGTACTCACCGCGGTAGAGGATGCAGTCATTAGGGCATGCATGTATCTTTTTCACCTCTAACCCTAGAGGGCAGACAACCTTCTTTGCTTCATACGTACTCTCGGGCAATTCGTTGTCCTTTGGAAGCATATTCTTTATCATTACCAGCAACTTTCCAAATCCCTTGTCAGATACACCATTCTCTGCCTTCCATTGCAGCAATTCAAGTGTGGTGCCCAACTTTTTTTTGTCAGCTTCGCAATTCGGGTACAACAATTTCTTGTGATCCTCTAACATGCGCTGCAACTTCGTCCTCTCCAGATCACTTGCGCAGTTTCTCTTTGCATCGGCAATGGCCCGACCTAGATCATCAGCGGGCTCATCTGATGCCTCTTCTTCAGCTTCTTTTTGCATTGCCAGCTCAGCTTCTTCCCCCATTGTTGTATCATCATATTCAGGGAACCCATGGCCAGGATAGCCGTCGTCGTCCTCTTCTTCTTCATTGTCTTCCATCATAACCCCTATTTCTCCGTGCTTGGTCCAAACATTATAGTGGGGCATGAAACCGGACTCAAATAGGTGGACGTGAATGGTTCTTGACGTAGAGTAACTGTGACCATTCTTACAGCCAGCACATGGACAAGGCATAAAACCATCCGCCCGCTTGTTTGCCTCAGCGACAAGCAGAAAAGTATGCACGCCATTAATGAACTCGGGAGAGCATCTGTCATCATACATCCATTGTCGGCTCATCTTCATTACACAACACCGAATAGACCAAATTAATACAAGTTCATACATAAAGTTCATACATAAAGTTCATATACAACACTTAATCAAATGCAACATACAAATAACTCTCTAGATAAAGAATTTAAATGCAACAACAAATGCGATGAAGATCGCAATTAAGGTAATAATTGATCCAACAACATAATGATACCAAGCCACACTATCAATGGCATATTTTCTAATCTTTCTAATCTTCAACCTCATTTTCTCCATCTTGATCTTGTGATCATCGACGACATCGGCAACCTGCAACTCTAATTCCATCTTCTCCCCCTCAATTCTTTTCAATTTTTCTTTCAAATACTCATTTTCTCTTTCAACTAAATTTAACCTCTCGACAATAGGGTCGGTTGGAATTTCCGGTTCACATACCTCCTAGATAAAAATATCTATGTCAACTTGATGGGCATAATTTGTCATAAACACGAAATGCAACAACTAGTTTTAAAAGAGAATATACCACATCTGAATCATAATAAGGACGAGGGCCGACGGGGACGGATATCAAAACCATGGCACTATGTATAACAAACAACGTACGGGTAAGATAATTATACGAGTAACTATATATCCAAATCACATAAACATCAATTTGGTAATGTAAAACATTCATGAACAAGAGCCTCACCAGAAGGTGGTGCCGGCGACGGGACTGTGCGGACGATCGACGGTAGTTACGACGGAGATTTAGAAGGCACTAAGTAAACCACACCTACATATGCAAACTAAGTGTTATTTTTGTGCTGAAATTGCATATAAATCAAATACTACCAAATATAATTATTCCTCCCAAATTAATCACTATACAAAGCATTGCAAGAGCTAATCTAGCAATGAGAGTTGAAAGGACAAAGTTGCTAATCTTTGTGATCATTTGAATGGATGGGGGCCTTCAAATCTTGACAAATTTTGGGCAAAATTTGTGAGGAGCTCGAGGAGAGAGGGGGAAGAACAGAGGAAGTGAGGGGAAAGGGGAAGAACAGAGTGGCTCGGGGGGACAAAGGGTTTATGTACGTCGACCTTTAGTACCGGTTCGTGCCACGAACCGGTACTAAAGATGCTGGACGGGCCCCAGACTGACAACACCCTGCCACCATCCTCTTTAGTACCGGTTCGTGGCACGAACCGGTACTATAGGTTCGCCACGAACCGGTACTATAGGTTCGCCACGAACCGGTACTAATGAGAATGGCCGGCTAGCCGTTGGAACCGGTACTATTGGACACATTAGTGCCGGCTCAAAACCAAACCGGCACTAATGTGTCTCATATTAGGTCCTTTTTCTACTAGTGAGGGAAATAACTAAAGGAGTGCTACAAAATAGTCGCTTGGAATTTAAAGTTGTCAGTCGATTTCTAGCTTTCAATCTCAACCGTTCGATCAAGATCGAACATCCAGGGCATCATCTTCCACCTCGACTCTTTTCTTCCTCACCCGATCTTTTCCCCAGCAGCCACCACAGACCACCGGGCGGACCGCCAGCCACCCCCACCCGCGGGCGGTGGCGCTCCCCCGCAGCCTCGCCGTCCCGCTCTCCCCGAAACCTCCTCCCACTGCCGTGCTACCTCCGCCCCTGGCCATCCCTCTAGCCCCAGGCCTTGCCTGGTTTTTTCTCCGGTGAACCTTCACAACAGCCGTGCTGCCGCCCCCACCCCCCACCCTAAGATAGATGATGGGGTTCCTCCCCTCAGGTTGTTTCTCCCTTCAACTAGATTTTTTTTGCGGGGGGCCCTTCAACCAGAATTGACTGACTCAAATTCGAAAGTCACGCGACTGACATGTAGCTATTGTGAATAACTAACCACGTAGGTGGGTACACGCATGGGATTATGCATGTAGAGCGTGCAACATGCAACACATTTTTCATACGGGCAGTGCAGTCGTATTATAAATGACAAGTAGTTAAACGCATGACATGAATTACAGCTCAGAACACAGCTAGCACATAAATAGAGCATGCAACTTAATTTGTACCCATGTGTCTAAGTAGACACACTGTCACAACTGTCATACCAAATGAGACACTCTTTACCATGCATGTCAGTGCGTACATAGTCCGTCGGATACACATGTATCCGTCTGAGCTCTTGCAACCTGTTTCCATAAATTTGTGTAGACATGTGTGTAGAAATTGACAAACACCTTAGTTTTGTAGAGACCAGACATCTAGAAGAGTGAGGGCATGTGTTCCCGGAGCAACTCGGCCTTCGTGCCGCCGGTGCCGAAGCCGCAGCAGACGAAGCGGCGGCAGGAACAGGAGTCAAGAGGCTGTCGCAGGGGATCCCGGGCCTCCCGGCGTGCGTTGGCGAAGAGCGAGGAGGTGCGGAGGTACAGCGCGGTGGAGCGTCGTGAGCGCATCGAGAGATACCGGAGCAAGCGCAAGCGCCGCAACTTCCAAAAGAAGATCACCGTACGTATTTGCTTTCCGGTCTCCTGGTTAATTTGCATTCATTCGTTCGCTCAGCCATGCATTTCTTTCTGTATTATACTTTGCAGTACGCTTGCCGGAAGGCACTCGCGGATAGACGGTGGAGGATCAAGGGGCGCTTCGCACACGCCGGAGAGGAAGAACAAAAGGCGTGCCTTGCAGAAACGTCAAACCAAGGTTCAAGCAGCACTAGCGGAAGTGCGGTGCCGGAGTGGTGGCCAGCAATGGAGGAGGCGCTGGCTAGGAAGGAGGAGGTGGATGGCATCACTAAGCTCCTCCGCTGTGACCATGAGATGCTCGTCTCATACCTCGGCCTAAACCTCTGCTGTGCTCGTGACCCTTCCAACCATCCATCCACCTGAACAATGTAGTGCAATCAAACGCCGTCTATCCAAGGTCACAAGATTGAAATCCGAAGTTAAAGAAAAAAAAAAAGGAGTCGTATGTTGAGTTTTTCATTTTTCTATTTCCATTTTTGAAATGAGCTTTTGATCCATCTATGGAAGCTGTTATTTTTTTTCCTTTTTTGAGATCCTATGGAAGCTGTAGGAATTGGAAGTTCTAGCCAACTCATGGGCCAAATCAAACTTGGGCTATGCATCCCAAATTGCTGTATCTTTGCGGATTAAGAATGCTTACTTTTTTTAGAGAGAAAATATTAATAATGCTTACTGGATGTGGTCCGGCACAACAAGTTTGGTCCGCGTGTTGTGGCCATGAAGTAGAGTGGAGTGAATGCCAACACTCAACTTCGACCTCATCGGGTCGTTGTCCTCCTTGTGTAGCGACCTAAAGTCCGATAGGGAACTCAGGTCCGGCGTGACCCTAGTCTTCCAATGTTTATGGAAGCACCACAATAACATGGTCTTTCATGAGGTGATAGCCTCTCCCAAACTGGTGTTGCGCCACATTTAAGAGGACTTCCTTACATGGGTCTCTATGCAAAGTTGATCTACAACACGGCCTTTGAGTGCGTGGGCATGGTGTCGTGTGTGGCGTTGCATACTCGCTTGGTACCTTGCCCTATGTTCTGATAAGCCTCCCATCAATTATCGACGAAAAACTCTAAACAGCTATTTGGTATACAATTATAACAACATACCTATGGGGAGAAGGGATTTGTGCAAGCAGAAAACAGAAAACCACCCAACCGCTCCCGAGTCGCTCCGCACGGCGACCTGAGGGAACCCTAGCGCGCCGCCGCCACCAAGCTCCTCCTTCCCTCTTCTTTGTCGCTGCTGGTGGGCTCAGTCTGGCAAAGCTTTGTCGGAGCCGGCAGCCATGTGCTAGCTTCATCTCCTCCCGTGTTGGAGCCGATGCGGTGCAACTGCTACGAGCCAGGGTGTGGCGCGGAAAACTGGAACCACGACGCGACATCGTGCAAGTGCGTTTGCGGCGTGATGGGTAGCTCAGAGGGTGGTGGTTATGCTGGTGGTGGCCTTGGTGGCTATCCAGGCTTCGCTCAGATCTAGCATGCAGTGGCTACTGGTAGTGAGGACTAGGGATGCGTGAGCCGGAGGCTGCTCTCCTGTTTTCCTGTTGTGGTGGCCGACAACCATGGTGGTTTTGGCCCCACACTCGGTTGGATGATATATAGGCCGAGGTGGGTTGGGGCGGTGGAGGTTTGGTGGTAACAGCGTCGCGGTCGTGGTCCTACAGCGGGCGCGGGGTGGTGGTGGGGACATCCCATCTCCTGGGTCCGATCCGGAGGTGTGTGACGGCGCTGGTTCTAACCTAGGGTTTGTGCTCGAGCAAGCCAAATATGGGCCCGAAGAGGATCGGAGTTGTCACTCTGGGTATGTGAGGTTGGGCTTGGTCTGGGTTGTGCATGCAAGCGATGCTCTCGTGGGTGCGGTGGGGCGGTGGTGGTCGTGACGCCACTACACTGTCAGATGGATTGACGCCGATGGCCACGGTCTTGGCATCATTCAAGCTCGCCTAGGCCACTCTTGAGGGATATGGCCGATAGCTATAGGCTGTATCGGGGTTGTGTCCCCCCTGCCCATCGGGGGTAGTTGAAGCGTCGATTCCCCCTACCATGGGAGGGTGGTGGACCCTGATGCCAGTCTTGGAGTGGAATGAGTTCCTTCTACTCTTCCAATTAGGTTGTTGTGCACATACGTAGATGGTTGGCAGTGTCTAATCTGGACAAGGATGCTGGGGCGGCGGCCCTGGATGGCGTTGCTACCTCTTGAGCATGCGTTGGTTTTCCCTCGAAGAGGAATGGGTGATGCAGTAAAGTAGTGTAAGTATTTCCCTCAGTTTTTGAAAACCAAGGTATCAATCCAGTAGGAGGCTACACGCAAATCCCTCGTACCTACACAAACAAATATAAGAACCTTGCAACCAATGCGATAAAGGGGTTGTCAATCCCTTCACGGCCACTTGCAAAAGTGAGATCTGATAGAGATAATAAGATAAATATTTTTGGTATTTTAATGATATAGATTGGAAAGTAAAGATTGCAAAATAAAATAGATCAAAAACTTATATGATGGAAAATAGACCCGGGGGCCATAGGTTTCACTAGTGGCTTCTCTCAAGATAACATAAGTATTATGGTGGATGAACAAATTACTGTCGAGCAATTGATAGAAAAGTGCATAGTTATGAGAATATCTAGGCATGATCATGTATATAGGCATCACGTCTGCAACAAGTAGATCAAAATGTTTCTACATCTACTACTATTACTCCACACATCGACCGCTATCCAGCATGCATCTAGAGTATTAAGTTCATAAGAACAGAGTAACGCATTAGGCAAGATGTAGAGGGATAAACTCAAGAAATATGATATAAACCCCATCTTTTATCCTCGATGGCAACAATACAATACGTGCCTTGCTGCCCCTGCTATCACTTGGAAAGGACACCGCAAGATTGAACCCAAAGCTAAGCACTTCTCCAATTGCAAGAAAGATCAATCTAGTAGGCCAAACCAAACTGATAATTCGAAGAGACTTGCAAAGATAACAAATCATACATAAAAGAATTCAGAGGAGATTCAAATATTGTTCATAGATAATCTTGATCATAAACGCACAATTCATCGAATCTCGACAAACACACCACAAAAAGGATTACATCAAATAGATCTCCAAGAAAATCGAGGAGAACTTTGTATTGAGATCCAAAGAGAGAGAAGAAGCCATCTAGCTAATAACTATGGACCCGAAGGTCTGAGGTAAACTACTCACACATCATCGGAGAGGCAATGGTGTTGATGTAGAAGCCCTCTGTGATCGATTCCCCCTCCGGCTGAGCGCTGGAAAAGGCCCCAAGATGGGATCTCACGGATACAGAAGGTTGCGGCGGTGGAAATAGGGTTTCGTGGTGCTCTCGGATGTTTTCAGGGTATATGAGTATATATAGGCGAAAGAAGTCGGTTAGGGGAGCTATGAGGAGCCCACGAGGGTGGGGGGGCACGCCTAACCCCCTGGGCGCGCCTCCCTGCCTCGTGGCCACCTCGTTGCTTCCTTGACGTCCACTCCAAGTCTTCTGGATTGTGTTTGTACCAAAAACGACTCTCCCGAATGTTTCATTCCGTTTGGACTCCGTTTGATATTCCTTTTCTGCGAAACACTAAAATAGGCAAAAAACATCAATTTGGACTAGGCCTCTGGTTAATAGGTTAGTCCCAAAAATAGTATAAAAGTGTATAATAAAGCTCATTAAACATCCAAAACAGATAATATAATAGCATGGAACAATCAAAAATTATAGATACGTTGGAGACGTATCAAGCATCCCCAAGCTTAATTCCTACTCGTCCTCGAGTAGGTAAATGATAAAAACAGAATTTTTGATGTGGAATGCTACCTAGCATAATTCTCAATGTAATTTTCTTTATTTTGGCATGAATGTTCAGATCCGAAAGATTCAAGACAAAAGTTATTGACATAAGAGTAATAATACTTCAAGCATAGTAACAAAGTAATCATGTCTTCTCAAAATAACATGGCCAAAGAAAGTTATCCCTACAAAATCATATAGTCTGGCTATGCTCTAACTTTATCACACAAAATATTTGAATCATGCACAACCCCGGTTTAGCCAAGCAATTGTTTCATACTTTAGTATTCTCGATCTTTTTCAGTCTTGACGCAATACATGAGCGTGAGCCATGGACATAGCACTATAGGTGAAATAGGATGGTGGTTGTGGAGAAGACAAAAAAAGGAGAAGATAGACTCACATCAACTAGGCGTATCAACAAGCTATGGAGATGCCCATTAATAGATATCAATGTGAGTGAGTAGGGATTGCCATGCAACGGATGCACTAGAGCTATAAGTGTATGAAAGCTCATCAAAAGAAACTAAGTGGGTGTGCATCCAACTTGCTTGCTCATGAAGACCTAGGGCAATTTGAGGAAGCCCATAATTGGAATATAAAAGACAAGTTCTATAATGAAAAATACCCACTAGTATATGAAAATGAGAACATAAGAGACTCTCTATCATGAAGATCATGGTGCTAATTTGAAGCACAAGTGTGGTAAAAGGATAGTAACATTGTCACTTCTCTCTTTTTCTCTAATTTTTTTTGGTGGGCTTTTTTTGCCTCTTTTTTTATTTGGGCTTCTTTGGCTTCTTTTATTTTTCATAAAGTCCGGAGACTCATCCCAACTTGTGAGGGAATCATTGCTTCCATCATCCTTTCCTCACATGGGACAATGCTCTAATAATGAAGATCATCACACTTTTATCTACTTACAACTCAAGAACCTTAGAACAAAATATGACTCTATGTGGATGCCTTTGGGGGTGTACCGGGATAATGAATCAAGAGTGACATGTATGAAAGAATTATGAATGGTGGCTTTGCCACAAATACGGTGTCAACTACATGATCATGCAAAGCAATATGACAATGGTGGAGCGTGTCATAATAAACGTAACGATGGAAAGTTGCATGGCAATATATCTCGGAATGGCTAAGGAAATGCCATAATAGGTAGGTATGGTGGCTGTTTTGAGGAAGGTATATGGTGGGTGTATGATACCGACGAAAGTTGCGCAGCACGAGAGAGGCTAGCAATGATGGAAGGGTGAGAGTGCGTATAATCAATGGACTCAACATTAGTCATGAAGAACTCACATACTTATTGCAAAAATCTACCGATTATCAAAACAAAGTACTACACGCATGCCACTAGGGGAAGGGTTGGTAGGATTTGACCATTGCGCGATCCCGACCTCCACACATAAGGAAGACAATCAATAAATAAATCATGCTCCAACTTCATCACATAACGGTTCACCATACGTGCATGCTACGGGAATCACAAACTTTTAACACAAGTATTCCTCAAATTCACAACTACTCAACTAGCATGACCCTAATATTACCATCCTCATATCTCAAAACAATCATCAAGTATCAAACTTCTCATAGTATTCAATGCACTTTATATGATAGTTTTTATTATACCTATCTTGGATGCTCATCATATTAGGAATAAAACTTTAACCAAAGCAATTACCATGCTGTTCTAAAGGACTCTCAAAATAATATAAGTGAATCATGAGACATCAATAATTTCTATAAAATAAAACCACCGCCGTGCTCTAAAAAGATATAAGTGAAGTACTAGATCAAAATTATCTAGCCTAAAAGATATAAGTGAAGCACATAGAGTATTCTAATAAATTCCGATTCATGTGTGTCTCTTCCAAAAGGTGTGTACAGCAAGGATGATTGTGGTAAACTAAAAAGCAAAGACTCAAATCATACAAGATGCTCCAAGCAAAACACATATCATGTGGTGAATAAAAATATAGCTCCAAGTAAAGTTACCGATAGACGAAGACGAAAGAGGGGATGCCTTCCGGGGCATCCCCAAGCTTAGCCTTTTGGTTGTCCTTTAATTTTACCTTGGGGTGACTTGTGCATCCCCATGATTAGGCCCTTGCCACTCCTTATTCCATAATCCATCAAATCTTTACCCAAAACTTGAAAACTTCACAACACAAAACTCAACAGAAAATTTCATGAGCTCTGTTAGTGCAAGAAAGCAAACCACCACTTTAAGGTACTGTAATGAACTCATTATTTATTTATATTGGTGTTAAACCTACTGTATTCCAACTTCTCCATGGTTCATACCCCCCGATACTAGCCATAGATTCATCAGAATAAGCAAACAACACACGAAAACAGAATCTATCAAAAACAGAACAGCCTGTAGTAATATGTAACTTTCGAATACTTATGGAACCTTAAAAATTCTACCAAAATAGGAAGTTCTAGGAAATTTGTCTATTAACTTTCTTCGGAAAGAATCAACTAAAAACCACGTTTCTGTGATTTATTAAAATTATTCTTGTGCATGCAAAAGTTTCTGTTTTTCAGCAAGATCACATTAACTATCACCCAAAATGATCCTATAGGTTTTACTTGACACAAACACTAATTAAAACATAAAACTACATCTAACCAGAGGCTATATGAATTATTTATTAGTAAACAAGAACGAAAATCAAAGAACAAAAATAAAACGGGTTATTTAAATCTATGCCCCTCGTCTCTTAGTTGTGCTCACTTTTCCCCATTCGTTAACTTTTTACTCACTTTTCCCCATGACTCAAAATTTTTGCCTTCACATTTTCCTCACTTTTGCCCCTGAAAAGTTGCTCAAACCAAGGCAAAATGAGCGAGTGGGGAAAACTGAGCACAACTAAGGAATTGGGGGCACAGATGGAATAATCCCAAATAAAATTGGGTTGCCTCCCAACAAGCGCTATCGTTTAACGCCCCTAGCTAGGCATAAAAGCGAGAATAGATCTAAGTATTGCCATCTTTGGTATTCAATTAATATGTGGCTCTAATAATAGATTCATAAGGTAATTTGATTTTCTTCCTAGGAAAGTGTTCCATGCCTTTCCTTAATGGAAATTGGAATATAATATTTCCTTCTTTCATATCAATAATTGCACCAATCGTTCTAAGCAAAGGTCTACCAAGAATAATAGGACATGAAGGATTGCAATTTATATCGAGAACAATAAAATCTATGGGCACATAAGTCCTATTTGCAACAATAAGAACATGATTAATCCTTCCCATAGGTTTCTTAATGGTGGAATCCGCAAGGTGCAAGTTTAAAGAGCAATCATCAAATTCACGGAAACCTAACACATCACACAAAGTTTTTGGAATCGTAGAAACACTAGCACCCAAATCACACAAAGCATAGCATTCATGATCTTTAATTTTAATTTTAATAGTAGGATCCCACTCATCATAAAGTTTTCTAGGGATAGAAACTTCTAATTCAAGTTTTTCTTCATAAGATTGCATTAAAGCATCAACAATATGTTTAGTAAAAGCTTTATTTTGACTATAAGCATGAGGAGAATTTAACACAGATTGCAACAAGGAAATACAATGTATTAAAGAACAATTATCATAATTAAATTCCTTGAAATCCAAAATAGTGGGTTCATTGCTATGTAAAGTTTTGACATCTTCAATCCCACTTTTACCAATTTTTGCATCAAGATCTAAAAACTCCGAATCATTGGGACACCTCTTAACTAAAGCTGACTCATCTATAGTCCTATCATTATCAAGATTCATATTGAAAAACAAAGATTTAATAGGAGACACATCAATCACTTTTAGATCTTCATCCCTATGATCATGAAAACTAGAAGAACTCGCTTTTACAAAGCAATCCTTTTTTGCACGCATTCTAGCGGTTCTTTATTTGCACTCATCAATGGAAATTCTCATGGCTTTGAGGGACTCATTTATATCATGCTTAGGTGGAATATATCTAAGTTTCAAAGAATCAGCATCAAGAGAAATTCTATCCACGTTCCTAGCCAACTCATCAATCCTAGGCAATTTTTCTTGAAGCAAAGCATTGAAATTCTTTTGAGAAATCATAAACTCTTTAACACTAATATCAAAATTAGAGGGAAACTTATTAAATTTCCATAAGAGTTGTTGTAGGAATTACTAGGGAATGACCTAGGATTAAAGTTTCCTCTATAAGTGTTGTTACCAAAATTGTTCCTACCAACAAAATTCACATCCATAGATTCATTATGATTCTAAATCAAAGTGGATAAAGGAATATCATTAGGATCAGAGGAAACACTCTTATTAGCAAACAATTTCATAAGTTCATCCATCTTTCCACTCAAAACATTAATCTCTTCTATCGTATGAACCTTTTTACTAGTAGATCTTTCGGTGTGCCATTGAGAATAATTATTCATAATATTATCTAGGAGTTTAGTAGCTTCTCCTAAAGTGATTCCCAGAAAAGTGCCTCCTGCGGCTGAATCTAAAAGATTTCTAGAAGCAAAATTCAATCCGGCATAATTTTTTGTATAATCATCCATAAATTCACACCATGTGTAGGGCAATTACATATCATTAATTTCATTCTCTCCCAAGCTTGTGCAACATGTTCATGATCAAGTTGCTTAAAATTCTAAATATCGTTTCTAAGAGAGATGATCTTAGCGGGAGGAAAATACTTAGAGATAAAAGCATCTTTGCACTTATTCCATGAATCAATACTATTTTTAGGCAAAGACGAAAACCAAGTTTTAGCATGATCTCTAAGCGAAAACGGAAATAGCTTCAATTTAACAATATCATTATCCACATCTCTCTTCTTTTGCATATCGCACAAATCAACAAAGTCGTTTAGATGTGTAACGACATCTTCACTAGGAAGGTCAGAGAATTGATCTTTCATGACAAGATTCAACAAAGTAGCATTAATTTCGCAAGATTCAACATCGGTAATAGGAGCAATCGGAGTGCTAAGAAAATCATTGTTGTTGGTATTGAAAAAATCACACAATTTAGTATTATCTTGAGCCATCGTGACAAACAATCCAACACACAAGCACACAAGAGGCAAGAGAAAAAGAGGCAAACAGGAAAAAGAGGGCGAATAAAACGGCAAGGGTGAAGTGGGGGAGAGGAAAACGAGAGGCAAATGGCAAATAATGTAATGCAAGGGATAAGAGTTTGTGATGGGTACTTGGTATGTCTTGACTTGTGCGTAGACTCCCCGGCAACGGCGCCAGAAATCCTTCTTGCTACCTCTTGAGCATGCGTTGGTTTTCCCTTGAAGAGGAAAGGATGATGCAGCAAAGTAGCGTAAGTATTTCCCTTGGTTTTTGAGAACCAAGGTATCAATCCAGTAGGAGGCTACACTCAAATCCCTCGTACCTGCACAAACAAATAAGAACCTTGCAACCAACACGATAAAGGGGTTGTCAACCCCTTCACGGCCACTTGCAAAAGTGAGATCTGATAGAGATAAGAAGATAAACATTTTTGGTATTTTTATGATATAGATTGGAAAGTAAAGATTGCAAAATAAAATAGATCGAAAACTTATATGATGGAAAATAGACCTGGGGACCAAAGGTTTCACTAGTGGCTTCTCTCAAGATAGCATAAGTATTACGGTGGGTGAACAAATTACTGTCGAGCAATTGATAGAAAAGTGCATAGTTATGAGAATATCTAGGCATGGTCATGTATATAGGCATCACGTCCGCGACAAGTAGATCGAAATGATTCTGCATCTACTACTATTACTCCACACATCGACCGCTATCCAGCATGCATCTATAGTATTAAGTTCGTAAGAACAAAGTAACACATTAGGCAAGATTACATGATGTAGAGGGATAAACTCAAGCAATATGATATAAACCCCATCTTTTTATCCTCGATGCCAACAATACAATACGTGCCTTGCTGCCCCTGCTGTCACTTGGAAAGGACACCGCAAGATTGAACCCAAAGCTAAGCACTTCTCGCATTGCAAGAAAGATCAATCTAGTAGGCCAAACCAAACTGATAATTCGAAGAGACTTGCAAAGATAACAAACCATACATAAAAGAATTCAGAGGAGATTCAAATATTGTTCATAGATAATCTTGATCATAAACCCACAATTCATCGGATCTCGACTAAACACCGCAAAAAGAATTACATCGAATAGATCTCCAAGAAGATCGAGGAGAACTTTGTATTGAGATCCAAAGAGAGAGAAGAAGACATCTAGCTAATAACTATGGAACCGAATGTCTGAGGTAAACTACTCACACATCATCGAATAGGCTATGGTGTTGATGTAGAAGCCCGTGGTCGATTCCCCCTCCGGTGGAGCGCCAGAAAAGGCCCCAAGATGGGATCTCACGGGTATAGAAGGTTGCGGCGGTGGAAATAGGGTTTCGTGGTACTCTCGGATGTTTTCAGGGTACATGAGTATATATAGGCGAAAGAAGTCGGTCAGGGGAGCCACGAGGGGCCCACGAGGGTGGGGGTGCGCCTACCCTCTGGGCGCGCCTCCCTGCCTTGTGGCCGCCTCGTTGCTTCCTTGACGTCCACTCCAAGTCTCCTGGATTGTGTTTGTTCCAAAAACGACTCTCCCCAAGGTTTCATTCCGTTTGGACTCCGTTTGATATTCCTTTTCTATGAAAAACTGAAATAGGCAAAAAAAAATAGCAATTCGGACTGGGCCTCTGGTTAATAGGTTAGTCCCAAAAGTAGTATAAAAGTGTATAATAAAGCCCATTAAACATCCAAAACAGATAATATAATAGCATGGAACAATAAAAAATTATAGATACGTTGGAGATGTATCAGGCGTTCGCATGGTTGGCTCTTCGCCGGGCATCATGGCGGCGATGGTGGCTAAGTCTATTGGCCGTGTGGGCAACAAGGGGTGTAGCGGTGGGTGGATCGGGCTGGCCCTTTGTTGCCGGCAGTAGCGACATCGAGATTTGGATGTGGAGGCTTGTATTGGTCTTGAGTGTCATGGGTGCCTAGTTGTGACATGTGATGGTGCATAATCCGGTTAGTACCCTCGGTATGGTTGCTAACGTGGTCGTAAGTACCAGACCATAGGTCACATAGGGGTTTTACCCACGTTCGGGCCTCCGCTGAGGACTAATGTTGTACGCCCTTCTTTGTGTTCTTATTCATAGTGGGTATACCTCGGAGGAGTCATTACAATTGAGAGATAAGTTGCTACCAAATGTCTATGTCTACGAGAGTAGATGGCTCAGAGTCCTCTACAAGGTGGTTACTAGGGTTTTACAAGAGGTAGATCTAATTTGTACACCGACATCTTGACTTGGGTTCCAAGATGATCTCTAATTGCTCCATCCAATTCTCCGGGCTCCCTTTGGCCGCCAACTCATTGGCATGACTTATGGGCCCCTAGGCAGGCTCGGCGTCTAGCTCCTGGGGATAAACCACCCCCGACGCACCACACTGTAAACGCAACCGAGATGCTAATAGAAAGCTCCGCGCTTTGGCACCTACGTCTCCGGCGCCCGCCGGTACCGTTCTCCTCTTGAGGACATCATTGTGGTTCTCCTCTCCGTGGTAGTGTTCGGAGTGATGATCCTATCTCTCTTGGACTCAACAGCGGCAACACTTTGTGCTGTTCCCCGTCCCAAGGGCATTATCATGGAGTTTAGGTGTCCTAGGGTGTGCGGTGGTGTTGTATTTGGGCCTTCATGTGTTACTTTTTGTCTCAACATAGTCGCTTGTATTTATGTTGCCATGCTCTCTCAGGATCTGCTTTATAATAGGGTCTCCTCACTTTCTTACATCATTCGGTCATGTACTTTTATACTTTGCTTTGTGTTTATCTATAAAGCAAGGAAGGATTGTGACACCCCTGTAATTAAGCTACATTGATCTCTTACTAATGATGTCATGTCACCACTTTTTGGTAAGCTTAATCGTCTCTTAGTTGAAAACCAATTTAAATTCAAATTCAAATGCAAGTTAATTATTTAATTTTCAAACAGTAAAATAAAAATGTAGGTTGGGATGCAAATATTCACTAACAAATTGTCATGATTGAACCAACATTATTTGAATAATTAAAATGCCCTTGACCTATTTCAAATTGGGCCATCAGCAATTAATTGATCGATTTAAAAATAGACAATTCCTTAAACTCGTCAAAATAAATTGAAACCTTGTGGACCACTCCAAAATAATGCAACGAATTTATGTGCCAATTTTTATTTATAAAAAAATTCATTTTCTATATATGTAAAACCCAAAACAGTGGAGAAATAAAAATCAGAAAAAGAAAAAAATAGGAACACTCACTGCTGGACTAGGCCGCAAGTGCACGGCCCAGCCCAATAGCGGCCATCCCCTTCCTACTGCTGACCCATGGCGTGCTGGCCACACGCTTGCCGTCCGTGGCCGCGGATGACCATGCGGCGGCCATCCTGTCCCTCGCCGACTAAGGGAGTCCTGGATTAGGGGATATCTGGACAGCCGGACTATATACTTTGGCTGGACTGTTGGACCATGAAGATACAAGACTCAAGACTTCGTCCCGTGTCCAGATGGGACTCTTCTTTCGTGGAAGACAAGCTTGGCGATCCGGATATTATATTTCCTTCTTTGTAACTGACTACATGTAAACCCTAGCCCTCTCTGGTGTCTATATAAACTGGAGGGTTTAGTCCTTAGAGACAGCATCATAATCATCATAGGCTAGCTTCTAGGGTTTAGCCTCTATGATCTCGTGGTAGATCAACTCTTGTAACACCCATATCATCAATATCAATCAAGCAGGAAGTAGGGTTTTACCTCATCGAGAGGGCCCAAACCTGGGTAAAACATCGTGTCCCTTGCCTCCTGTTACCATCAGCCTTAGACGCACATATCGGGACCCCCTACCCGAGACCCGCCGGTTTTGACACCGACATTGGTGCTTTCATTCCTCTATGTCGCCGCTGCAAGGCTTGATGGCTCCTTCAACCATCATCAACAACACGGTCCAGGGTGAGACTTTTCTCCCCGGACAGATCTTCGTGTTCGGCGGCTTCGCACTGCGCGCCAATTCGCTTGGCCATCTAGAGCAGATCGACAGCTACGCCCCTGGCCACCAGGTCAGGTTCGGAAACCTGAACTACACGGCCGATATCCGCGGAGACTTGATCTTCAGCGGATCCGGGCCTGCGCCAGGAGCTCCGGACAGTCACGATGAGCACGGCTTAGACCTGCTATCGGACATTGCTCGGGATATCACCCCTGCGGAAGCCCCGGACCTAAATCCGGAGCAGATTGCATAGCCCGAGGAAGGGTGGATGGGCCCCGCCCCGGAGGCCGCACACCCATCGGTGGTAGAGCCAAACACAGACTTCACCCCCAAGGAAGCCTGTGAAACCGGACCCCCGGACTCGTATCCGGCTGTAGGTTCCAGTCCGCGCACCCTCGAGCCCGCCGACTTTGGTTGGGCTCCGATAATGGAGTTTACCACTACGGATATCTTCCAGTACTCGCCCTTTGGTGACATGCTGAACTCATTAAAGTCTCTCTCTTTGTCAGGAGACTCTTGGCCGAACTATGTCCGGCTCAGAGGGGAAGAAGGCAACGAAGAAATCCGTTGCCCACCCACCACCCACTTCATAGGCACTGTCGACGATGTATCAGATACGCTTGACTTCGACTCCGATGATACCGACGGTATGGACGTCGGTGCAGGAGACGACTCAGAACCAACGAGGCGCTGGACTGCCACCTCATCATATGATATATACATGGTGGATACGCCTAAAGAAGACGACGGTGGCAAACCGGAGGATAAAACCCCCGGACAGAAGCCGAAACGACGGCGCAGACGCCGCTCCAAGTCCAGCAACAGTAAAAATAGCGATAATAGCGCTAGAAAGATCGGCACCCTAGTCAACTCCAAAGGCAACAATGACCATATGGATGCAGCAATGGAGCAGGATGAGCCAGGTCACGCTAAACACAGTTCGGAGCAGACGCCTGATCACAATGATCCCGAGGGACGAACTCATCAAACCGCCCCGGGACAAGAGCACAGTCCGGATGATGATGCATTCATCGTCTCGGAAACACGATTGGAACAAGATAACCTCCACAGAAGGCTTATGGCCACTGCGAAAAGTCTAAAGAAGCAGAAGCAAAGGCTTAAGGCCGCACAGGAAATGCTCAATCGCAGATAGAATAAAGTGCTAGACACTGAAGAAAAGTACGGTGACGATCGCCACACAAAGTGTTACCCAAAATGCAAGCTGCTGCCAGAATTCGACGATGAGGCCGTTCCGCCAAAGAACAATACGGCCAGGAGACCGGACAAACCACTTCGTAACCACAATAGAGCAGATACCGACGCCGCACACGATCTGCGTGGGCTCCTGGATAAAAAGGCCGGCGCGGCCAGGTCCATCTACGGATCTAAAGGACACGCCCCGACGCAGGACTATGGTCACCAAAACGATCAGATCGACCGGTTACCAGTTCAGAATCAGTACGTGACACAACAACAGCCGACGGCATACAACAACACATCCAGATACAGAGGGGCTGCTCACCCCCTGTGCTTCACCGAATAGGTGCTAGACCACGAATTTCCACAGGGTTTTAAACCTGTGAACATAGAGGCATATGACGGAACGACAAACCCCGGGGTCTGGATTGAGGATTTTATCCTGCATATCCACATGGCTCGTGGGGATAACCTCCATGCCATGAAATACCTTCCCCTCAAGTTGAAGGGACCAGCTCGACACTAGTTGAAAAGCCTTCCCAAAAATTCAATCGGAAGTTGGGAGAAACTCGAGGATGCTTTCAGGACCAATTTTCAAGGACCTACGTCCGGCCTTCGGATGCGGACGATTTAAGTCACATAATTCAACAGCCCGAAGAGTCCGCCCGCAAGCTTTGGAACAGATTCCTCACTAACACTACTAGGAAAATGCTTATAGATAGAAGTTTACCAGTAGCGAGTTTCTTTTACCCCACGCTACTAGTAAGTACCAGTAGCGCCGTGTAGAAAACACGCTACTACTAAGATATAGCAGCAGCGTTTGTTTGTTTGGGCCGTGCTACTGTTACATGGGCCACAGGGCAGCATCTGTAGCCCACTTAGCTGTAGCGTTTGTTCTGAAAGGGTGCTACAGCTGGTGGGCTTAGCAGTAGCATGGTGCTCCAACCAGTGCTACTACTATCGCTAAAGAAAACCAGCCCGCGAGCGCCCCGCACCCCCCTCGTCTCACACAATCCCCTTCGCCCGCCGCCGCCGCCGCGGTTAGGGTTCGTCCCCGGCCGCCTCACCCCCGTCGATGGTGCCGTGCGCCGCCACCACTCGTGGTCGTCTCTCGCCTCCTCCGACGCTCCAGCCCCGTAAGTCCCCCTCTTCGATCTCCTCCTCCCTGCGCGCGCCACGGTAGCTCCTCTCGATCTCTCGGTTAGGGTTCCGTCGACGGGAAGAGTGCGGGAGGCGACGACGGTTCGGGTAGGGGAGGAGGCGGCGGGGGTTGCGCTGCACTGCCGGCCGGCGAGGCGGAGACGAGGAGCAGCAGGGCTTGCAGTTGCCGGGGAGTGGAGTGGAGAGCAGAGCAGAGCAGAGCAGGGAGCAGTGGAGTGAGAGTGAGAAACAAAGAGCGAGTGGTTGGTGTAATAAGTGCTGGAATGGATTTGGACACGTCTAGTAGTATAGGAAGGAGTACCAATATTTTGCTTGACTTGACCTGCCAAAGTCTTTGCTTATTTATGTTTTCTTTTTCATCCTTACCATAAACTACTCCTAGCATGGCAGTAATTTATATATTGCATTTGTGTCGGTCAATTTTGTGTGAAGCCATGAGGCTGAGACCGAGTAGTAGTTCATCACATACTAGTATTTTGCTTATTAATGGATTGGGCTGGCTCATGTTTGATTTTTTGCTTTGTGGTTGGGCGGTTTCGACTTTTCTGATGTGATGTTATGGATATTGCTTCTATAGGAGTGTAAGTGCTCGGTTCGGGTTGTATCAAGTGCCCTTCTATAGGATGTTGTATAGGTGTTGTTCATGTGAGAGACAAAGCTACAAGCTCATGTTTATTTAGTGTGCTTTGTTGTGAGAAATCATCAAGATTTAGGATTACTGATAAGAAGGGGGTAGTTTATTTAGTGTGCTTTGTTGTGATTAACGAAGATGAGATGAGATCAAAGTATTGTTATGTTTTGCCATATATTTGTTTGTTACATCTCTAGATTATTGAGCTACTAGTATTGTTTAACGTTGTGTTTAGTACAAATTTCATGCTGATAGCGACGCTTCATCTGAGGAGTTGGGGACATTAGTTTACTAGATTGCTAGCTTGATGATTGTTGGACTGAACTTTATCTTTACTTTTTAGTTGTTATTTTTCTTGCCATGTGAACTCTATCTATGAAAACTTTATGTTTACTTTTTGGATCGTTAATCCTTTAATCATATTGCTTTAGGGAAATGGCGCCACCACCACCACCACCACCATGTCGACGGTGCAAGTCAAGGTGCGCCAACATCCTTGCAACTGGCACACTATTTGGCATCTACTTCGAGTCTAGTTTTCTTCATGCGGTGGTAATAAATTATATGAAACTAGTAACTACTGTTTTGTTTTTAGTGTTATTGGCATTAATGCATCGTGTATATACCATTTTGCTTTTTGTACACAGATCCTCCCATGCAATGTGAGGTCAGAATTCAACAATCTGACTGCAGACTCTGCGACCTTTGAGGCTCCTGGGGGCCCCTACACTATGGAGATCGAGAAAGGACAAAAGATGACGCGGGTGGGAGGAGATGGATGTGTCCGTTTCATCCACAACATGCGTATCACTGGTGTTGAGTTGATCAGCTTCTCCTTCAGAGCTGAAAGACCCAAGCTGGCCGTGATTTATATCAACAAAGCAGAAGATTATGAGGATGCTGAGGATGATGACGACCCACTCGGTGATGCCATCGTAGCTCAAAGAATGAAGTTGAGCGAGGAGGAGGTGTGAAACCTATGGGACATCATTCCGCCACGTGCTGACTTCGTCGGGGTGCCATTCGTGACCCGCCTGACAAGTACCATGGTTGATCGGCATATGATGGTATGTTGCATTTACTATAGTTTTTAGAGTAATTTGATGATATGCTTTATTGTTATACTTAGTGTAGAGTCCGATGATATATATGCTTAGGGAATCTTATATGCTTTATTGTTATACTTAGTGTAGAGTCCGATCATATATATGCTTAGTGAATCTTATATGCTTAGTGAATCTTATATGCTTAGTGAATCTTATATGCTTTATTGTTATACTTAGTTTAGAGTCCGATGATATATATACTTAGTGTAGAGTCCGATGATATATATGCTTAGTGTAGAGTCCGATGATATATATGCTTCGTGTAGAATGTGTGAGGCTACTTATTAATTGATATGTTTTTCTTATTTAGAAATTGCCAAAGAGCCTATCTGAGAGTTGTGGTATCAAGCCTGATGAAGAAGGCTCTGCTGGAATACACCTTACCGCAAGGGGCTCCGTCACCACTTGTGCGTACGGCGTGGACACGGACGGTCGCACACACTTCAAGTCGGTTGGGTGGAAGAGCTTCCTCGTTGGCAAGAATCTTCATGTTGGACAAGCAATCCTCATTACTATCAGGAACACCCACCGCCCAGGCTTGAGGATGATGGTCGTCATCGACATCATCTAGAACTTCATATGCATGCGTATGGCTGTTGAACCATATATATGCTAGTATGACTACCTAGTAGACTTATCAACTATGATCTATCCATGCATTGTGGACTACCATATGAGTTTGTGAGATTGTGTGGTTATATTAAATGTGGTACTGTCGTTAATGTTTGTGAGATGGTTCTGTGAACTTAGTTTATTTGCACTGGACTTGTCTTGATTTCCATGAATATTGCACCTGACTGCTTTTTTTATTTTTTATTTCTATTTGCCTAGTAGTAGCGTGGGGAGAAAATAGGGCGCTACTACTATGTGATGATAGTAGTAGCGCTGGTGGAGGAAGCAACGCTACTAATATGTATTTTAGCTGCAACGCTTGTTCAGAAACGCGCTACTGTTAAATAATAGCTGTAGCGCCCTAGCAGTAGCGCGGGTGCCCGCGCTACTGGTATGCAAAAAACCAGCGCCACTACTAAGGTTTTCTCTAGTAGTGTAAGAAGAATCAAATTGTCGATTGTCCGGATGCCGAAGCCTTAGCGGCCTTCAAACACAGCATCCGGGACAAATGGCTCGCCAGACACCTCGGCCAAGAAAAGTCGAGGACAATGGCAGCCTTAACAAGCCTTATGACCTGCTTTTTCGCAGGTGAAGATAGCTGGTTGGCCCGTAAAGGCACCAGCGACCCAAGTACATCCGAAATCAGGGATGGCAACGAGAAGCCACGGCGCAATAAAAACAAACATCAAAACAATGAAGAGAGTCCGGACAACACAACGGTCAACGCCGGATTCAGGGGCTCTCGACCCGGTCAACAAAAGAAGATATTTAAAGGCAGCAAAGAGGGACCGTTCGGCCTGAACAAAGTCCTGGACAAACTGAGCCAAATTCATGGCACCCCCGACAAACCTGTGAACCACACTCACAGAGAATGCTGGGTCTTCAAGCAGGCCGGCAAATTAAATGCCGAACACAAGGGAAGGGAAACACCAAGTGAAAACGAGGATGAGCCTCGCCAGCCGAACACTGGGGGACAGAAAAAATTCCCGCCAGAGGTAAAAACAGTAAACATGATCCACGCGACTCACACACCCACGAGAAGGCGCGAACGCGCGCTCAAAGATGCATACGCTGTAGAGCCCGTCGCCCCCAAACTTAGCCACTGGTCGGCCTGCCCGATCACCTTCGATCACAGGGACTACCCGACTAGTATGCGGCACGGAGGATCAACTGCCTTGGTGCTCGACCCAATAATCGACGGATAGCATCTCACTCGCGTCCTCATGGACGATGGCAGTAGTCCTAATTTAATATACCAGGACATTGTCCGCAGGATGGGGATAGACCCATCCAGAATCAGCCAAAGTAACACCACCTTTGAAGGCATGATACCAGGCGTTGAAGCCAACGGTAGGGGCTCCCTCGTACTAGAGGTAACATTCGGTTCCCTAGGCAACTCCAGAAGTGAAGAACTACTCTTCACCATCGCCGCCCTCCAAAGCGGCAATCATGCATTGCTTGGGAGAACGGCCTTCACCCGCTTCAACGCAGTACCGCATTACGCCTACCTTAAACTCAAGATGCCCGTTCCATGTGGCGTCATCACTGTTAATGGAAACACAGAGCGCTCCTTACATGCGGAGGAATACGCGACGGCTCCATCAGCCAGACTCTAAGCGACCTCTAGTACTAGAAAGCATGATTGGTCGTTAAGACCACGGACACGGTTAGACGAGTCCGGCAGCCCCGATCAACCTGATCTAGGCACCACACATGTAATCCCATAGAGGACACCAAGGGCTATAGATAATTAATAAAGCCCAATTCTCGGCCTGACCTTATTAACATGCCAATGTCTTACACTTTTACTATCCATTAGTGATAGCCAACTTTTCGCACGCTTACGTCATACTCTTCTACATGAGTTTCTATTTTTACAGACACCATTAGTGCGACACCCTCCCAGGACACGGCACAACGGGGACAAAGGCGCAGACGTGCAGCAGGGCCCCGCTCAAAGGTTTCTCTTTAGATTAAGCCCCTGTGTAAACCTTCTTTATTGTCTCTTGTTGCTTACACATCCCATGGGTACTACACCCATAGAGTATACTTTCGTTATTGGCATTTCGCCACGACAGACTAATGCACGTACCTGGAAATATAGGGTTGATAATGAAGGGCGGTACTCAGCCTAGTATATGTTACAAAGTCCGAATACCTTCGGGAGTGTTCGGCGTCGCGAGTTTGGCCTTATGTGCATCAGCTCCGAATCATGTCTTTGGTCAAATGTTGGGGTTGCCCGGCTCCTGGGTTTGCTGCCTTACGTTCCGTTCTTATTAGCTAAGGCGGCCAAAGGAGAACTACTGCAATTGTTCCCTGGTTATTCTGGATGAGCACCTCAGTAGAGAAAGCCGAAAACTGACTGTCATGATACATCGAGAGACTGTTCAACCACTCGAAGACTTATCAGAATCTTTAGGATTCCTCCGCATTAAGGAAGGACCGTTTCCTGATCATGTACACGCGCGCCCATATTCGGATGCACGCGAAGGTACCAGGGGCTACATAGTAGCCCCACCGTCAAACTCCTATGGCTAAGTGAAAGTGTTAAAGCTATATAGTTCGGTTGCCTAGTTCGACGTGCGATCACCTCCTTAATGGACCAAGACGTTGGATCAAGTGTGATTATGCATATTTTCGCGAACACCCCCGCATTGTATGCGTGGGGGCTAAAGCCAACGACCGCTAACTTTCAGATTACATTTATACATAAAACAGCCGCACAGGAGGCACCATAACACTTTCGGGCAATAAGTATAAAAATAGCCTTCATTTTTACAATAGCATTGTTTTTACAATGAAACGACTTGTCACTCGAACATGACATTTTTTGAGCACTGAGCCTCTATCAAGCGAGCACCTTCTATTACCTGCTCCAAGTAGTGCTCGGCCGGATCCTGGCCTCCCGCCGGACTCTGGGTCGCAATAATGGTGGCCTCCATATCTGTCCAATATGCTTTAATGCGGGCAAGCGCCATCCGTGCACCCTCTATACACGCTGACCTCCTCATGGCATCGATATGTGATACGGCACCAAGGAATTGTTGTACTAAACCAACTGTTCTGCTTAGGCCCCTTGAGCCAAAGATGGTCTATTACAGACCGCATTGCAAGACCGGACAGCCTATGAAGCTCTTCCACAATAGCCATCCTCTCACTCAATGGCAATGGGCGCGCGGGAGCATTGAATTGCGACCAGAACAGCTTCTCCACTTCTTTATCATCTTGATCCTCAAAAAACTTGGCCGCATCAGCCGTACTCTTTATCAAGTCCGCGTACGCGTCTGCAGGGCTCCAGCGTCGATCCAGGGGAGCATACTTCGGATCTAAAAACTTCATCCGCAATAAATAGGGGTTTCCAGCCGCGATTTCTCCGGCCTGGCGAAGCTCCTCCCATGCATCCCTGCTTTCAGACCGCGTCTCCTTGGCCGTATCAAGTGCCTTCTTCAGGTCAGCCAAGTTCACCTGATTCTCCTTTTCAAGGAGCTCATACCGGTTGGCGGCATTTTTCAGCTCCACAGCCATATCGGCTATTTTGTCTTCGCTTCGACGATGAGCAGCTTGTTCGGCTCTCAACTCTTCGGCCGCCTTTAGGGCAGCCGCATTGCTAGCTCGAGCTTGTTCCTTGGCCAGGGCAAGTTCCGCCCTCAGGGCTTCCACAACAGCAGCACCATCTGCAGTCCAAGCATATCACATCAATATTATACTCCTTTCAATTTTTCCTATAAATAATAAGGAAAGCAGAGCACATACCTTGTGACTCGTTAAGCCGCTCGTTCACAAGCGTGATGTCGGCATCAATAACTCCAATCTGCCTCCTCAGTTCAGAAACTTCAACGGACTGGTCAGCTGCTGGATCCTTAGACACCTGCGCATAAGTACATCGCAATCATTACCTAAAAATGTGATCCTCCGTTTGCCGCCTAGGGTTGGCAACCAGAGTCTCAGGGGCTACTATCCATATGGAGCACACCTAGTGCGTGCGCGTCACAATCAAAAATTATGCATTTTCATTACATACCTCAAAGCCTCTGAGCAGGCTCGTAAAAGCTTCATTCAACCCGCTGGTGGCGGATGAAATCTTATCAAGCACCGTGCTCATTAATGAACGGTGCTCCTCCGGGAGAGCAGCTCGCTCCACAAGGCCCGTCAGTGTGTCCGGCTGGACACCGAACTGTGTCAGACCCTTCTTATCGCCCCCCGTGGGAGCCGAACGCTCCGGGCTCAGGGCGGCCGAAGTATTAGCTTCTGGCTTCGGCAAATCTGGTCTCCTCCTTGACGACACCTAGGGGTCGCCCGCCTCATGAGGCGGAGAGGTTGGTGGGGTCTCACTCTCCATCATCTCCGGAAGAAGATCCCCCAACGACGAACTCTGTCAAGAAGAGCTGCTAGCCGGACTGCAAAGAATGGATCCGGGTTATTGTTCTTGGAAAAGGAAGCAGTACCTTTGTATTTACGACTAACTTATAGCTCGGCTGAGGGCTGGCCCGTTGGCGGGCATGGAGCGGTGAGGACGCCCTTCGGGGCAGGGCCCCCTGGCGAAGCTTTCTTCCCTTGTCTGGGCACCTCCGTCTCCAAGTCTTCGGAGGCGGCCCTCTTCTTCCCGCGAGGGAAGGAGGCCTTAGATTCCCCTCCCCGACTATCCTCCTTCGGGGAGGTAGCAATTCCCCCGGTTTGGATGCGCAATGTGTGAAGTTTTGCTTCTCTGTTCTTCCCTTCGTCTTTCCTTGAGGGCATTTTGCTTAGCACACGACCAAGCATCTTGGCTATGGTGGGACTAGGCGAGCCTTCAGGAAGTGGCACCGGACACCTGATTCTCTCCGCCTTGCTAAGCCATTCCTGGCCACGGAGGATTTTCAGATTAATGATTATGATAAATATAAACGAGGTGTCCGGTTTCGGGGTTACTTACTTGGGTATCTGAGCGATTGCAGCTCAGGCCCGCATCCTCGGTGGTGTCCGGACACTTTACTTGTGGTCAGAAGAATAACTTACACATCCGTTCGAGCGTCAGGCCGAAGAAGTGCAGAATAGTCTGCGGACCTTCCGGATTGAACTCCCACATATGGAGAGGCCGATGTTTGCATGGCAACATCCGTCGGATTAGCATTACCTGAATTATGTTGACAAGGCTAATGTCCCACTCAAGAAGCTCCCGGATACGGCTCTGCAGTGTTGGTACATCGCTAGCAGACCCCCAATCCCGTCCTATACTGGTCCATGACACCAGTTGAGAAGGAGGTCCTGAACGGAAGTCGGGGGCAACCATCCACTTCGTGCCTCTGGGAGTCGTGACGTAAAACCACCTCCGCTGCCATACATCGGACACCTCTGGGAAGGAGCCCTCTGGCCATGGGGCGTCGGCATTCCTGCTTATTACAGCGCCTCTGCACTCCGTGTGCCGCCCCTCAATCATGTTCGGCTTCACATTGAAGGTCTTGAGCCATAAGCCGAAGTGTGGAGTGACGTGGAGAAAAGCTTCACACACAACGATGAATGACGAGATATGGAGGATAGCGTCCAGAGCTAGATCATGAAAATCTAACCCGTAATAGAACATGAGCCCTCTCACAAAGGGATCAAGGGTGAGGCCCAAGCCGCGGAGGAAGTGAGAAACAAATACGACGCTCTCGCTGGGCTCGGGAGTAGGGATGACCTGCCCTGGAGCAGGGAGCCTGTGCTGGATGTCGGTAGTCAGATACCTGATATTCCTAAGCTTCGCAATGTCCTCCTTTGTGACCGAGGAGGCCACCCACCGGCCTTGAGGGTTGGATCCAGACATGGTTGAGGATCTGAGGTGCTTGAGCTTGGGTTTTGGGTGTTAGAACTCGAGATGTGAAAAGGCGCAAGGGTGGTGGAAAAGAGGTATAGGCCTCGGCCCCTTTATAAAGGGGATGAATATCAAGCGTCCTCAGCGTAACCGCTTGGGACTTACCTAAAAACACGGAGTCATACCAACAGTCGTCGTGGGGTTGCGCATGCGCCTATATTAATGGAAGATCCCACGATAAGGGGAGCACGATCTCTGCTTTGGCAAGGTGTGCCAATAAAACCGCCTCGCAATGCATATCGAGGTAGGCCAAGCAAAACCGGTTTGTGTGGGGCCGGGCCACGATGCGGGAGCACGACGTAGAAAAATTGCCAGCAGATCAGATTTATGAAGTGCTATGCTCTCTACAGTGGTATGGGAAGATCATCTTGCAGATCCGGACACAGTTTAAGTGTTCGATAATTACATTGGAGTATTCAGAGATGGAACCCGCCTTGCAATGCCGAAGACAAACTGCGCGCCGGACTCATCGTCATTGAAGCCTGGTTCAGGGACTACTAAGGGAGTCCTGGATTAGGAGGTATCCGGATAGCCGGATTATATACTTTGGCCGGACTGTTGGACCATGAAGATACAAGACTCAAGACTTTGTCCCGTGTCCGGATGTGACTCTTCTTTGTGTGGAAGACAAGCTTGGCGATCCGGATATTATATTTCCTTCTTTGTAATTGTCTCCATGTAAACCCTAGCCCTCTACAGTGTCTATATAAACCGGAGGGTTTAGTCCTTAGAGACAGAATCATAATCATCATAGGCTAGTGATACGTCCATTTTGCATCATGCTTTTATATCAATATTTATTGCATTATGGGTTGTTATTTCACGTTATGTCACAATACTTATGGCTATTCTCTCTTATTTTACAAGGTTTACATGAAGAGGGAGAATGCCGTCAGCTGGAATTCTGGGCTGGAAAAGGAGAAAATATTGAAGGACTATTCTGCGCAACTCCAAAAGTCCTGAAACTCCATGAAATACCTTAGAATAAATAAAGAAAAATCATCGCCAAAGATGAAGGCCAGGGGGCCCACACCCTGCTCATGAGGGTGGGGGCGCGCCCCCCCTGGGCGCGCCCCCCTACCTCGTGGGCCCCCTGGTGGCCCTCCGACGTCCATCTTCTCCCATATGAACTCTTTCGATGAGAAAAAAATAGAGGAGAACCTTTCGGGACGAGACTCCGCCGCCACGAGGCGGAATCTTGGCGGAACCAATCTAGGGCTCCGGCAGAGCTGTTCTGCCGGGGACACTTCCCTCCGGGAGGGGGAAATCATCACCATCGTCATCACCAATGCTCCTCTCATCGGGAGAGGGCAATCTCCATCAACATTTTCACCAGCACCATCTCATCTCCAAACCCTAGTTCATCTCTTGTATCCAGTTCTTGTCTCCAAGTCCGGGATTGGTGCTAGTAGGTTGCTAGTAGTGTTGATTACTCCTTGTAGTTGATGCTAGTTGGTTTATTTGGTGGAAGATCATATGTTCAGATCCTATATGCACATTATTACCCCTCTGATTATGAACATGAATATGCTTTGTGAGTAGTTACGTTTATTCCTGAGGACAAGGGAGAAGCCTTGCTATTAGTAGTCATGTGAATTTGGTATTCGTTCGATATTTTGATAAGATGTATGTTGTCTAACCTCTAGTGGTGTTATGTGAATATCGACTACATAACACTTCACCATTATTTGGGCCTAGAGGAAGGCATTGGGAAGTAATAAGTAGATGATGGGTTGCTAGAGTGACAGAAGCTTAAACCCTAGTTTATGCGTTGCTTCGTAAGGGGCTGATTTGCATCCATATGTTTCATGCTATAGTTAGGTTTACCTTAATACTTTTGTTGTAGTTGCGGATGCTTGAAATAGAGGTTAATCATAAGTGCGATGCTTGTCCAAGTAAGGGCAGTACCCAAGCACCGGTCCACCCACAAATCAAATTATCAAAGTACCGAATGCGAATCATATGAGCGTGATGAAAACTAGCTTAACGATATTCCCATGTGTCCTCGGGAGTGCTTTTCCTATTATAAGAGTTTGTCCAGGCTTGTCCTTTGCTACAAAAAGGATTGGGCCACCTTGCTGCACTTTATTTACTTTTGTTACTTGTTGCTCGTTATAATTTATCCTATCACAAAACTATCTGTTACCACTTATTTCAGTACTTGCAGAGAATACCTTGTTGAAAACCGCTTATCATTTCCTTCTGCTGCTCGTTGGGTTCGACACTCTTACTTATTGAAAGGACTACGATAGATCCCCTATACTTGTGGGTCATCAAGACTCTTTTCTGGCGCCGTTGCCGGGGAGGCTCACGCAAGCAAGTCAACCATACCAAGTACCCATCGCAATCACTATCTCTCGCATTACATTATTTGCCATTTGCCTATCGTTTTCCTCTCCCCCACTTCACCCTTGCCGTTTTATTTGCCCTCTCTTTCCCAATCTCCTTCTCTCTTTCCCGTTTGCCTTTTCTCGTTGCCTTTCTGCTTGCTCATGTGTTAGTTTGCCTATTTGTTGCGATGGCTCTACCTAGATTTGGTGACCTTCACCTTAAAAGGCTAGAGGAGATCGAAAGCAATGTTAGAAAGTTTATGGTTTTGCAATTTGAGCACAATAATTTCTTTAGAAATGAACTTAAGGAACAAAAAAGTTTTATGAGCTTTATGAATAAAGAACTCGATGATATGTCTAAAGAATTTGATGGTATAAGGGCCCAAATTGCTCGTCTTGAAAAGATGACCGCTGAAATTTCGGATATGCAAGCTACCTTAGTCAATAAGATGGCCGCTAAACCGAACTCCTATGAAAATCAAGATGAAGACCTAAAAGTTATTGATGTGTCCCCCATTAAATCTTTGTTTTGCAATATGAATCTTGATGAATCTGAAGATTATCTTCCTTTACCTAGAAGGAGTTTTAAGAATTCGGAGTTTCTTGATCTTGATGATGAAATTGATGAAAGTGGGATTGAAATTAATAAAAACCGTGATGTTACTAAACCCACTATTTTGGATCTCAAGGAATTTAATTATGAAAATTGCTCTTTGATTGGTTGTATTTCCTTGTTGCAATCCGTGCTAGATTCTCCTCATGCTTATAGTCAAAATAAGGCCTTTACCGAACACATTGTTGATGCCTTGATGCAATTTTATGAAGAAAAACTTGAGTTGAAAGTTTCTATCCCTAGAAAACTCTATGATGAGTGGGAACCTACTATTAAAATTATAATTAAAGATTTTGAGTTTCATGCTTTGTGTGATTTGGGTGCTAGTGTCTCTACTATTCCCAAAACTTTATGTGATTTGCTAGAATTCCGTGATTTTGATGATTGCTCTCTAAACTTGCATCTTGCGGATTCCACTATTAAAAAACCTATGGGAAGAATTAATGATGTTCTTATTGTTGCAAATAGGAATTATGTGCCAGTAGATTTTATCATTCTTGATATAGATTGCAATCCTTCATGTCCTATTATTCTTGGTAGACCTTTCCTTAGAACGATTGGTGCAATTATTGATATGAAGGAAGGGAATAGTAGATTCCAATTTCCCTTAAAGAAGGGTATGGAAAACTTCCCTAGAAATAAAATAAAATTACCATATGAATCTATCATGAGAGCTACTTATGGATTGCCTACCAAAGATAGCAATACCTAGATCTATCCTTGCTTTTATGCCTAGCTAGGGGCATTAAACGATAGCGCTTGTTGGGAGGCAACCCAATTTTATTTTGTGTTTTTTGTTTTTGCTTCTATTTAGGAATAAATAATCCATCTACCTTCTGTTTGGATGTGGTTTTATGTTTTAATTAGTGTTTGTGCCAAGTAGGACCTATACGATAACCTACGATGATAGTTAATTTGATTCTGCTGAAAAACAGAAACTTTGCACGCACGAATTTAGTTCTGATAAATCACAGGAACGTGCTTTTGCGTTGATTCTTTTTTCTGCTGATAAATAAACAAACTGTACAGGACTTCCTATTTTGGTAGAATTTTTAGAGTTCCAGAAGTTTGCGTTAGTTACAGATTGCTACAGACTGTTCTGTTTCTGACAGATTCTGTTTTTCGTGTGTTGTTTGCTTATTTTGATGAATCTATGGCTAGTAAATTAGTTTATAATCCATAGAGAAGTTGGAATACAGTAGGTTTAACACCAATATAAATAAAGAATGAGTTCATTACAGTACCTTGAAGTAGTCTTTTGTTTTCTTTCTCTAACGGAGCTCACGAGATTTCTATTGAGTTTTGTGTTGTGAAGTTTTCAAGTTTTGGGTGAATTCTTTTGATGGATTATGGAACAAGGAGTGGCAAGAGCCTAAGCTTGGGTATTACCATGGCACCCCCAAGATAATCCAAGGACACCAAAAAGTCAAAGCTTGGGGATGCCCCGGAAGGCATCCCCTCTTTCGTCCACTTCCATCGGAAATTTACTTGGAGCTATATTTTTATTCACCAACATGATATGTGTTTTGCTTGGAGCGTCTTGTATTATTTGCGTCTTTGCTTGTTAGTCTACCACAATCATCCTTGCTGTACACATCTTTTGAGAGAGCCATACATGAATTGGAATTTGTTCGAATACTCTATGTGCTTCACTTATATCTTTTGAGCTTGATAGTTTTGCTCATAGTGCTTCACTTATATCTTTTGAGTGTGATAATTTTTGCTCTAGTGATTCACTTAGATCTTTTAGAGCATGGTGTTGGATTTGTTTTAAAGAAACTATTGATCTCTCATGCTTCACTTAGATTATTTTGAGAGTCTTTAATAGCATGGTAATTTGCTTAATGTTAATATACTTGGTGTTCAAGATATGTGAAACTTTCTTTTGAGTGAATTGAATACTAAGATAAGTTTGATGCTTGATAATTGTTTTGAGATATGGAGGTGATAATATCAAAGTCGTGCTAGTAGGGTGATTATGAATTTGATAAATACTTGTGTTGAAGTTTGCAAATCCCATAGCATGCACGTATGGTTAAAGTTGTGTAACAAATTTGAAACATGAAGTGTATCTGGCTTGTGCATCCATATGAGTGGCGGTCGGGGACGAGCGATGGTCTTTTCCTACCAATCTATCCCCCTAGGAGCAATGCACGTAGTACTTGAATTTTTGATGACTTCTAAATTTTTGCAATAAGTATATGAGTTCTTTTGACTAATGTTGAGTCCATGGATTATACACACTCTCACCTTTCCACCTTTGCTAGCCTCTTCGGTACCGTGCATTGCGCTTTCTCACCTTGAGAGTTGGCGCAAACTTCGCTGGTGCATCCAAACCCCGTGATACGATATACTCTATCACACACAAACCTCCTTATATCTTCCTCAAAACAGCCACCATACCTACCTAGCATGGCATTTCCATAGCCACTCCGAGATATATTGCCATGCAACTTCCACCATCATAATCATGACATACATTACTTTTGTCATATTGCCATTGCATGATCTTGTAGTTGACATCATATTTGTGGCAAAGCCACCATGCATTATTTTCCATACATGTCACTCTTGATTCACTGCACCATCCCAGTACAGCGCTGGAGGCATTCATATAGAGTCATATCTTGTTCTAAGTTTCGAGTTGTAATCCTTGTGCTGTAATCAATAGAAGTGTGATGATCATCATTGTTAGAGCATTGCCCAAATAAAAAAAGGGAAAGGCCAAAAAGAAAAAAAAGAAAGGCCCAAAAAAAGAAGAAAATAAAAAAAATAAAAATAAAAAAGGGCAATGCTACTATCTCTTTTCCACACTTGTGCTTTAAAGTAGCACCTTGTTCTTCATGTAGTGAGTCTCATATATTGTGCTTCAAAGTAGCACCTTGTTCCTCATGTAGTGAGTCTCATAAGTTGTCTTTTTATACTAGTGGGAATTTTTCATTATAGAACTTGGCTTGTATATTCCTACGATGGGCTTCCTCAAATGCCCTAGGTCTTCGTGAGCAAGCGAGTTGGATGCACACCCACTAGTTTTCTTTTGTTGAGCATTTATAGCTCTAGTGCATCCGTTGCATGGAAATCCCCAGAAAAGAGTCTTGATGACCCACAAGTATAGGGGATCTATCGTAGTCCTTTCGATAAGTAAGAGTGTCGAACCCAACAAGGAGCAGAAGGAAATGATAAGCGGTTTTCAGCAAGGTATTCTCTGCAAGTACTAAAATAAGTGGTAACAGATAGTTTTGTGATAGGATAAATTGTAACGAGCAACAAGTAACAAAAGTAAATAAAGTGTAGCAAGGTGGCCCAATCCTTTTTGTAGCAAAGGACAATCCTGGACCAACTCTTATAATAGGAAAAGCACTCCCGAGGACACATGAGAATATCGTCAAGCTAGTTTTCATCACACTCATATGATTCGCGTTGGGTACTTTGATAATTTGATATGTGGGTGGATCGGCGCTTGGGTACTGCCCTTACGTGGACAAGCATCCCACTTATGATTAACCTCTATTGCAAGCATCCGCAACTACAACAAAAGTATTAAGGTAAACCTAACCATAGCATGAAACATATGGATGCAAATCAGCCCCTTACGAAGCAACGCAGAAACTAGGGTTTAAGCTTCTGTCACTCTAGCAACCCATCAACTACTTATTACTTCCCAATGCCTTCCTCTAGGCCCAAATAATGGTGAAGTGTTATGTAGTCGACGTTCACATAACACCACTAGAGGTTAGACAACATACATCTTATCAAAATATCGAACGAATACCAAATTCACATGACTACTAATAGCAAGACTTCTCCCTTGTCCTCAGGAACAAACGTAACTACTCACAAAGCATATTCATGTTCATAATCAGAGGGGTAATAATGTGCATATAGGATCTGAACATATGATCTTCCACCAAATAAACCAACTAGAATCAACTACAAGGAGTAATCAACACTACTAGCAACCTACTAGCACCAATCTCGGACTTGGAGACAAGAATTGGATACAAGAGATGAACTAGGGTTTGGAGATGAGATGGTGCCGGTGAGATGTTGATGGAGATTGCCCTCTCCCGATGAGAGGAGCATTGGTGATGACAATGGTGATGATTTCCCCCTCCCGGAGGGAAGTGTCCCCAGCAGAACAGCTCTACCGGAGCCCTAGATTGGTTCCGCCTCGTGGCGGCGGAGTCTCGTCCCGAAAGGTTCTCCTCTATTTTTTTCTCATCGAAAGACTTCATATGGGAGAAGATGGACGTCGGAGGGCCACCAGGGGGCCCACGAGGTAGGGGGCGCACCCAGGGGGGCGCGCCCCCACCCTCGTGAGCAGGGTGTGGGCCCTCTGGCCTTCATCTTTGGCGATGATTTTTCTTTATTTATTCTAAGGTATTTCATGGAGTTTCAAGACTTTTGGAGTTGCACAGAATAGTCCTTCAATATTTGACCCTTTTCTAGCCCAGAATTCCAGCTGCCGGCATTCTCCCTCTTCATGTAAACCTTGTAAAATAAGAGAGAATGGCCATAAGTATTGTGACATAAAGTGAAATAACAGCCCATAATGCAATAAATATCGATATAAAAGCATGATGCAAAATGGACGTATCAACTCCCCCAAGCTTAGACCTCGCTTGTCCTCAAGCGAAAAGCCGATAAAAATAAATATGTCCTCATGTTTAGAGGTAGAGGCATCGATAAAAATAAAATACGGACATGAAGGCATCATGATTATTTCATAGCAGCAACATATATAGATTTTGTCATAAGATTACTTATGTTCAAGTGATGATCTTTTCACAAAGCCAAAATATGAATCATAAACTTTATTGGGCACCAACAATTATAATCTCAGTCACTGAAGCAATTGCAATTTATCATAACATTGGAAAGAGTCTATGTCAGTTCTTAAAAGCAAGACCACATACTCAACTATCACTTAGTCCTTCATAATTGCTAACACTCACGCGATACTTGTGGTTAGGGAGTTTTAATCGGACACAGAGAAAGATAGGGGCTTATAATTTTGCCCACAACTTTTTACCTCAAGGGTAATGTCAACAATAATAATTCATGCACCCCCACATCCAATTGGATATATATATCATGTTCTTTCCAACATGCTGAGCTTGCCAAAGGATAAAATGAAAAAGGAAGGGTGAAGATCACTGTGACTCTTGCATAAGGTAGAGGATAATAATAAAAGATAGGCCCTTTGCAGAGGGAAGCAGAGGTTGTCATGCGCATTTAGGGTTGATGCAAAAAATCTTAATGCAAAAGAACGTCACTTTATATTGCCCCTTGCATGTGAACCTTTATTATGCAGTCCCTCGCTTTTATTACGTCCACAACAAGTTCGTACAAAGCTTATTTCTCTGCACTAATAAGTCATTCATATTTAGAGAGCATTTTTTATTGCTTGCACCGATGACAACTTACTTGAAGGATCTTACTAAATCCATATGTAGATATGGTGGACTCTCATGGCAAAACTGGTTTAAGGGTATTTGGAAGCACAAGTAGTATTTCTAATTAGTGCTGAGAATTGGCTAGCATGAGGGGGAAAGGCAAACTCAACACGGTATAGGAACCATGACAACATACTTTATCTCAGATGTAGTAAAACATAACTCATTATGTTCTCTTCCTTGTCCAACCTCAACTCTTTAGCATGTCATATTTTAATGAGTGCACCCAATCATAAAAGATGTCAATGATAATATATCTATATGTGAAACCTCTCTTTCCTTATTACTTCCTATTAATTGCAACGATGACCAAAGCTATATTTGCCAACTCCCAACAACTTTTAATCATCATACTTTTTCTATGTGAAGTCATTAATTTCACTAAGATCAATACGAACTCTTTGATTCTTTTGATTCTTTTTCTTCTACTCACCCAAGATCATGGCAAAATACTCAAGCCCTTGACTCAACACTAATATTTATTATATAGCTCACGAACTCGATTACAAAGAAGGATCATAAAGCAAAACTCAAAACTAGATCATGCCATGACTTTATTCTACTAAATCAAGATACTACTAATAGGATCGAACTAAGAAAAACGTTAAAGATAGGAGTTGTGATGGTGATACGATACCAGGGCACCTCCCCCAAGCTTGGCAGTTGCCAAGGGGAGTGCCCATACCCATGTGATTATGTCTCCTTCTTTGTTGGTGGTGGAGGTGTTGCATTTTTCTTCTCCAGCTTGCGTCTGAGGCTAAAATTTTCCTCCCTTAGATCCTCATTCTCGAGCTCAAGTTTCATTATATTTTTGCATAGTGCTGCCTTCCTGTCCTGCGGAAAACGAGGTGGGATAGATTGGACCTTAGGGAGGCTTGACTTCTTGAACTCCACATGCATATCACCAGGTTGAGGTAGGGGATAGTCCTCTTCGTTGGAGCTCGTTTCCTCCTTCCTCTTTGGGTCGTAGTCTTCTTCTTCCTCCGTGGTCCATCCATAATGCTCTGCATCCCCATATACTTTTGGATTTGCAATATAATCAGCCATGTAGCTCTCTCCCTCCGAATCTTGGGAAGACATCTTGCCCTAATCTGCAGCAGCAATAGCTCGAAACAAGAACAAGGGAGATTTGCGTGATACGAGATTCAAAACCTTCGGGAGTATATATAATGATTTTTTACCGACCAAAATACGTACTGTGCAAGGAAATGGAGTCCAGAGGGCACACGAGGTGCTCACGAGGTAGGGGGGCACGCCCAGGGGGGTAGGGCGCGCCCTCCACCCTCGTGGAGGCCTCGTGTCCTCCCCGGACTGCTACTTATTTTTCTATTTTTCTAAATATTCCAAAACGGAGAAATATTGCCTTTAAAAATTGTTTTGGAGTCGGTTTACTTACCGTACCACATACCTATTCCTTTTCGGAGTTTGGAACATTCCGGAAAGTGTCCCTTATGTATTCCTCCGGGGTTACGGTTTCAATAACATTAGTTTCAACATTTATAGGATTACCTGAGGTATAGTGTTTGATCCTTTGAGCGTTTACCACCTTCGGATTTGTGCCTGCGAAGTTGTTGATTTTTATGGCACCGAAACGATAGACCTCCTCGATAACATAAGGACCTTCCCATTTGGAGAGAAGTTTTCCTGCAAAAAATCTTAAACGAGAGTTGTATAGCAATACATAATCACCTACATTAAACTCACGCTTTTGTATCCTTTTTTCATGCCACCTTTTAACTTTTTCCTTAAACAACTTGGCATTTTCATAAGCTTGGGTTCTCCATTCATCAAGTGAGCTAATATCAAATAACCTCTTCTCACCGGCAAGTTTGAAGTCATAGTTGATCTCTTTAATAGCCCAATATGCCTTATGTTCTAGTTCGAGAGGTAAGTGACAAGCTTTTCCATAAACCATTTTATACGGAGACATACCCATAGGATTTTTGTACGCAGTTCTATAGGCCCATAATGCATCATCAAGTTTTTTGGACCAATTCTTTGTAGACCTATTGACAGTCTTTTGCAAAATTAATTTGAGCTCTCTATTGCTCAATTCTACCTGACCACTAGACTGCGGGTGATATGGAGATGCAATTCTATGATTAACGTCGCATTTAGCAAGCATCTTACGGAAAGCACCATGAATAAAGTGTGAACCACCATCAGTCATTAAGTATCTAGGGACTCCAAACCTCGGAAAAATAACTTCCTTAAGCATTTTAACAGAAGTGTTATGATCAGCACTACTAGTTGGAATAGCTTCTACCCACTTAGTAACATAATCAACAACAACTAAAATATGAGTGTAACCATTAGAGGCAGGAGAAGGTCCCATATAATCAAAGCCCCAAACATCAAATGGCTCAATAACAAGTGAATAATTCATAGGCATTTCTTGACGTCTACTGATATTACCAATTCTTTGACATTCATCGCAAGACAAAACAAACTTACGGGCATCCTTGAAGAGAGTAGGCCAATAAAACCCGTATTGCAATACCTTATGTGCAGTTCTATCTCCAGCGTGATGTCCTCCATAAGCTTCAGAGTGACACTTGCGTAGGATCTGTTCCTGTTCATGCTCAGGTACACAACGTCTAATAACACCATCTACTCCTTCTTTATAAAGATGTGGGTCATCCCAAAAGTAATGTCGCAAGTCATAGAAAAACTTTTTCTTTTGTTGGTATGTGAAGCTAGGCGGTATAGATTTAGCAACAATATAATTAGCATAATCAGCATACCAAGGAGTGCTACGAGAAGTACTTATGACATTTAATTGCTCATCAGGAAAGCTATCATCAATAGGTAGTGGGTCATCAAGAACGTTCTCTAGCCTAGACAAGTTGTCTGCAACGGGGTTCTCGGCTCCTTTTCTATCAACAGTATGTAAATCAAATTCTTGAAGCAAGAGAACCCATCTAATGAGTCTAGGTTTCGCATCTTTCTTATCCATAAGATATTTAATAGCAGCATGATCTGTATGAAAAGTTACTCTAGAATCAACAATATAGGGCCTGAATTTATCACAAGCAAATACAACCGCTAAAAGTTCCTTTTCGGTAGTAGCATAATTTCTTTGAGCATTGTCTAGAGTCTTACTAGCATAATGGATAACATTCAATTTCTTATCAACTCTTTGCCCTAGAATAGCACCTACAGGATAATCACTAGCATCACACATAATTTCAAAGGTTAAATTCCAATCAGGTGGCTGAACAACAGGTGCAGAGACTAATGCTTTCTTAACTATTTCAAATGCTTCTACACAATCATCATCAAAGACAAATGGTACATCTTTTTGTAATAAATTAGTCAGAGGCCGAGAGAGTTTTGAGAAGTCCTTAATGAACCTCCTATAAAATCTGGCGTGACCAAGGAAACTTCTTATACCTTTGATGTCCTTGGGACATGGCATCTTTTCAATAGCATCAACCTTGACTTTATCAACTTCAATGCCTCTTTCAGAAACTTTGTGCCCCAATACAATACCTTCATTAACCATAAAGTGGCACTTTTCCCAATTCAAGACAAGATTAGTTTCTTCACATCTCTGCAAAACTCGAGCAAGATTGCTCAAGCAATCATCAAAAGAGGAACAATAGACGGAAAAGTCATCCATGAAAACCTCACAAATTTTCTCACAAAAGTTAGAGAATATAGCCATCATGCATCTTTGAAAGGTAGCAGGTGCATTACATAAACCAAAAGGCATACGTCTATAAGAAAAAGTACCAAAAGGGCATGTAAAAGTAGTCTTTGATTGATTTTTAGCCGACACAGGTATTTGAGAAAAAACAGAGTAACCATCTAGAAAGCAATAATGTGTATGTTTGCATAGTCTTTCTAGCATTTGATCAATAAAAGGTAAGGGGTAATGATCTTTCTGAGTAGCCTTATTTAATTTGCGGAAATCAATTACCATCCTATAACTTGTGATAATTCTTTGCGAAATAAATTCATCTTTATCATTAGGGACAACAGCAATACCTCCCTTCTTAGGGACACAATGGACAGGACTTACCCACTGACTATCAGCAATGGGATAAATTATACCTGCCTCCAGAAGCTTGAGTATTTCTTTTCTTACCACTTCTTTCATTTTAGGATTCAAACGCCGTTGAGGATCACAAACTGGTTTGGCATCAGCTTCCAAATTTATTTTATGTTGACATAGAGTGGGACTGATGCCCGTAAGATCATCCATAGTATATCCAATAGCGGCACGGTGCTTTTTCAGAGCTTTCAATAATCTTTCTTCTTCATGCTCTGAAATGTTAGCACTAATAATAACAGGATATATTTTCTTTTCATCAAGATAAGCATATTTAAGATTATCAGGCAACGGTTTAAGCTCAAACACGGGATCACCCTTGGGTGGAGGAGGATCCCCTAGGATTTCAATAGGCAAATTGTGTTGCAGAATAGGTTCCTGTTTAAAGAATACTTCATCTATTTCCCTTCTTTCATTCATGAACATATCATTTTCATGGTTTAGCAAATAGTGTTCTAAAGGATCACTAGGAGGTACGACAATAGAAGCAAGACCAATAATTTCATCCTTACTAGGCAATTCTTCCTCATGATGTTGTTTACTAAATTTACAGAAATTAAACTCATGAACCATATCATCCAAGCTAACAGTAACAACATTATTTTTGCAATCTATCGTAGCATTAACAGTACGCAAGAAGGGTCTACCAAATATAATGGGACAAAAGCTATCTTGTGGAGAACCAAGAACAAGAAAATCAGCGGGATATTTGGTTTTCCCACACAAGACTTCAACATCTCTAACAATTCCCATTGGAGATATAGTATCTCTATTGGCAAGTTTAATTGTAACATCAATTTCTTCTAACTCAGCAGGTGCAATCTCATGCATAATTTCTTTGTATAAGCCAATGGGTATAACACTAGCACTAGCACCCATATCACATAAGCCATGATAAAAATGATCTCCTATTTTAACAGAAATAACAGGCACGCCTACCACAAGTCTATGTTTATCTCTATCACAGGGTTTAGCAATCCTAGCAGTTTCACCAGTGAAATGAATAACACGCCCATCAATATTATCAGACAAGAGATCTTTAACAATAGCAATATTGGGTTCTACTTTGACTTGCTCAGGGGGTGTATAAGTCCTAGTATTGCTTTTACGAACAACACTTGAAGCTTTAGCATGATCCTTCATTCTAACAGGGAAAGGGGGTTTCTCAACATAAGAAGTGGGAACAATAGGATCATTATAAGTGACAATCTTTTCTTCAACTTTAATAGGTGTATCTACTTTTACTTCTATGGGAGGATGATATTTAACCACTTCTCCTTGGGGAGATCAACATAAGTAGCAAAAGATTCACATAAAGAAGCTACTATCTCAGAGTCAAGTCCATATTTAGTGCTAAACTTACGGAAAACATCGGTATCCATAAAAGATTTAACACAATCAAACTTAGGTGTCATACCTGACTCCTTACCTTCGTCGAGGTCCCAATCTTCAGAGTTGCGTTTAATTCTATCCAATAAATTCCATCCAAATTCAATAGACTTCATCATAAAAGAGCCAGCACAAGAAGTATCGAGCATGGTGCGATTATTATCAGAAAGCCGAGCATAAAAATTCTGGAGAATTGTCAATTTTGAGAGCTCATGATTGGGGCATGAATATAACACTGATTTAAGCCTCCCCCAAGCTTGAGCGATGCTTTCTCCTTCGCGAGGCCAAAAATTATATATATAATTGTGATCACGATGAACAAGATGCATAGGGTAATACTTTTGATGAAATTCAAATTTCAATCTATTATAGTTCCATGATCTCGTATCATCACATAGCCTATACCATGTCAATGCGTCTCCCTCCAAAGATAAAGGGAAAGCCTTCCTCTTAACAACATCATCGGGTATACCTGCAAGCTTAAATAGTCCACAAATATCATCCACAAAGCGTAGATGTTCGTCAAGATGCTTTGTTCCATCTCCTGCAAAAGTGTTAGCTAGCAGTTTTTCCATCATACCCGAAGGAATCTGAGAAGCAGTTTCATTTTCAATAGATTCAGTAGGTTCAGTAGGTTGAGGAGCAACTCTTGGCTCAACCGGGCGGGGTGAAGATACCCCGAACAAGCCACTCAAACAATTACTTTCCATATTAACAAGTGACAGAAAATTTCAGCACACTAAATAAATTTTTCCTTACCAAATTCCACCTACCAAAGGCGCTTCACTCCCCGGCAACGGCGCCAGAAATTCTTCTTGCTACCTCTTGAGCACTGCGTTGGATTTCCCCGAAGAGGAGAGGATGATGCAGCAAAGTAGTGTAAGTATTTCCCTCAGTTTTTGAGAACCAAGGTATCAATCCAGTAGGAGACCACGCACAAGTCCCTCATACCTACACAAAACGATAGCAACTCGCAACCAACGCTTAGGGGTTGTCAATCCCTTCACGGTCACTTACGAGAGTGAGATCTAATAGAGATAATATTTTTGGTATTTTTGATAGATAGATGCAAAGTAAAAAGTAAAGGCAAAGTAAAAACAAAGCAAGTAAATAAAGTGATATAGATTGATATTATGAGAATAGACCCGGGGGCCATAGGTTTCACTAGTGGCTTCTCTCAAGAGCATAAGTATTCTACAGTGGGTGAACAAATTACTGTTGAGCAATTGACAGAATTGAGCATAGTTATGAGTATATCTAGGCAATGATCATGTATATAGGCATCACATCCAAAACAAGTAGATCGAAATGATTCTGCATCTACTACTATTACTCCACTCATCGACCGCTATCCAGCATGCATCTAGAGTATTAAGTAAAAATAGAGTAACGCTGTAAGCAAGATGACATGATGTAGAGGGATAAATTCATGCAATATGATAAAAAAACATCTTGTTATCCTCGATGGCAACAATACAATACGTGCCTTGCAACTCTTTCTGTCACTGAGTAAGGACACCGCAAGATTGAACCCAAAGCTAAGCACTTCTCCCATTGCAAGAACTACCAATCTAGTTGGCCAAACCAAAAAGGATAATTCGAAGAGACTTGCAAAGATAACTCAATCATACATAAAAGAATTCAGAGAAGAATCAAATATTTTCCATAGATAATACTGGATCATAAACCCACAATTCATCGGTCTCAACAACCACACCGCAAAAAGAAGATTACATCGAATAGATATCCATGAGAGAGGGGGAGAACATTGTATTGAGATCCAAAAAGAGAGAAGAAGCCATCTAGCTACTAGATATGGACCCGAAGGTCTGAAGTAAACTACTAACACTTCATCGGAGGGGCTATGGTGATGATGTAGAAGCCCTCCATGGCGGATGCCCCCTCCGGCGGAGCTCTGGAACAGGCTCCAAGATGGGATCTCGTGGATACAGAAGGTTGCGGCGGTGGAATTAGGTTTTTGGCTCTTGTTCTGATCGTTCGGGGATACGTAGGTATATATAGGAGGAAGGAGTACGTCGGTGGAGCTCCGAGGGGCCCACGAGGTAGGGGGCGCGCCCAGGGGGGCGTGCCCTCCATCCTCGTGACCTCCTCGGAGACTTCTTGAGTAGGGTCCAAGTCTCCGTTTGATATTCTGTTTCTTTGAAATGATGAAAAAGGCAAAAAACAGCAATTCTGGGCTGGGCCTCCGGTTAATAGGTTAGTCCCAAAAGTAATATAAAAGTGGAAAATAAAGACCAATATAGTCCAAAACAGTAGATAAAGTAGCATGGAGCAATCAAAAATTATAGATACGTTGGAGACGTATCAGCTAGCTTATAGGGTTTAGCCTCTACGATCTCGTGGTAGATCAACTCTTGTAACACCCATATCATCAATATAAATCAAGCAGGAAGTAGGATTTTACCTCCATCGAGAGGGCCCGAACCTGGGTAAAACATCGTGTCCCTTGCCTCCTGTTACCATCAGCCTTAGACGCACAGATCGGGACCCCCTACCCGAGATCCGCCGGTTTTGACACCAACACCGACACCTACAAGACGACCCCCACGGCTCCTCGGAGAAACCCTAGCTCACTCATCACCTCCTCCCCACGCCGCTTCATCGTCCCATGCCATGGCCGCCACTGTCATCGCCGTCACCTCCCCGTCCGTGTAGTCACTGGCCTCCCCTCACCGCGCCACCATGCCCATCCGCTCCACCAGCCTCCCCTTCTCCGGATTCGCCCGTGGGATCGAGCCCAAAGCATCTACCTCGCCGGATCGTCCTTGTCCTCCTCCTCTGCCCTACCGATCTTCGCCTTTGATTCGCCACCGTCGAGCTCCCCCGGACCCTCTAAGTACACTTACAGGCTCTATGTGAGCCCCTCCTTCGATGCCCTTTCCCCCTTGTTCCCATCACCGTAGTGCCGCCCTCCTCCCGTCCTCGCGCCCATGGCCACTCTAGGCCGCATGCACTGCCCATGCTGGCTGTTCCCGGCTCGTTCATGCTCGCGCATGCGCCTACATACTGCTTCTACTACTGATGCGCCGCCGCTACTGCCCCGCAGCGCCCGCCCTGGCCTCGCCTCCGCATGCCGCTGCGCGCCCACAACCGCTGCTCCCCGCATGCTTCTTGCCGTTGCGTGCTGTTGCTGCTGCTTGCACCGTGCCGTGCTTGTCGCCTTCTGCCGGCCGCACCCGCCGTTCGCGCCCTGCCTAGCCCAGGCCCTGCCCCGGGCGCGTCCCAGCCACGCGCATCGCTCCCTGGTCGCGCCCAGGCGCGCGCTCGTCACCGCCCGCACCTCCGGTCGCTCCCATCCAAGCCCACTGATGGCCACCGCCCCGCTCGATCTTACCACCGCTGCAGGCCACCCCCCTGGCCGCCTTGAGGCCTCTGCTCAACGCGTCGGAGCAGTGGCTCTTCCATGCACCCGCCCGTGCTCCCAACGGGCACCAGAATCGGCCGGTCGATGACTCTGTCATGCCCTGCTTAGCACCGACGGCTAACTCCCGACGCTGCCCTTCATTAGGTGCTAAATAACCAATTAATTAACCCTCTTGGTCTATGACGTGTGGGCCCGCATTGTTAATTAAGCCACTAACAAAATGCTCCACTAACACTGGGCCCGCTCAACTAGTTTGCTTAATTAGATTAATTAAGCCATGTTAAAAGCATGTCTCACTGACCAGTTGACCCACTGGTCCCAGTTGACTAGTCGAATGCTGACTAGGCTAGTCCCAGTCAATGACAGATGGGCCCCCTAGACCTAGTTGACCAGTCAACTGGTCAAATGTTGACTGTTGACTTGGGTGCTGACTCATCTCAATGGCCCCACTTCAGCCTCTGTAGCACATCTCTGGGTACACTTCTGTGTACCCATATGATACGTCCATTTTGCATAATTTTTTCCTACTGTTATTTATAGTGTTTTTATTCAATATAACAGTTTCTGGAGTAATTCTAATGCCTTTTCTCTCATAATTTTCAAGGTTTTCACAAAGAGGGAGATTACTGGCACCTGGAATTCTGGACCTGAAAAAGCTATGTCAGATATACCTATTCTGCACATCTCAAAATGAGCTAAAATTTTACGAAGATTTATTTTGGAATATATAAAAAATATTGGAGAAAAGAAATACCAGAAGGGGCCACCCAGGTGCCCACTAGGCACCAGGGCATGCCTACCCCCCTGGCGTGCCCTGGTGGGTAGTGGGCCCCCTAGCTAGCCTCCAGTACCCATCTTATGGTATATAAGTCATTTTCCTAGAAAAAATAAGGAAGGCTTTCGGTACGAAGCGCCGTTGTCTCGAGGCAGAACTTGGACAGGAGCACTTTTGCTGTCCGGCTGAGTGATTCCGCCGGGGATACTTCCCTTCGGGGGGGGGGGGATCGAAGCCACCATCATCAACCCTCTCATCATCGGAGGGCCAATCTTCATCAACATCTTCAACATCACCATCTCATCTCAAAACCCTAGTTCATATCTTGTGTTCAATCTTTGTACCAAAACCTCAGATTGGTACGTGTGGGTGAATAGTAGTGTTAATTACATCTCGTAGTTGATGCTAGATGGTTTATTTGGTGGAAGATTATATGTTCAGATCTATTATGCAATTCAACACCCCTATGATCTTGAGAATGAATATGTTTTGTGTGTAGTTACTTTTGTTCTTGAAGACATGGGAGAAGTCTTGTCATAAGTAATCATGTGAATTTGGTATTCGTTTGATATTTTGATGATATGTATGTTGTGATTCCCTTAATGGTGTTATGTGAACGTTGACTACATGACACTTCACCATCTTTGGGCATAAGGAAATGCATTGTGGAGTAGTTATCAGATGATGGGTTGCTAGAGTGACAGAAGCTTAAACCCTAGTTTATGCGCTATTTCGTAAGGGGCTGATTTGGATCCGTATGTTTAATGTAATGGTTAGATTTTATCTTAATTCTTCTTCTGTAGTTGCTGATGCTTGCGAGAGGGTGATATGTCTCTGTCGTATCTACTTTTCCTAACACTTTTTCTCTTGTTTTGGACTCCAATTTGCATGATTTGAATGAAACGAACCCAGACCAATGTTGTTTTCAGTAGAACTACCATTATATTGTTTTTTTGTGCAGAAATTGAAGTTCTTAAAATTGGAAGAAACTTTTTGTAGAATTATTTTTGAATAAATAATAATTTCTAGAACCAAGAACCACAGGAGGGCGGGCCCTGATGTGGTCACCTATTATAGGTACGGTCAAGGGCCCATCATTTGGGACCCTCATGGGGCCCATCACCATCATAGGTAGGTCCCTGGACCATGCCTACATTCGGATGGATACATCAGGAGGATCACTCGGATGGCTCTACAGTACTCGGATAATCACATGTCACTCGATGGACGATCAACCACTCAGACGTACATGGCAAGACGGCGTCGTGGGAGCTGCAATGGTCGAGGGATCCTAAGTTGTCTACTAAATAGATTTGGTTACCCGTGATGGAAATATGCCCTAGAGGCAATAATAAAATGGTTATTATTATATTTCATAAATCATGATAAAGGTTTATTATTCATGCTAGAATTGTATTGATCGGAAACTTAAATACATGTGTGAATGCACAAACAAATACAGTGTCCCTAGTAAGCCTCTACTAGACTAGCTCGTTGATCAAAGATGGTTAAGGTTTCCAAGCCATAGACATGTGTTGTCATTTGATAACAGGATCACATCATTAGGAGAATGATGTGATGGACAAGATCCATCCGTTAGCTTAGCATAATAATCATTCAGTTTTATTGGTATTGCTTTCTTCATGTCAAATACATATTCCTTTAACTATGAGATTATGCAACTCCTGGATACCGGAGGAATGCCTTGTGTGCTATCAAATGTCACAACATAACTAGGTGATTATAAATATGCTCTACAGGTATCTCCGAAGGTGTCTCAAGATTAGGATTTGTCACTCTGAGTATCGGAGAGGTATCTCTGGGCCCTCTCGGTAATACACATCATAAGCTTGCAAGAAAACACCTAAGGAATTAGTCATGAGATGATGTATTACGGAACGAGTAAAGAGACTTGCCGATAACGAGATTGAACTAGGTATGAAGATACCAACGATCAAATCTCAGGCAAGTAACATACCGATGGACAAAGGGAATTACGTATGTTGTCATAACGGTTTGACCGATAAAGATCTTCGTACAATATGTAGGAGACAATATGAGCATCCAGGTTCCACTATTGGTTACTAACCGAAGAGGTGTCTCGGTCATGTCTACATAGTTCTCAAACCCGTAGCGTCCGCACGCTTAACGTTCGATGACAATATAGTATTATATGAGTTATGTGATTTGGTGACCGACTGTTGTTCGGAGTTCCGTATGAGATCATGGATATGAAAAGGAGTCTCAAAATGGTCTAGATTAAAGATTGATATATAGGACGATGGTACTCAGACACTGGAAGTGTTCCGGAGGGTACCGGGTACATATCGGGTCACCAGAAGGGGTTCCGGGCACCCCCGACAAAAGATATGGGCCTTCTTGGCCAAGAGGGGAAACACACCAGCCACAAGGGGCTGATGCGCCCCCCATATGGGCCGGCCAAGGTGGAGAAGGAAAGGGGAAGGAGGAAAGAAAAGAAAGGGAATAGGACTCCCCCTTGCTTCCCCTCCCCCCTCTTTCCTTCCCCCTTCGATATATATGGCTGATACGTCTCCAACGTATCTATAATTTTTGATTGTTCCATGCTATTATATTACCCCTTTTGAATGTTTATGGGCTTTATTTTACACATTTATATCATTTTTGGGACTAACCTACTAACCGGAGGCCCAGCCCATATTGCTGTTTTTTTGCCTACTAGAGTATTTCGAAGAAAAGGAATATCAAACGGAGTCCAAACGGAATGAATCCTTCGGGAGCGTGATTTTTGGAACAAATCTGATCCGGAGAGCTTGGAGTGCAAGTCAAGAAGCTCCCGAGGGCCCCACGAGATAGGGGGGCGCGCCCCCTGTCTCGTGGGCCCCTCGGGCTGCCACCGACGTACTTCTTCCTCCTATATATACCTACGTACCCCGAAAACATCCAGGAGCACCACGAAACACAATTTCCACCGCCGTAACCTTCTGTATCCACGAGATCCCATCTTGGAGCCTTCACCGGCACTCTGCCGGAGGGGGAATCAACCACTGAGGGCTTCTACATCAACATCCTTGCCCCTCCGATGAGTTGTGAGTAGTTTACCACAGACCTACGGGTCCATAGGTATTAGCTAGATGGCTTCTTCTCTCTTTGTGGATCTCAATACAATGTTCTCCCCCTCTCTTGTGGAGATCTATTCTATGTAAACTCTTTTTGCGGTGTGTTTGTCGAGATCCGATGAATTGTGGGTTTATGATCAAGTTTAATTATCTATGAATAATATTTGAATCTTCTCTGAATTCTTTTATGTATGATTGAGTTATCTTTGCAAGTCTCTTCGAATTATCAGTTTGGTTTGGCCTACTAGATTGATCTTTCTTGCCATGGGAGAAGTGCTTAGCTTTGGGTTCAATCTTGCGGTGTTCTTACCCAGTGACAGAAAGGGTTGCAAGACACGTATTGTATTGTTGCCTCGAGGATAACAATATGGGGTTTATATCATATTGCATGTGTTTATCCCTCTACATCATGTCATCTTGCTTAATGCGTTACTCTGTTGTTATGAACTTAATACTCTAGATGCAGGTAGGAGTCGGTCGATGTGTGAAGTAATAGTAGTAGATGCAAGCAGGAGTCGGTCTACTTGTTATGGACGTGATGCCTATATACATGATCATGCCTAGATAATCTCATAACTATGCGCTTTTCTATCAATTGCTCGACAGTAATTTGTTCACCCACCGTAATATTCATGCTATCTTGAGAGAAGCCTCTAGTGAAACCTATGGCCCCCGGGTCTATCTCTTATCATATTTGCTTTCAATCTACCTTTATTTGCATCTTTACTTTTTGCATCTATCTTATAAAATACCAAAAACTAGCGGGTGCACCCACGCATTTGCGCGGCTAGATTTTGATAGTTTATTCATTACCTAGTATGCAGTTTCTTTTAGCTTTGTATATGGTTCTTTGTAACTCCATCTATTCTTCACTGTTTCATCTTTTTTGTCCTTTGATGCTTTTCTGGACTAACAACATAGGCTATAACATTCAATCTTACAATATAATTACTATACTTATATATCTTGGTAATACAAATAGGTTGGCTCAATATATATCTGATATGCTACCATCCCCTATTTTGTGGATAACTTCTTCCTTCTCCTAGGCTTTGATTCTTGTGCTTCATCATCATCTTCATTCCTTGTATTTTTTTACTTTTGTTGTAAAATATTTCCCTTGCTTTCTGACAAATTTGTCTCGGTGCATTCATCCTCTGAGTCATCAGATATTACAATAGGTCTCAGTCTCCTTTTTTGTCACCGCGAAGTTCACATGACGACGATGATATTTTGTCCTGACGTCCATCTTTCTTGATTGTAGTTCCATTACTATCGTCTAGTTTATCTTTAACATGCATCAGTTCATATGATAATTTGGTAGCTGAAACTTTATTATTTTTTGGCTGCAAAATAAATATGAATTTTCGAAATTAGACAAAAGTCTAAAAATTTAGAAGTGTGTAATGTGAATAAATAAACCACCTTTTTATCAAGCATGTGCTGCTTGTTCGTTCCATGTTTTAACACGGTGCCCACCTCATCGTCCATCAATTCCTGTGTAAGATTTATAGTTAGAGAATTGTAAACATGATACTTCTTTTTTAAAAACACCTTTACCTTAGCATCTGTACGCGCACATTTGCAAGGCTAAATTTTTAAATACAAAGTGGTTAGTAAAAATTGTCTCCATTTATATTTTGTAAATATTAGTATGAATGTTGCTTGGGTGTTTATTGAGAAGTACCTATTATACCTTTTAGCTTCTTATACGATGCTCATAGGGGTAGACTGTGCGTGTATGTTCATAGCGGTGAGTGTATGCGCGTATATATGAATGTTTGCGTCTGTATTGTGTTAAAGAAACTTGGTAAAGTATGCATGTGTGTTCATAGAGGTGAGTGTATGCGCGTATATATGAGTGTTTGCGTCTGTATTATGTTAAAAAAACTTGCTTATATATCTTCATATCTATTATCTTCACTGTGATAATTGCTGTTATTTTATTTTATACCCACCCATCATTTTTACTACTACTTACTTTGTGTAGCCCGTGTATCAATTATAACGGGATGCTATAGGCCTAGTAGTTGTGACGCGGGTCCATTTGAGTCAGTAATAATGCTACCACTGTACTTTTTATCCCAGAGTAAACTCACGTATACATGTTACCCCTCCCTCCAGGTTTCAGTAAAAAAAAGTCCCCTGTTGGCTTCGCTCGAAAAAGAAAAAAGGTCCATCCCCACCAGGCTACACATCCAGATGCGCCACCGCGCTACCGCCTCCGATTCGCAGCCCGGGATGGAAGATGTCGTTGCTGGCCTTCACAGAAGTAATTCCCATGCTACCTAGCTCTACTCGTTGGTTCTTTTCCTCTAATTTCTGTTTGCGAACATAGGATGCAAGCCCTAATCATGGCGATTGGCGATCTGGGGTGGACCAAGAAGCAGGGTCGAACTCTTTGAGTTGGGTGTTAGGTCGTTGGTAGCAGGCCATCCATGTCACGGCGGCATTGAGAACAAAAAAATGGTTGCTGCAGGGAGGCTGATTGTGATGGATCTGAGGCAGAGGATACACACCGGCCATGGTCCATGAGAAATATATATCGGAGTATATCCGTATAAGCATATTGGGGGAGAAATAGCTATTTGCGGCCTTTTTAGTTGCTCATGTTTCTGGATTTGTACCAACGTAAGTGCTGTACTTCATTGTGTCCTTTCTAATGCAGATTATCTTATGTGCTTCCTTCTAGGATATTAATTAATCTTGTGTTTTAGGAGATGGCTATGCTATTGAAGATTTTCTCATGGACGTCTTAAATTGAAAAGGCCATAAGCTACCAGTTCACATGATAATTTGGTAGCTGAAACTTTATTATTTTTTGGCTGCAAAATAAGTATGAATTTTCAAAATTAGACAAAAGTCTAAAAATTTAGAAGTGTGTACTGTAAATAAATAAACCACCTTTTTATCAAGCATGTGATGCTTGTTCGTTCCATGTTTTAACATGATGCCCACCTCATCGTCCATCAATTCTTGTGTAAGATTTATAGTTAGAGAATTGTAAACATGATACTTTATTTTTAAAAGAAAACACCTTTACCTGTAAAAGACCAATAAAAGTGCATGTATGAATGTATTTGAAAAGAATTACAGTTTGTGTCGCACTCTTATCATATGATAAGATTCTTCTTATCTTGGTAGCTGTCAAGTACTCATACTATATCTACGTAAATAAATAGTCTGTCTTTACTATTCGTAAGCTACTAATCAGTCGATCTTTTGGATAAATTCCTTGTTCACTTAGGCCTCCATTTTCCATTGGCAATATCAGAGTCTTCATCTTTAAGAGTTGCAATTACTTTTTACTTTTGCATGCACCCGTTTTTTGTTCTCGCAGGTATTTTTGCTTTCTTTCTACAACACTTGTCCCGGTGCGTCCATCCTCCACGTCATCTAATAATACAATACATCTTCGTTTAGCATAGTCATTGAGGGGTCCATGTGATGATGATATTTGTCTCAATGCCTATCTTTGTTCAGCATAGTCCCATTAATATAGTGTGGTTCTTTTTTCTTAGGCACCAGTTCACATAACCTTTTCCTTGGTCGGTCATCATTATTCTGTGACTGCAAAATGAAATGCATTTAAAAATAATACATGCTTAAAAATCTAAAAATGTGTATGGTGGAAACATTAATCTCCCTTTTAGCTCGCATGTCTTGCTTCTTCGTTTTTTGTTCCAACACGGTGTCCACTTTGTCATCTATCAACTGTTTGGCATACTGCAAGATAAGCCAGTGAGGAAGAACAGAAAAGATAGTACTTAGTTAATTATTTTGATGAATTAAATGCACCTTTACCTCCTCAGCTTTATTGTTCAAGTACAACATCTCTAGCGAGGCATAAATCTTCTTTTTACTACCTAGTTTTGCTTGGCAAAAATAAGATTACTGCTGTTGAGCTTGAATCTAAAGATAATTTAACCTCGCCATTAGATGACAGACATCGCACATCTGAGTCTTCATCGTTAAATGTTGTATTTTTGACTTTTGCTTCGATGTGTTATTAGTAGACCAGAATAGATAATGTTTCATACTTGTGAAGAAGTTCTTGAATTTTGGATATATCTAGATCCCTACGTATTCTTGTGGCACATGTTGACTTCACGCACAAACCCATCAACAATTAATCTATTACATATTTTTGTTTTGTAATTAAAAAAATGAGATTTCGAAATTATTGGACTTACAATTGCATTTTTGCACCATTGTTTAGGTCACTGTAAGGACGGTTTGGTTTTGGAGTACATATTCATCCAAATAATAAGCAAACATTCCGATATCGTAACTTTGGTTCAGCCGAAGATGTTAAGCCTGGAAATTTAATGCCGACCGCAATGGAGGAAGTTAGAACTTAAGACATTGGTATACACTCTGCACTCACTCTGGTATTGGAAAATAAATATAACGGATATAGGACGGTTTTGTGTTCTTTGTTGTTTTTTTTGTTCCACATGCTTCATCTGGGTAAGTAGTCCGATGACATCTGTCAATTTGGTGATTAATTACCTCATAGTTATAATGATTGATTAAACAAAAATCTGATTTATAACTGTAACATACCTGAGCATTGCTTACCTTTATACGCTTCTTGTTGTAGTATGACCTTGGTATCGGACTCAAAGTACTAATTCTGAAGAACTTTCAATAATCCTACATCTGTCAAATTGGTGATTAATTGCCACATAGGTAGAATGATGGATTAGCCCAAAATCTGATTTACAACTATGACATACCTGAGCATTATTTATCTTTTTATATGATTGTTGTAGTATGTCCTTGCTAGCAAACTCAAAGTAGTAGTTATGAAAAACTTCTGTCCTTTCACCTCCTTTCTTTGTGTATTGTATGCAAACTTTTTTCTAATATCATTGTTCAGCGGGCCATATTTTGTGCCTCCCACAACCTATTGCTAAATGAATAAATATATTTCTTAGTTATCCTTTGATTTATAAGTATCCATCTGATTTTTACGTATGGTAGCATGAGTTGTTTGGTCCTCTATGAAAATAACTACTATATACTTATCAACTATTGTTTGATACAGTACAATAGTCCACATTTCAAATTGTATATAATAAACCTGCTCATCCGTCAAGATCACATCAAGACTCAGTCATCGATTGTTTTTGAAACAATAGAATAGTCTGCAATTAAATATGTATAGCATAAACCTGTACATCCATCAAGACCATATCAAGGCTCATAAGTTCATCGGTTGTAGGATCGATTATATCCCATGTTCTCGTTACTTTCACTAAAACATCCCAGTTTTGGTCTCTTGTTGAAGTTTCCCAGCTTCTTGTATTCCCTAGCGTTTTCAATTCAAAGGGATTAAAACGCATTGCTTCAAAAGGATTGAAAAAGTTGTTGTCAATTGATAACGTAAATATGAAGATTTTAGCTGAAATAGTGAGTTCATAGTAATAATAATTACTAACCTTGTTGATTCAGGTGAGAAGGAAACTCAGATGGCTGGGTGTAACTTCTGTAGAAATCGAGTTGCATACCACTTCATAATTTGGGCTGGCTTCGATATTTGCTGTGCGCCGAGTCTGAACATCTCGCGTCAGAGTCCGTTGGCTTCTATTGTCCTGGTGGTGGCATAGTTGAGTCATGGCATCGTAGAGCTGGTTGGCTTCAATTTTCTTGGTGTGGCGCAGAGTCGTGAGTTGCTGGGTATCTTAGATTTCCACGGTGGGCGATGGCTGGGTGTAACTTCTGTAGAAATCGAGTTGCATACCACTTCATAATTTGGGCTGGCTTCGATATTTGCTGTGCGCCGAGTCTGAACATCTTGCGTCAGAGTCTGTTGGCTTCAATTGTCCTGGTGGTGGCATAGTCGAGTCATGGCTTCGTAGAGCTGGTTGGCTTCAGTTTTGTAGGTGTGGCGTAGAGTCGCGAGTTGCTGGGTATCTTAGATTTCCATGGTGGGCGTGTGCAGCTGATGGATGTGGCAGGCTGTGTATTTTATGGATGAGTTCTCGCCGTTGTCATTATGGAGTCCTTGTATGTTTATATTTCCAATTAAAGGCTATATGTGACAACATGATGATGGATGCGGCCAGCCGTGTATTTTAATGGTGACTGTGTCCGTATGCACTCCTTTGCATGTGTATGTGTTTACGTGCTCTTGGCTTACCCAGCTGTGTATTTTAATGGTGACCCTGTCCGTATGCACTCCTTTGCATGTGTATGTGTTTACGTGCTCTTGGCTTACCCAACCATGTATTTTAATGGTGACCGTGTCCATATGCACTCCTTTGCATGTGTATGTGTTTACGTGCTCTTGGCTTACCGAGTTAGGCACGTGTCCTTCCAAGTTTTGATTAGGCATTGTATGTGCCAATTGTTGACACGTAACTTCTACTTTTCTCAATCCGTGTAGTTAGACACTTGTCCTTTCAAGTTCTGATTAGGCATTGTATGTGACAATTGTTGACACGTAACTTCTACTTTTTTCGATCCCTGTGTTGTGTTTTTTTCCGAAAGCATTGTTTCTGAACCGGTACGCATAAAGACGTGACAGTTCAATTTGCTGACAGGTACATATTTACATGTTACGTAAATTTTTTAAAATCTAAGTCATTGTTATTCTGATCAAACGGTGGTAATAATATAAGTCTATGTGGATTAACGTGGTGTCTTATTTGTCTTCTATTTTAATTATATAATAGATATATTTATCTTATCATATTATTTTTATTAGATCTCACTTTCGCAAGTGGCCGTGAAGGAATTGACAACCCTTTTATTGCGTTGGTTGCGAGTTCTCAGTTTGTTTGTGTAGGTGCGTGGGACTTTTGAGTAGCCTCCTACTGGATTGATACCTTGGTTCTCAAAACTGAGGGAAATACTTACGCTACACTTTGCTGCATCACCCTCTCCTCTTCGAAGAAAACCAACACAAGCTCAAGACGTAGCAAGAAGGATTTCTGGCGTTGTTGTCGGGGAGGTCTTCGCTTAAGTCAAGACATACCAAGTACTCATCACAAACCCATTTCCCTCGCATTTACATTATTTGTCATTTGCCTCTCGTTTTCCTTCCCCCACTTCACCCTTGCCGTTTTATTCGCCCTCTTTTTCAATCTTCTTCTTTCTTTTTCGCTTGCCGTTTTTCTGTTTGCTTATGTGTTGAATTACTTGTTGCCATTGCGCAAGATAATACCAAATTGTGTGACTTCTTGAACACCAATAATAATGATTTCCTTAGTACTTCGATTGCTCCTCTTAATGATGTTGAGTCTTGTGAAATCAATACCGCTTTGCTGAATCTTGTTATGAAAGATCAATTCGCCGGCCTTCCTAGTGAAGATGTCGCTACTCATTTAAACAATTTTGTTGATTTGTGTGATATGCAAAAGAAGAAAGATACGGATAACAATATTGTCAAATTGAAGTTATTTCCGTTTTCACTTAGAGATTGTGCTAAAGTTTGGTTTTTATCTTTGCCTAAAAATAGTATTGATTCTTGGAACAAGTGCAAAGATGCTTTTATCTCTAAGTATTTTCCTCCCGCTAAGATCATCACTCTTAGGAACGATATTATGAATTTTAAACAACTTGATCATGAGCATGTTGCCCAATCTTGGGAAAGAATGAAATTGATGCTTCGCAATTGCCCTACTCATGGTTTGAATTTATGGATGATCATACAAAATTTTTATGCCGGTTTAAACTTTGCTTCTAGAAATCTCTTAGATTCGGCCGCCGGAGGCACCTTTATGGAAATCACGTTAGGAGATGCTACAGAATTGCTTGATAATATTATGGCTAATTATTCTCAATGGCACACCGAAAGATTTTCTAGTAAAAAAGTGCATGCTATAGAACAAATCAATGTTTTGAGTGGAAAGATAGATGAACTTATGAAGATGTTTGCTACTAAAAATACTCCTCTTGATCCCAATGATATGCCTTTGTCTTCTTTGATTGAGAATAATAATGAATCTATGGATTTGAATTTTGTTGGTATGAATAGTTTTGGAAACAATGCTTATAGAGGAAACTTTAATGCTAGACTGTTCCCTAGTAATCCCTCTAATAATTATGGAAATTCCTACAATAATTCTTATGATAATTTTAATAAGATGCCCTCTGATTTTGAGAATAGTGTGAAAGAATTTATGATTTCTCAAAAAAAATTAATGCTTTGCTTGAAGAAAAATTGCTCAAAGTTGATGATGTGGCTAGGAACGTTGATAGACTTTCGCTTGATGTTGATTCTCTTAAACTTAGATCTTCTCCTCCTAAGCATGATATAAATGAGTCTCTTAAAGTAATGAGAATTTCCATTGATGAGTGCAAGGAAAGAACCGCTAAATTGCGTGTGAAAAAAGATAGCTTTATAAAAGCGTGTTCTTGTAGTTTCTATGAAAATAATGATGAGGATCTTAAAGTTATTGATGCGTCTACTATTAAATCTATGTTTTGCAATATGAATTTTGATGATTATGGGACTGACGATGAATCAACTTTAACTAGAAAGCGTCCCAAGAATTCGGAGTCTTTAGATCTTGATGCTAAATTTAGTAAAAGTGGGATTGGAGAGTCCTCAACTTCAAATAACATTGAACCCACTATCTCGGATTTCAAGGAATTTGATTATGGTAATTGTTCTTTAAAAGGTTGTATTTCCTTGTTGCAATCCGTTGTTAATTCTCGTTGGCGTGGAAGACAAGCTTGGCAATACGATATGAAGATCTCCTCCCATTGTAACCGACTCTGTGTAACCCTAGCCCTCTCCGGTGTCTATATAAACCGGGGAGTTTTAGTCCGTAGGACGAACAACAATCATACCATAGGCTAGCTTCTAGGGTTTAGCCTCTCTGATCTCGTGGTAGATCAACTCTTGTACTACCCATATCATCAATATTAATCAAGCAGGAGTAGGGTTTTACCTCCACCTAGAGGGCCCAAACCTGGGTAAAAACATCGTGTCCCTTGTCTCCTGTTACCATCCGCCTAGACGCACAGTTCAGGACCCCCTACCCGAGATCCGCCGGTTTTGACACCGACATTGGTGCTTTCACTGAGAGTTCTCTATGTCATCACGCTTAGGCCCGATGGCTTCTTCGATCATCAACCACAACGCGGTCTAGGGTGAGACTTTTCTCCTCGGACAGATCTTCGTATTCGGCGGCTTCGCACTGCGGGCCAACTCGCTTGGCCATTTGGAGCAGATCGAAAGCTACGCCCCTGGTTATTAGGTCAGGTTTGGAAGCTTAAACTACACGGCCGATATCCGCGGGGACTTGATCTTCGACATATTCGAGCCACGGCCGAGCGCGCCGCATTGTCTCAATGGGCATGATCTAGCTCTGCCGCCGGACAGCGCCCAGAGTACCGCTCAGGTGTCCGCTCCGACCATTAGTTCGGGGCCAACTACGCCAGTCGGGGATGGACGGTTGGACGCCGCCCCTGGAGCCGCAACCTCTACGGCGATAGAGCCGAATACCAGCCTAGTCCTTTGCAAGGCTCGTGTCGGTGTCAAAACCGGCGGATCTCGGGTAGGGGGTCCCAAGCAGTGCGTCTTAGAATCAATGGTAACAGGAGGCAAGGGACACAATGTTTATCCAGGTTCGGACCCTCTCGATGGAGGAAAAACCCTACTCCTGTTTGATTGATATTGATGATATGGGTAGTACAAGAGTTGATCTACCACGAGATCAGAGAGGCTAAACCCTAGAAGCTAGCCTATGGTATGATTGTTGTTGTATATCTCTATCGACTAGCCTGTCCTCGGTTTATATAATGCACCAGAGGCCTAGATAACAAGAGTCCTAGCCGAATACGCCGGTGGGGGAGGAGTCCTTGTCTTGATCGCCAAGTCTTGTGGAATCTTCCTTGTATGCGGCAACTGTTCGGACTGACCCATGAGTATACGACCATGGGGATCCTCGGCCCAATCCAACTGATCGGGAGGCGACGTGGTGAGTACCCCCTAGTCCAGGACACCGTCAGTAGCCCCCTGAACCGGTCTTCAAGTTGGGGACGCTCCTCGATTCTTCCGAACTGTTCTTCATCTTCGGTCGTCGGTCTTGAAAACTGGTTCAACAAATCTTCTCATCTTCTATCTTGAGGATCGCCGAAATGCATTCGACGAGTTTACACGTCGGGTATCCGAGGAGCCCCTTTAAGTTTCCGGCCTTTATCAATGCCTTGTTATTTTTATGCCATGCCTCGGGTTTGAAGTTATTCCCAGGAGGCAGTGTCCTCTTGCATGCGAGCTCTAACGTCGGACTGCATTCGAGGTATCTTTTGCAGCCGAGCACCAACGTCGGACTGCTTCCTAGCTCTATCACCGGACTATGTATCCGAGATCCAACGCCGGATGGTATCTGAGCTCCAATGCCGGACTATGTATCCGAGCTCCAACGCCGGACTGTATCCGAGGTGTCGTAAATCACCTTGGTTCAAAGAAGTTTGAAGAAGTTAAGCCGAGCTTAATGCCGGAAATGCCCTCTATGGAGCCAGCCACTAGCGCCCGAGCTTTATGCCGGACTGCTTCTGAGGTGGTGCACCTCCCCGAATGTGGGCCGATTTTTGTCAATATTTTTGATTGGTGCAATTTATTCTCTGCCGAGATACATAGCCAGTAGCCCTCAAGGTGGGTATCGGTTTAAAACCCGAGATGCACATGAAGGATGACATAAGACCGCTGATCCCGTAGCCGCTGAGACTCAGGTTGATTTGCAAAATCGGTCTGAGGATCAAGTCCTAACTCGGCAGAATACTTTGGGACACAAAAAGCGGCGTGCTCAGTCCTCGAGACTCAGGTTGGGTGCGGCCGACCAACCTGAGGATCAAAATCTCCTCGGAAACTGTATTGCACTTAAAATTATCTGCATAGAACAGGCAATGCAGTAGCCCCCGAGACACTGGTCGGGTGGCAACACCAGATCAGGGGATCGATGTGCCCCTTTAATATTTGTAAATAATAAGCCCGAAGCCCAGTAGCCCCCGAGCCTTAATGCGGGCACGGGTGGCTGAATTAAGGATTGATATCCATAGTAAAATCACAAATTATGTGTAATGACTCTATGTATCCAAGTACTTTACGTCATTAATGCTTGGATCCGCATTGTACAAAATTTTGTTGACCGACCATCGGCTTCCACCTCCTCGGCCAATAGCTGAGGAGTGTTTGTCCTACTTTATAAAGCCTTTATGAGGGCAAAGATTTACAACAAACAAGGCAATCTGGCCATACGGTTTTATAAACAAAGGTACACGGAGAGACATGTTATATTACTGTTTAACAGAAGAAATGTCTTCCAAAGAAAATAGTCCCGCTATTGGTTCCTTTCTTTAGGTTGTCATGCTAAGCATGATCATGAAACTTCAGCTCCAATGTAAGAGCAAAATATCGAGGATTTAGTTTGGGAGGCCAGTTAATAGTCCCCGGTAGTGTTCGGCGACAGTCGAGGTCAAGCCGTAAACACTTCGGCCATTGTTATGAATGGCCCATCGTTTAACGACGTCATCGGATCACCGACCAGTTTACGCTTATTGTGACAGTCACTTTTCGACTTTCTCCACTAAGGTGCTTAACCATGTGAGTTGGAAGCACAATCGCAGTGGTTCTCCCTTTGCACACCTGGCCGAACAAAGCAGAACATAGGAGGCAAGCGCAGGAGCCGGGCAACCCAACTATTGACCGAAGACACAATTTGAAACCGATGCATATATAGCAATATCTGAGAATGTTTTTGCCGAATCTCTAAAGGTGTCCGGCGTTGCACTGCGAGACTTGTGCTGAAAACACACAAATAGTTTAAAAGTGCCATGGGCTCGAAAAGCCATAAAACTTATTCAAAAGGTTAATGTCCGAACTAGATCAAGTGTTCGGTGCCAATCGAAAATTGGACTTTACAAAAAAAAGGTGCTTCTGCCGTGCTTTAACATGACACATCCTATCTCAAAACTTCAAGTGGGTCAGCCTATGGCTTCAACCTCCTATCCCGAAGGCGGAGTACTTCTTACTAGGCCAGTTTTAGCAAACTAAACTCTAGCGGCCTTGAGAGAGAAATTAGGCTCCCCGGCTAGTGACCGTACACTTGCGTCGAAAAAAGGAGTGATAAATAATAATAAAAACTTTGCAACGACTAAGAAGAGAAACACTTATCATAAAACGGCTCATATAAATTTAAGAGCCCCCAATTGACTTGGGTAAAAGAATGATTGCATGTACCGAAGTACTTATATCATATCTATGTTCAACCGAACTTTAAACGCGTCTTAACCGACCGTCGGCTTCTCGCTCTTTGGTCAAGGACCGAAAAGTGTTATGTACTCCATCTGTCGAGAATATCGACGGTGTTTCCAATAACCAGGCAATCAGGCCATAAGGATGTAACAGACAAAGCGCGCTCAGGGAACTTATGCTATATTACTGTGAAGTGTAAGAAGCATCTTCGAAGAAAATAGTACCCTCACTGATACCTTTCTTCGGTGCTCATTGTTATTATGAGACTTGTGCAATAGATTTTTTGTACTCATGAGTTCCGTTGTGTGCTGACCATGATTGAAAACAATAAGAGCACTAGCTTTCGGCTTCACCCAGTCTGAGGTCCGGCTCGGTTGACCCGATCGCGACAATCGCAGAGGTGCTCCCTTTACTCCCTAGCCAAACAATCGGGAACGTAGGGGTAAGCACAGGAGCCAGGCAACCCAGCTTGCAAATCGCTTAAGTCAATATGGTGCATATTGTGGCGTAATACACAAACAAGGAACGAAGCCGTACAAGTATAACCATATGCAAGAGGAAAAAGCTTCATGAAGGAAGCCCCCAAGTAAACGGGGTATTTGAATTTGCGCGTCACAAACAAAGTTTGGACAAGGAAATTTTTACAAGCAACTTTTTTCCAAAAAAATATAATGCTTGGCCGAGCCGAACACAAGTTAAAAATTTAAAACTTTGAGCATGAAGACAACTTAGTTGGTTAATGTGTTCGGTATTGATGACGCGGTCCGAGCTTGAAGCGGGACAAGGTTCCATCCCCGAGCCGGTCCCGAGGTGGCGGAGCAAAGAGCTCGACACTCCGAAGTGGTGACATAGCATGGTCAATGTAGGACGACAGGGTGATGCCGAAATCCCCGGCATGGGGTAATGAAGTGTTGATGAAGCCCCTCGTCCAGCCGAGGTGACGCTAAAGGATATAGTCCGGCTGGATCATTTTCCTGTGCACAAAAAATAGTGCAAACCAGAGATAATAGTAATAATAATAAAAAAAAATCGTTGCATAACAAATAATTTATGCAAAGTGAGTAATAAAAGAAATATGGCCTGGCGCCGAAGTCAATGTCGATGCAGGGCGGCGGCGTGATGCGGTAAAGGCATGGCAAGGCCTGAATTCACAGGTCGGTTCGAGTTTCGGATGCGGCGTTTGCCGGACTATGTACGGAAACTGACCGGACCACCATGCGACCGTCATTAATGCAGCCATCATTTGATAGACCTGCGTACATATGACGGACAAACCAGAGTAATAATTCAATGGGAAAAATGAACCCTAACAAGCAAAAAATACTAGGATTAATAGCACCTGGCTTATTTGTTGTAGCAATCCGAAGAAAGGTGATTCCCAAAATTGGGACTCGATCCGCACACCTATCGCCTGATGGGCGATAAAGCAACGGCATGGCGATGCTGGCAAAGGTTGGCTCGCCGAGGCAAAGCCCTCGGTCCAGCTAACGTGACGGAGCTAGTCGGCCAGCGACGCCGAAGTCTCCGGAGTAGGTTGATGAAGAGATGATGAAGCCCCCGGTCCAGCGATGCAGGTCGTGACGTGGTCGATGCCGGCTTGATGAAGTGACCGTGTGGCGATGCAGGTGTGTCCGCTCCGTGTAATCCGTGGGGCGGCGATGTTGGTGATGATTTATCCTTCGCGATGCCGAACTATTGTTCGGCTGGCTGAGATGATGATCCGAAGAAATTGAGCTCGGCTCAACAAAGAGACGACGTGTCTAACGCAGGTCGGCCGCCGTGGAGTGATGTTGTCGGGCTGGTTTGACACCGGCGCAATGTTGAAGTTCATATTGCAAGAATAATTTTAATACTACTGGGATGTGTTTGAGAATAAAACACATCACCCCATACGAAAACTTCCTTCAAAAGGAACGTCCGAGATCCCATTCATAAAGAAGATGAATTCGAGTCGGATTCGTTCTCGCGCAGAAAATAGATCCAAAAAGTGATGCACTAATCGGAAGTTTCCCGGAGTTTGGACGATCGGATCGAGCTGAATTTTTGGCAGGTGGTAGATATGGGAATTCCGGGGCAAATCAACGGTTGGATCCTACAAAGGACATCCGAGCTAGATGCTGGATACCACGCCGTAAACTCGTCCGGATTCTCGTCCAGATTCAACAGGGCTCCGGTATATCGGAGATTGCTGGAGATTCCTCCATCGGAACTCGACAAAATTTTTGCAGGGTTGTTATAGACTTAATTCCTCATAATTCCACCGAAGTAATCGTTTAAGCGACACTCGAGGAGGCGGTGGCGGCGGATACAAGTTTGCCGTCCAGAAAAACAGCACGGTCGCCTGAGGGCAATGTTAACGTTGAGCCCCCGAGATCCATGGATGACTCCTCCATGATCTTGATAGAGATCGGAGTTGGTGTTGATGAAGGCCTTCATCCGAACATGACGATCGGAGGTAGGGCGCAATCCTCGATCAAACCAAGGTGACCAGTTGAGCTGGTGACGAAGAAGCCGACGTCGCAGTTGACCTGCAGTCGAGTCATTGATCCTTTCGCCGATCACACAACGGAACTCTCAATGAAAGCACCAATGTCGGTGTCAAAACCGGCGGATCTCGGGTAGCGGGTCCCAAGCAGTGCGTCTTAGGATCAATGGTAACAGGAGGCAAGGGACACAATGTTTACCCAGGTTCGGGCCCTCTCGATGGAGGTAAAACCCTACTCCTGCTTGATTGATATTGATGATATGGGTAGTACAAGAGTTGATCTACCACGAGATTAGAGAGGCTAAACCCTAGAAGCTAGCCTATGGTATGATTGTTGTTGTATATCTCTATCGACTATCCTGGCCTCGGTTTATATAATGCACCAGAGGCCTAGGATAACAAGAGTCCTAGCTGAATACGCCGGTGGGGGAGGAGTCCTTGTCTTGATCGCCAAGTCTTGTGGAATCTTCCTTGTATGCGGCAACTGTCCGGACTGGCCCATGAGTATACGGCCATGGGGATCCTTGGCCCAATCCAACTGATCGGGAGACGACGTGGTGAGTACCCCCTAGTCCAGGACACCGTCAGCCCGCGACTCCAAGGTGCCGGACTCCATTCCAGACTCTGAATATTCCACACCCCTTCCGATCGAACACGATTGGGCTCCGATCATGGAGTTCACCGCCGCGGACGTCTTTCAGCACTCGCCCTTTGGCGATATCCTAGATTCACTAAAGTCTCTCTCTTTGTCAGGAGAGCCTTTGCCGGACTATGCTTGGATGGGTTGGGATGCGGACGAAGAAGAAATTCGAAACCCACCCACCACCCACTTTGTAGCCACTGTCGACGATCTAACCGACACGCTCAACTTCAACTCTGAAGACTTCGACGGTATGGACGCCGATGGAGGAGACGACCAAGAACCAGCACCTATAGGGCATTGGAAAGCCACCTCGTCATACGATGTATACATGGTGGACACACCTAAAAGAAATGACAACGAGGATCAAAAGGGCGCAACCAGGGATCACTCCCTCGAAAAACAATCAAAGCGGCGGCGTAAGCGCCACGCCAAGCCCCACCTCGACAAAGACCCAGCCATAGAGCAGGGCGAATCAACGGAAGACGAACATGCCATCGAGCAACCGTCCAAACAGGGCGGACAGTCCAAACAAACCATCCCCGGGAAAGATAACAGTTCGGACGACCTCACGCCGGACAAATTGTTGGAACATCAGAACCTCCACCAAAGGCTCGTTGCCACTCCACGTAGCTTGAAAAAGCAGAAGCGGAGGCTCAAACCAGCGGAAGATGCACTCAGGATCAGATGGGGCAAAGTACTCAATACCGCACACAAGTACGGCAACAGTCGTCACACAAAGAGCTATCCGAAGCGGAAACTACTACCGGAATTTGACGAAGAGGCCATAGAGCCCCCACATTCAAAAAATAAGGAAGCCACAAGGTCGGATAGATGACCCCACGATCGATATCAAGCGACAAAGGGTGCCGCACTCAATACGGCGCATGATCCGCCCAAGGATTCGCATCAAAAAACTGGCCTAACCAGATCCATCTATGGGCCAAGAAAGCAAGCTCCAGTGAGCAATGCAATGCAAAACATATTCGAACATCGCGGCACACCTACATACAGGGGTGCCGCACATCCCCTATGTTTTACCGATGAGGTGCTGGATCATGAATTCCCAGCGGGATTCAAGCCCCTGAACATAGAAGCATACAACGGAACAACAGACCCTGGAGTCTGGATCGAGGATTATATCCTCCACATACACATGGCCAGAGGAGATGACCTCCACGCCATAAAATACTTACCCCTTAAGCTCAAAGGGCCAGCCCGGCATTGGCTTAAAAGCCTTCCCGAAAACACCATGGGAAGTTGGGAAGCACTCGAGGATGCTTTCCGGGCAAATTTTCAAGGGACCTATGTCCGACCTCTGGATGCAGATGATCTGAGTCATATAACTCAGCAGCCTGGAGAGTCAGACCGGAAACTCTGGAACAGATTCCTTACTAAAAAGAATCAGATAGTCGACTATCCGGACACCGAGGCCCTAGCAGCTTTCAAACATAGCCTCCAAGACGAATGGCTCGCCAGACACCTCGGCCAAGAAAAGCCAAGAACAAAGGCCGCATTAACAAGCCTCATGACCCGCTTTTGCGCAGGAGAGGATAGCTGGTTGGCAAGAAGCAGCACCAGCGACCCGAGCACATCCGAACTCAGAGATGGAAACGGGAAACCGCGCCGTAATAAAGAACAACGCCGAATCAAGGATAACAGCCCGATGAGCATGGTAGTAAACTTCGGATTCAAAAGCTCTCGGCAAAATCAGAAAAAGCCGCCACCCAAAGATGACAGGGACGAGCTGTCTAACCTCAACAAAATCCTGGACAAAATATGTCAAATCCACAATACTCCCGGGAGACCTGCAAACCATACCCACAGAGATTGTTGGGTTTTCAAGCAGTCCGGCAAACTCAACGCCGAACACAAGGGGCTCGACACACCAAGCGAGGATGACGACGCACCCCACAAGCAGAACACCGGAGAGCAAAAGAAGTTCCCACAAGAAGTCAAAACAGTAAATTCAGTTCAGATGACAAAAGGGAAAAACAGAACGGCGCCCACGAAAACACATGCCATACGGCCAGCCCCAGAGGAGCACCGCCACTGGTTGTTACAACCAATCATCTTTGATCATCAGGATTACTCTAGAGGGGACCGGAACGCAGGCTGGACTGCCTTGGTCTTGAATCCGACTATTGACAGACTCCAATTTACACAAGTCCTTATGGACGGCGGTAGTGACTTAAACCTGTTATATCAGGACACAATCCGCAAACTAGGGGTAAACCCAGCTATAATCCGCCATGGCAACACTTCCTTTCAAGGAGTCACGCCAGGTCCAGATACCCAGAGTATGGGTTCCCTTTCGTTAGAAGTCATGTTCGGCTCACCCGACAACTTCCGAAGCGAAAAGCTAACTTTCCACATCGCCCCATTCGTAAGTCGCTATCAAGCGCTACTGGGACTTGAAGCTTTCGCCCGCTTTAACGCAGTACCGCATTATGCATCCCTTACACTTAAAATGCCCGGCCCACGAGGCATCATCTCATTACAAGGGAATATCAATTGACCCCCAAAGTACGGGTAATGGTGCGGCCGCCTGGACAGCCGCACACTAATCCATCCCTACTATTTTGGACACGGCTAGACGAGTCCAGCATCAACATACATGGGCTTAATAGCCGCATAACCCTGTACAAGGGGCTCCACGTGTTCACGCAGGAGACAATACGGCTCACTTCTTGCTCCAACTATATTTTGTTTATTCTAATATAAATTTCTCGCACGCTTATTTTTTACTAAAGTTCCTCTTTTTCGCAGACGAACACCGTGCTACGCCTGTCCAGGATACGGCACAACGGAGACACAGGCGCAGACGTGCAGTAGGGACCCGTTTCAAGGATTCTTTTCAGATTAAGACCTTGCGTAAACCTTTTTTACTGTCTCTTGTTGACAACATCTCCCGGTTTTCGCTATAACCGAGGAGGAGGCTGGCGTATTGGCATATGGCCACGCCAGAATTTTGCGCGTACCTGGACACTAGGGGCTTTTTTTACCAAGGGCTCTATTTCGGCCCGTCTTCATAAAGACCGAATACCTTAGGGAGTGTTCGGCGTCACGAGTTTGGCCTTATATGCATCAGCTCCGAATCATGTCTTTGGTCAAATGTTGGGTTTGCCCGGCTCCTATGTTTTGCTGCCTTACGTTTCGTTATATCGGCTAACGCGGCACCAGGAGAACTACTGTGATTGTGCCCCGGTTCGGCCAGGCGAGCACCTCAGTAGAGAAAGCCGAAAACTGACTGTCATGATATAGCGAGAGACTGGTCAACCACTCGATGAAGGATTCCTCTGCATTAATGAAGGAGCGCTTCCCGGTCAGGCACACACGCGCCACGAATTCGGGCGAGCGCGGTGCCTTTAGGGGCTATTGAGTAGCCCCAATGTCAAACTCCTATGGCTAAGTGAAAGTGATAAAGCATTATAGTCCGGTTGCCTAGTTCGCCGCGCTATCACCTCCGTTGTAGGACCAAGACGTTGGATTAAGTGTAAAAAGGCGCATTTTTTGCAAACACCCCCGCATTATATGCGTGGGGGCTGAAGCCAACGACTGCCATCTTTCAGGTTATATACACATATACATTAACGGCCGCACATGAGGTATTATAATTCTTGCAAGCACAAGTATAAAAAGCTTTTATATTCTATCAAAATATTTCTTTTACAATAGCACCTGCTATTCGAACACAACATCCTTCGAGCACTGCGCTTCTATTAAACGAGGGCCCGGAAGAACTTCCTCAAAGTAGTGCCTGGCAGGTACCCGGCCTTCGTCCGAATCCTGGGATGCGACAACACTGGCCTTCATATCCGCCCAGTATGTCTTGACACAGGCAAGAGCCATTTGTGCACCCTCTATGCATGCCGACCTCTTCATTGCATCAACATGCGGCACAGAACCAAGGAACTGTTGCACCAATCCAAAATAACTCTTCGGCTCTGGCTCCCCCGACCACAAACGACTCGCAACATACTTCATGGCGAGTCCGGAAAACCTGTTCAGCTCCGCAAAGGCGGCCAAACGGTCGGATTCCGAAAGTGGGCATTCTGGATTGTGGAATTGCGACCAAAAAAGTTCTTCCAATTTATGGTCACCTCGACCTCGGAAGTGTTCGGTTGCGCCCGCCGCACTCGCTGCCAAATCCAGATAAGTATTTTCCACACTCCACTGCCGGTCTAACGGAGCATACCTAGGATCCCCGAACTTCATCCGCAGCATATAGGGCTTTCCAGCCGTGATCTCTCCGGCCTGACGCAGCTCCTCCTCATAGCTCTCATTGCAGAGCGAGTATCCTTGGCCTCGGCAGTGATCTTCTCAAGGTCCTTCTGAGCCGCCCTTTCTTATTGTTCGAGAAATTTGCAGCGGTCGGCAACATCCTTCAATTTTATAGCCATCTCGGTTATTACCTTCTTACTCTGGCAGTGAGCAGCCTGCTCGGCTTTCAGCTCCTCAGCCACCTTAACGGCGGCCGCATTACTTTTCCTTGCTTGCTCCTTGGCTCGGGCAAGTTCCACCCGAAGGTTCTCCACGGCAGCAACACTATCTGCAATAAGCACATATATTGTAAGGCATGAGCATCGAACTCCTCCTATCAGATATCTGTGGAGCATACCTTGTGCCTCGTCTAGCCGCTTATTTACAAGCGTGATGTCGGCATCCGCCACATCAAGTTGCCGCTTTAGCTCGGCAGATTCATCAGTCCGGCTAGCCACCGAATGCCTCGCCACCTTCATAAAAAAGGTGACATTTTATACCTGGGGTTTTGATCCTCTGTGTGCCATCACTCTTGACGACACACAGAGTCTCAGGGGCTACAATTTATACAGGGCGCATTTTATATATGCAGCTCTATCAAAAGGTACACCTTTTCACGTACCTCAAAGCCTGTCAGTAAACTCCTGGCGGCCTCATACAATCCGCTTTCCGCAGATGCAATCCTTCCTATCACCGTGTTCATCAACATATGGTGTTCTTCTGAGACGGACGCTCGCCCGAGCAGATCCCTCAGCCTCTCCAACCACGCACCAGAGGGCACCGGACTAGCCCGACGACCTTTTTCAGGATCTAGACTTGGAGAAACCCGCCGGGACAACACCTCGGGGTCGCCTGCCTCGTAAGTCGGTGCAGCTAGGGGAGGCGTTTTGCTCTCCATCATCTCCAGACGAAGATCCCCTGAAGACGAGCTCTGCTGAGAAGGGTTGAGATCCAAACTGCAATGTAATATTTTGGTTATCTTCCTAAGAAATAAAACAGGGATGCCACTAATTTTTGAACCCCTCTCTTTACTTACGGCTCGAAGGAAAGCTGATCCCCTTGAGGGCGCAATGCGGCCGGGGCAGTCTCCGGCGCCGGATCCTCTAACAAAGATTTCTTCCCCCGTTTCGAGGTCATCCCCTCTGGGTCTTCAGAGGCGCTCCTTTTCTTTCCCAGGTTGGGGGAATTCTCGATTCCTCCCTTCCTGACAGTCTCCTTCGTGGAGGCGGTAGCTCCTTGGTTCCCCCTATTCACCCTCTGCCGAAAGCATAATCTGCAGCATCCTGGTTAACACGGGATCCGACGCGGTCTGGGCAGGGGGGCTGGACACCTGATAAGCTTTGCCTTCGCTATCCACTCCTGTTCAAAGGATAGCTCTGTTAAAGGGCCACTTTATGATGAAAATGTGGATGGTGTGTCCAAATACGGGGCTACTTACCATAGCATCCTGGCGATTGCAGCTCAGACCTGCGTCCTCGGACAAGTCCGGACACCTTGCTTGTGGTCCAAAGAACAATTTGTACATCTCCACGGGCGTCACGCCCATGAAATGTTGGAGGACTCACGGTCCCTCCGGATTAAATTCCCACAGGCGGAGAGGGCGACATTTGCAGGGCAGCATGCGGTGAATTAGCATAACTTGTGCCACGACAGTCAAGTTAATATCTCTTTGTAGGAGATCTCGAATGCGGTCCTGCAGTAGGGGCACGTCTTTGGATGGCCCCCAGATAAGCCCTTCATTGACCCATGGTGCTCACCGTGGTGGGGGACCCGAGCGAAAAGCAGGCGGCGCCACCCTTGTGGTGCCCTTGGGGGCTGTGATGTAAAACCAGTCTCGTTGCCATAAGCCGAACTCCTCTTAGAAAGTGCCCTCGGGCCATGGGGTGCCGGCTATCTTGCTTATGATAGCTCCTCCGGACTCAGCGTGCTGCCCCTCGATCATCGTCGGCTCCACCTTGAAAGTTCTAAGCCACAATCCGAAGTGAGGAGTGATATGGAGGAAGGCCTCACACGCGACAATGAATGATGAAATTTGGAGGATGGACTCCGGAGCTAAGTCGTGGAATTCCAGCCCATAATAGAACATCAGCCCCCTCACGAAGGGATCAATCGGGAAGCCTAGCCCCCGAAGGAAGTGAGATGTGAACACCACGCTTTCACCAGGCTGGGGAGAGGGAATGGCCTGCCCTTGAGCAGGCAGCCTATGTGAGATTTCGCCGGTTAGATACCTGGCATCTCTCAGCTTTCGCACGTCTTCTTCCGTAACGGAGGAAGGCACCCACCGGCCTTGAAGGTCGGAGCCGGACATCGTCGAAGGTCCGAAGCTCCTAAAACTAGAAGCTTTGAGTGTTGGAACTCGAGGCGAGGGGCGGATTCGATTGGATTTAAAGAAAAGGGAGTCGAGCCTTGGTCTCTTTATAAAGGAATTAAATACCAAAAGCCCTCTCCGTAACCGTTTGGGGCTCGCTTTCAATTAGAGAGTCATACCAAAAGGCACGGTTGGGTTACCCACGCCCGTATTGATGAGAATCCCGGAATAAGGGGACACGATCTCTGCTTTGACAAGATGTGCCAAGGAAACCGCCTCGCTAAATGCGCTGAGGTGGAACAGTAAAACGATTTGAATAAAGGCTTGGTCGTGGCGTGATGTCACATTGTGGAATACGTCGGCAGATTAGATTTGTGCAGAAATTATTCTCTCTACGGCGGTATGTGGAACTTATTTTTGCAGAGTCGGACACTATCCTTGTGTTCAACATCTTCTATGAAGTATTCGGAGGAGGAACCCGCCTTGCAATGCCGAAGACAATTTGCGCACTGGACTCGTCGTCATTGAAGCCTGGTTCAGGGGCTACTGAGGGAGTCCTAGATTATGGGGTGTCCGGATGGCCGGACTATGACCTTTGGCTGGACTCCCGGACTATGAAGATACAAGATTGAAGACTTCGTCCCGTGTACGGATGGGACTTTCCTTGGCGTGGAAAAGACAAGCTTGGCAATACGATATGAAGATCTCTCCCATTGTAACCGACTATGTGGAACCCTAGCCCTCTCCGGTGTCTATATAAACCGGAGAGTTTTAGTCCGTAGGACGAACAACAATCATACCATAGGCTAGCTTCTATGGTTTAGCCTCTCTGATCTCGTGGTAGATCAACTCTTGTACTACCCATATCATCAATATTAATCAAGCAGGAGTAGGGTTTTACCTCCACCGAGAGGGCCCGAACCTGGGTAAAAACATCGTGTCCCTTGTCTCCTGTTACCATCCGCCTAGACACACAGTTCGGGACCCCCTACCCGAGATCCTCCGGTTTTGACATTGACACCCACCCACTTAGTTTCTTTTGTTGAGCTTTCATATATTTATAGCTCTAGTGCATCCGTTGCATGGCAATCCCTACTCACTCACATTGATATCTATCAATGGGCATCTCCATAGCCCGTTGATAAGCCTAGTTGATGTGAGACTATCTTCTCTTTTTTGTCTTCTCTACAACCACCATTCTATTCCACATATAGTGCTATGTCCATGGCTCACGCTCATGTATTGCGTGAAAGTTGGAAAAGTTTGAGATTATTAAAGTATGAAACAATTGCTTGGCTTGTCATCGGGGTTGTGCATGATTAAATATTTTGTGTGATGAAGACAGAGAAACAGCCAGACTATATGATTTTGTAGGGATAATTTTCTTTGGCCATGTTATTTTGAGAAGACATGATTACTTTGATTAGTATGCTTGAAATATTACTATTTCTTATGTCAATATGAACTTTTATTTTGTATCATTTGGATCTGAACATTCATGCCACAATAAAGAAAATTACATTATAAATTAAGCTAGGTAGCATTCCACATCAAAAATTTCTTTTTTATCATTTACCTACTCGAGGACGAGCAGGAATTAAGCTTGGGGATGCTTGATACGTCTCCAACGTATCTACAATTTTTGATTGTTCCATTCTATTATATTACCCCTTTTGGATGTTTTGGGCTTTATTTTACATATTTATATCATTTCTGGGACTAACCTACTAACCGGAGGCCCTGCCCATATTGCTGTTCTTTTGCCTATTTCAGTATTTCGAAGAAAATGAATATCAAACAGAGTCCAAACGGAATGAAACCTTCGGGAGCGTGATTTTTGGAACGAACGTGATCCAGAGGACTTGGAGTGCAAGTCAAGAAGCATCCGAAGCTTCCACGAGAGAGGAGGGCGCGCCCCCTCTATCGTGGGCCCCTCGGGCGGCTACCGACGTACTTCTTCCTCCTATATATACCTACGTACCCCGAAAACATCCAGGGGAAGACGAAACACAATTTCCACCACCGTAACCTTCTGTATCCACGAGATCCCATCTTGGAGCTTTCGTCGGTGTTCTGCCGGAGGAGGAATCGACCATGGAGGGCTTCTACATCAACATCCTTGCCCCTCCGATGAGTTGTGAGTAGTTTACCACAGACCTACGGGTCCATATTTATTAGCTAGATGGCTTCTTCTCTCTTTTTGGATCTCAATACAATGTTCTCCCCCTCTCTTGTGGAGATCTAGTCGATGTGAACTCTTTTTGCGGTGTGTTTGTCGAGATCCGATGAATTGTGGGTTTATGATCAAGTTTATCTATGAATAATATTTGAATCTTCTCTGAATTTTTTATGTATGATTGAGTTATCTTTGCAAGTCTCTTCGAATTATCAGTTTGGTTTGGCCTACTAGATTGATCTTTCTTGCCATCGGAGAAGTGCTTAACTTTGGATTCAATCTTGCGGTGTCCTTACCCAGTGACAGAAAGGGTTGCAAGGCACGTATTGTATTGTTGCCATCGTGGATAACAAGATGGGGTTTATATCATATTGCTTGAGTTTATCCCTCTACATCATGTCATCTTGCTTAATGCGTTACTCTGGTCTTATGAACTTAATACTCTAGATGCAAGCAGGAGTCGGTCGATGTGTGGAGTAATAGTAGTAGATGCAGGCAGGAGTCGGTCTACTTGTTGCGGACCTGATGCCTATATACATGATCATGCCTAGATAATCTCATAACTATGCGCTTTTCTATCAATTGCTCGATAGTAATTTGTTCACCCACCGTAATACTTATGCTATCTTGAGAGAAGCCACTAGTGAAACCTATGGCCCCGGGGTCTATCTCTTATCATATTTGCTTTCAATCTACTTTTATTTTCATCTTTACTTTTTGCATCTATATTATAAAATACCAAAAATATATTTATCTTATCATACTATCTTTATTAGATCTCACTTTCGCAAGTGGCCGTGAAGGGATTGACAACTCCTTTATTGCGTTGGTTGCGAGTTCTTTGTTTGTTTGTGTAGGTGCGTGGGACTTTTGAGGAGCCTCCTACTGGATTGATACCTTGGTTCTCAAAAACCGAGGGAAATACTTACGCTACTATTGCTGCATCACCCTCTCCTCTTCGAGGAAAACCAACGCAAGCTCAAGACGTAGCAGTGCCCTAATTTGCGCATTAGCCACCGCCCCGCGAGTTCCGAGCGCTATCGTCCGTCATGGCCAATGTGGTCCTCGCTCTTGAGCACCTCTGCTCGGTCCAGTGGCACCAGCGTGCTCCTGGAGCTCCAAAGAGTCCTCCCAGCCGCTTAGCTCGCTCGTCCGCCAAGCATAGCGCCCTGCCCGCTCTAAGCCGAACTCCGGCCACCGCATCACTCGACGCCGTGCTCAACTCCAGCCACCCCCGCCTCCGTTGTTTGCTCCATAGGGTGCGCGTCACTCCCCGGAGCACGTCGCTGCAAGCGTCTCTTCAGACCGGGCCCCGTAGCGAAAGTCCGACGCCCTCCGCCGCGACTTGAGGTTGCCGGCGACTAATCACCGGCAGTGCTGACATGGTAAGTCATTAGCCACTAATGATGCCCTAACTAACCCCCTAGATCCACTGCCATGTGGGCCCCAATACCTGTTTAGGTTAGTTTTATTTTCTGTTTAGATTAGTTCATAAATAGTGGGACCCACCCGTCAGCATTGTCTCCGCTGACGTGGCCGTTAACCAGGCCCACCTGTCAGCGACACTAACTAGTCCTATGTCACTGACGTGTGGCCCCCACATGTCAGGTTTGACCTGGACAAGCCCTGTTGACCTGCTGACGTCATGATGATGTCAGGCTGACGCAGTAAATCATTTTCTGGATTAAACAAACTCAGGAAATTCCAGAAAATGACTTAGACTTCAAAAATTCATAGAAATTCATCTATAACTCCAAATGAAATAAATTATATATGAAAAATGATCAGAAAAATCCAATCTATCCATCTGTACCATTTTCATGCATGTTAGAGCAACTTATAGAGACTGTTTAGGACAAATCATATAAATGGCATTTGAATATCCATATATGGAGTTTGAATTTGAATCCTGGATTCAAACCAACTTCATTTAATTGTGTTGCTAGTTGCATTAGCTCAATAAACATCATATTGCCATGTCATGATCATGCATCATATTGTTGCATTGCATTGATTGTGTTTTCTCTCTGTTGCCGGTAATTGTCCCCTCTCAGTAGACGTTGCTTCGATGATGTGATCGATGACATTGATGAAGAGCTATACTATCTTCGGAAGTGTCAGGCAAGCAAAACCCCCTTGTTCATTCCGATACAATCCCACTCTCTCGCTCCTGCTCTCTTTTAATGCATTAGGACAACAATGATTCAATTGCTACATGCTGCGGTAGTTGAACCCCTTTCCTCTGCATGACCTGTCATTGCCACAGTAAATAGATGAAATCCACTAGCATGAGTAGGAGTTGTTTGAGCCCTGATGTGCCTACTCATTCATGCTTATTTGTCATGCCTGCTACTGCTTAGAGTTGAGTCAGGTCTAATTCATCGGGGATGAATTGGAGGTGCGTGAACATGTCCTACTGTGTGTGAGCTAAGTGTGTGAACACGATTTGGTAAAGGTAGCGGTGAGAGGCCATGTAGGAGTACATGGAGGGTTGTCTCATTGAAGCCGTCCTCAGGAACTGAGTTCTGTGTTTGTGATACATGAACATCTACTACCACACATTGGAATGCTTAAGTACCCCTCTCAACTTATTAATCAACTCGATCTCTGTCCAGGAGTTGCAACTAGTTTCTGGTGTTTGTAGGTAGTGTTAGTAGTTGTCACGCCCAATATGCGACCCTATCCAAAAGGAACTCGAAGGTCCCACCAAGGATAGACCCGCATATTGAAACGCTTTTGCAAGGTGGGTATCATTACATCAACATTACATAATAGATGGGGATACATACATAAGGCATACAATGCCACACGAATACAACAATATATCATACACAATATCAACATCCGACTACGGATGAAACACAAATAGAAGCTCAAATGACAACCACCCTGCTAGCCCAGGCTGCCGACCTGGAACCTATCCCCTGATCGAAGAAGCAGAAGAAGAACTCCAAAACAAGCAAACATCGCTCTCGCGTCATGATCTTCGCAAAACCTGTACCTGCAACTGTTGTTGTAGTAATCTGTGAGCCATGAGGACTCAGCAATCCCATTACCATGGGTATCAAGACTAGCAAAGCTTAATGGGTAAGGAAGGGGTAAAGTGGTGAGGTTGTAGCAGCGACTAAGCATATATGGTGGCTAACATACGCAAATAAGAGCGAGAGGAGAAGCAAAGGAACGGTCGTCAACTAGTAATGATCAAGAGGTGATCCTGAACTCCTACTTACGTCAAACATAACCCAGAAACCGTGTTCACTTCCCGGACTCCGCCGAAAAGAGACCATCACGGCTACACACACGGTTGATGCGTTTTAATTCGGATATGGTGTCAAGTTATCTACAACCGGACATTAACAAATCCCATATGCCCATAACCACAGGCACAGCTTTCGAAAGTTTAAACCCTGCAGGGGTCTCCCAACTTAGCCCATGATAAGCTCTCGCGATCAACGAAGGATATACCTTCTCCCAGGAAGACCCGATCAGACTCGGAATCCCGGTTTACAAGACATTTCGACAATGGTAAAACAAGACCAGCAAGACCGCCCGCTATGCCGACAAATCCCGACAGGAGCTGCACATATCTCGTTCTCAGGGCACACCGGATGAGCAAGACGATGGGTTGGCATAGACCCTGGTTGCCCAGGGGGCGCCGGACATCGCTCGGTTTGGACCAACACTTAGACAAGCATTGGCCCGGGGGGGCTAAAATAAAGATGACCCTCAGGTTAATTACTCCCAAGGGAAATGTAGGTGATGGTGAGGCAAATGGTAAAACCAATGTTGGGCCTTGCTGGAGGAGTTTTATTCAAAGCGAACTGTCAAGGGGGTCCCATAAATCATCCAACCGCGTAAGGACGCAAAATCCGGGAACATAACACCGGTATGACGGAAACTAGGGCGGCAAGAGTGGAACAAAACACCAGGCATAAGGCCGAGCCTTCCACCCTTTACCAAGTATATAGATGCATTAATTAAATAAGAGATATTGTGATATCCCAACATAAACCTGTCCATCATGGAGCAATCTTCAACTTCACCTGCAACTAACAATGCTATAAGAGGGGTTGAGCAAAGCGGTAACATAGCCAAGCAATGGTTTGCTAGGAGGGGTGTCAAAGGTTAGAGGTTCATGGCAATTTGGGAGGCTTGATGAGCAAAAGATAGGTAACGCAGCAAAGCGATAGAACGAAGCAACTAGCATAGCAATGATAGTAGTGAGATCCAGGGTAGCGGTCATCTTGCCTTAAATCCCTCAAGGAAGAAGAACGAGTCCATGAAGAAGATGAACGGGAGCAGTCGAACGAACCCTCACAATCGCAACATTACTGGAACTAAGAAGCAACATCGGAAAGAAACAAACAACATGGTAAATGCACAAGCATAATCATGGCATGATTCACAAACAAGTATGATGCATGACCGGTTTAATGAGGCATGGCATGGCAATATGCACAAACAACACTACAAGTTAAGTGGAGCTCAATATGCAACGAGTTGCATATTGACGAAACACCACATGGACATATTTAGTTTAATCTCGTTTAAGCTACCAAACAATATTAAATGTTGTTAAACATGGCAAGAGGTGAGGCATAATAAAACTACCTATCTAAACAAATTTAAATGAGGCCGGAACAACAAACAACAATTCCGGAAAATCCTCATGTGCAAATTATGAATTTGGTACAGTTCTGCCCTAAAACATATTTTAGAGTTGTTAAACATGCAAGATGAGTGCATCATATTAAACTAGGCATTTTTCCACCCCATTTACATATAAAGTTTAATTAATTTGGAGCTACGGTTATTTAGTTATGAAATGAAGCATTTTAGCATGGCATTTATGCAAATTTAAACAAACCGCATTTTAAACATTTTAAACATGGATGAAAATGGGATATTGTGAAACTAGATGAAATTCTAAGCATGTTACATATATGACATGTTTTATTTGGATGCATGATTAAATAGTTATTAGAAGTTTAAAACAGGGGCATTTATGTAATAAGCATGTTCAGGATATAATGACAAAATCACAGCATAGGAAAAAAAACAAGTCACGGGGCGAATTAGAGCTACAGGCTGAAACAGGACATGGGCGCTGGGGGCGGCCTCACCATGGGCCTGGCCAAGTCGGTGTTGGCGGCTGAGGGGGTGCGGGCAGGCCGCGGAGGAGGCTGGGCCCTCCTGACGCTGGCTGGGCCTTGCTGGAGCGCGATGCGGCTGGGCCTAATGCCTGCTGCGATTGCGAGCCTGGAGCTGACGTGGCTCGGTCAACGCTAGCGGGCGCGGGACGAGCGACCTGCTCGTTGCTGCTCGATGCAGCCGGCGGCGCCGGAGATGGAAGCAGGGGCGCGATGCAAGGGCAGAGACCAGCAGGCGCGGCGCAGGGGGTCTCTGGCGAGGCGAACGATGCGGATCCGACGGGGACAGGCTGGAACTGGCCGGATCCAGCAGCGAGGTGACGAACGGGCGGTGGCCATGGCGGTTGAGGTCAAGGTTGACTCATTCGGTCCCTGCAAGAAGAAGCAGAGGAAGAGAGAGATGAGATGATGGGAGGGAAACAGAGGGAAGAAGGACAAGGGAGAGGGCGAGGGAGTCTTAGCCTCGTCGTTCTTGCCGACAGCGGGGTCGCTGGAGGGTACGGCCTACGGGTTGGTCGCCGGCTCAGACAGAAGACTCGCGGCTCGCGCGAGGGTTGCGGGCACGGGCCGGCTCAGCCTCGGGAATCAGAGGAAGTGCACAGGGAGGAGCGCTCGGGCAGGAGGCGAGGAGGACATTCGTGGGGATCAGGATGGCTGGGATGGATTGGTCTGGTGGGGAAAACAAGGTGGAGCTCGGGCTGTGGTGGTTGGTGGGATGGGGATCCCGAGAGAGTGGCGGCGGGGAAGAGGATTGGATGGGACAGATCCTAGTTTTTAGGGTTAGGTTGTTTAAGTAGCTAGGTGGACTAGCTTAGGGGCAAAATGGACCCTCCAATTAAAATCGAACGGTCGAGAAAAATATAGGTAGGGAGTCCAAATAAGAAAAACGGAGATGTTTTCGGGATGTTTGGGGATGATTCGGATCAAACGGTAACGACAGAGCGGGTCGGGTTTGGGACAACTTTCGGGCGCGCACACGAGGGGGGGTCTGTGGTTGTGCAGAGAGGTTAGGTGGTTTGACAAGAGGGAAACGCAAACACGGTTGGTCTCGGAACGGTCAACGAAAGCAAGGGGGGACACGGCAACTACGAGCAGAAACGGGTTTTATGAAAACATATGGATGCGATGCACATGATGCTATGATGAAATGCATGACATGAAACAAAAAGCAAAACGAAAGACAAAAACCCAACCATGGAGGAAATAACATATCGCATCTCCGGAAAAGGCAAGAGTTGGAGTTACGAATATGGAAAGTTGTATCCGGGGCGTTACAACACTCCACCACTACGAGAGGATCTCGTCCCGAGATCTAGGATGGCACCGGAGAAAAACGGAAGAGGAAGAGAAGAGGTAAAACTAAGTTGCTTCTTTGACAAACGAGTGAATCCACGAACCTTGAGAGGTTGAGCAAACTGAAGGAAGAATACACCGGAGATGAATGTAGTTGAAAACACTCCGTTAGAAGAGAGGAACAAGGAACATTACGAGAACTTGAAGGTTGCAAGGACATGAATCAAGAGTTTAATGGACAAGATAGAATTCAAAACTACTCGGGTTAAAACAAGATGAGAGAGGAAGAATTCGGGCAGCACTCCGGTTGAACATGGAAGGAAAAGAAGATGAACTTGAGAAGATGGGAAGATACTTGATGAAATCAACAACACACTGCCTCCGGAACTATTGAAAGAATGGCATAATGGGTGAGAAGGATTTCAGACAGCACTCAGGTTGGAAAGAGAGGCAAAAACTTGAAAAGATGAAAGAACTTGAATGAGAACACAACACTCTGGTTAAATGGATAAGCAAGAAAAGAACACGAACCTCACAATTCGAGATGATTAGTGAAAATAGGAACATCACAATGCCTTCGGAAGAAAGAATAGAAGATAGATCATTGGAATAACAGAATGAAGAAGAAAATGCCAACTTCTGTCACAAATGAACTTGGAAAGCATCCTTGCAAATAAGAATTTAACGGAGTTGTTGCAAAATCAACAACGAAAAGCACAAGCTTGTTGTGGGCTTATGGCAAACATCTCAAAATGATGAGGTGACAACCTGCCACTAACGAAAAACAATTGCTTGTTTGAGATCAACGAAGGGATGAAAACTGCTTTTGCCGAGAGGATAGGAGAAAACTTGGATCATTGATAAGCACCACAATAGCAACATTCCTTAGGGAAGGCTTTAGGTGAAATATAACCCAAGATAACTCCAACAAAAGATTGATTGGTTGAAAAGATCTCTTGAGCGAAGAGAAAATGATGGATTTAAATATCTCATTCTTAACAACTTGACCTTGAAACATGAAGGAAAATTGTCAAGAATGGCATAACTCCACCTCAAAAGATAAGGTAGGAGAATTGCACTTCGAAATGCAAGAAGAAGAATACTTGAACTCCTCAAAACAAAACATGTGTTGAGCACCATGTTTATTTTGAAGTATGGCTTGACGGATCATAACTTCGAGAGAAATCTTGAAGAACAATTGAAGAATGAAAAGAATCCTTGATGAACCATCATGTGGAGCTTCCATGAAGAACTCAAGTAATAAAAGGATGATAGAAAGAAAGAGAGGTTGAAAACACAAGGTGAAACCTTGCGATGATTTAGATGAAGCTTCATGATGAGATAAAGTGGAAAACTTGGAACTCCAGAAGAAAAATGAACAACAAGAAACCAAGAATTTATTCCTCCTGAACAAACTCTAAAGGAAAGGATTAATCACTTGGATGAAACAAGAATAAGAATTATGTTATGCGTATCATTCACCAATTTAAATTGATGACAAGCAACAGATTTGGCATACTACTTATTCTTCTTGAGGGATTGAAAAGGGATATAGCACCAACTTGAAGAAGTTATTGATGGGACCACCGTTGGGATTGGAAACAACGAATATTTGATATGATAACGAAGGAAGTGAAATCTTGAACGAACCACCATAAGAATTGAAAATGTAAGTAGCAAAGGCACAATTCACCAGAAAAAATGAAGATACTTGAGGGGATTTAGATACAAGTGAACGAAGAGATCATGAGCTGATCGGAGGATATTTGAACGATGCACCGGTAAGATTTGGAGAAGAGGGCTGAAAGCTGGAATGAATAATTATGAGGTGATGGCCTCCAGAGAATCAAACTGAAAAGACTCTTGAATTGCTCCGGATGGATGAAAAAAAAATTCTCACAATCGAAAACAGTTATGAGAGGATGGCATCAAGCTAGAACCATGAATCTTGAAGAGAATGGAGCAAGATTTAAGAGAAACTCTTCTTCGGTCTTCAAATGTTGAGAATGATGATGAGAACCACCATGAATTGTTGAGACACTCCGGGAGAATGCAAAACAAAGAGGTTGAGCCAACAATGAAATGAATTTGAAAGTGATCTTGGAGAAGGAATATGACTGATGAGAATTCATTCTTACGTCAAACTTGGAAAAGAATTTGGGAATGGCTCGAGGAAAATTAGAAGAGTCAGGTAAGATCCTGGGAAAAGACCTGTGGGTTAGGGCCCACTAAAAGAAAACACCGTTGAACGAGATTGAGAGGGGGATGGCACCGGTTGAATTAAATGACTTGAATGAGATAATGATCTCCAAATAGATTGAACGGATTAAGAATGGGAACACAAATCTTCTAAGATATCTTCAACACCCCGGAACAAATGAATAACAAGAGGTGAGTGATTGAGAGGTGCACCAGCATGAGAAAGCATTTGACACGAGGAAAGGAATATGATCAACACTGAAAGCTTTGAATTAAATCCACTGGAGAAGAAACAACGACGAAGGATGAGAACTTGAAACTGTTGAGCATCTTCATGGGAAATCACCGGATAAGAACATTGAAAGAAAATAATGAAGAGACTTCCCACAAATAAAAGGATACATGATTAAGAAATCTGAGTCCTTGAAGAAAAAGGGGTGGGAGGGCGGGAAAACAAAGGCAACTTGGGGACGGATGAAACGGATACCGTTGAGAAAACTTAGAATTGATCTTGCGGATTTTGAGATGATCAGATCCACTTGAAGAGAAGCACGCCGGTTGGAAAAGAATTAACATGACAACCTCAATGATCAAGAAGGATTAGCACTCCCATAGAAATATGAGAACACCATTTAGGGAAGGTATGGAATCAACACTTGACTTCAAAGCAACTCGAATACCACAAATAAAACAAAACAAAGGATTTGGCTTGCAGAATAAGCCAGAACAAATACATATGATAGAGGTTTACCCAATCCCATATCATGCATCTGTCGGAAAGATATTCTAGGAGCTACTTGAATTCCCACCTATAAAACTCCCGAAACTTTCTGGTTATGCAATTTGGTGTTGGGGATACAGGGGAAGCAATATATCTCACCCAAACTAACAATACCTACATCCAGCTGTATCCATCCGTCAACACATAACCAAGAAACCTTCGGAAATCGTGTACCTCAACTTTCAAAAAGCATCCGTTATACGAGTTATGGCAATACTCCCGAACTCCCCAGTACTGGGTGACGTCGAGGTTATCTCACCAACAACTGCATGAAAGAGATTTTCGATGTCGGCAAAACTCAGGTATTCTAGAACTGCAATGATAAAATTGTGATGACAACACCTCAGAGCTCAACTCTCTGGGTCAAAGCCACATAATAGACAGGAGGCACCAAGAACAATGTTCTCGTCACAAAACCATCGGAACGATTCCAAGATACCCGCGTGATCCTAAAAAAAAATTAGTGAAATTTGAGGAGAGGAAAGTCAAAACATCTACGTCAGGAGACCTCACCAGAGCGACGAAGGGGGGCTGAGGAGTAAAAAGAATCCTACTCTCCGATATATATAATCCTAAGACTCATAATAGTTTTTTTTCTAGACTCAACAACGGCCAACAATCAAGGTGGCTCCTATGGTCGGAACCTGGCTCTGATACCAACTTGTCACGCCCAATATGCGATCCTATCCAAAAGGAACTCGAAGGTCCAACCAAGGATAGACCCGCATATTGAAACGCTTTTGCAAGGTGGATATCATTACATCAACATTACATAATAGATGGGGATACATACATAAGGCATACAATGCCAGACGAATACAACAATATATCATACACAATATCAACATCCGACTATGGATGAAACACAAACAGAAGCTCAAACGACAACCACCCTGCTAGCCCAGGCTGCCGACCTGGAACCTATCCCCTGATCGAAGAAGCAGAAGAAGAACTCCAAAACAAGCAAACATCGCTCTCGCATCATGATCTTCGCAAAACCTATACCTGCAACTGTTGTTGTAGTAATCTGTGAGCCACGAGGACTCAGCAATCCCATTACCATGGGTATCAAGACTAGCAAAGCTTAATGGGTAAGGAAGGGGTAAAGTGGTGAGGTTGCAGCAGCGACTAAGCATATATGGTGGCTAACATACGCAAATAAGAGCGAGAGGAGAAGCAAAGGAACGGTCGTCAACTAGTAATGATCAAGAGGTGACCCTGAACTCCTACTTACGTCAAACATAACCCAGAAACTGTGTTCACTTCCCGGACTCCGCCGAAAAGAGACCATCACGGCTACACACACGGTTGATGCATTTTAATTCGGATCTGGTGTCAAGTTATCTACAACCGGACATTAACAAATTCCCATCTGCCCATAACCGCGGGCACGGCTTTCGAAAGTTTAAACCCTACAGGGGTGTCCCAACTTAGCCCATGATAAGCTCTCGCAATCAATGAAGGATATACCTTCTCCCAGGAAGACCCGATCAGACTCGGAATCCCGGTTTACAAGACATTTCGACAATGGTAAAACAAGACCAGCAAGACCGCCCGCTGTGCCGACAAATCCTGACAGGAGCTGCACATATCTCGTTCTCAGGGCACACCGGATGAGCAAGACGACAGGTTGGCATAGACCCTGGTTGCCCAGGGGGCACCGGACATCGCTCGGTTTGGACCAACACTTAGACAAGCATTGGCCCTGGGGGGCTAAAATAAAGATGACCCTCGGGTTAATTACTCCCAAGGGAAATGTAGGTGATGGTGAGGCAAATGGTAAAACCAATGTTGGGCCTTGCTGGAGGAGTTTTATTCAAAGCGAACTGTCAAGGGGGTCCCATAAATCACCCAACCGCGTAAGGAACGCAAAATCCGGGAAAATAACACCGGTATGACAGAAACTAGGGCGGCAAGAGTGGAACAAAACACCAGGCATAAGGCCGAGCCTTCCACCCTTTACCAAGTATATAGATGCATTATTTCAATAAGAGATATTGTGATATCCCAACATAAACCTGTCCATCATGGAGCAATCTTCAACTTCACCTGCAACTAACAACGCTATAAGAGGGGCTGAGCAAAGCGGTAACATAGCCAAGCAATGGTTTGCTAGGAGGGGTGTCAAAGGTTAGAGGTTCATGGCAATTTGGGAGGCTTGATGAGCAAAAGATAGGTAACGCAGCAAAGTGATAGAACGAGGCAACTAGCATAGCAATGATAGTAGTGAGATCCAGGGTAGCGGTCATCTTGCCTGAAATCCCGCAAGGAAGAAGAACGAGTCCATGAAGAAGACGAACGGGAGCAGTCAAACGAACCCTCACAATCGCAACATTACCGGAACTAAGAAGCAACACTGGAAAGAAACAAACAACATGGTAAATGCACAAGCATAATCATGGAATGATGCACAAACAAGTATGATGCATGACCGGTTTAATGAGGCATGGCATGGCAATATGCACAAACAACACTACAAGTTAAGTGGAGCTCAATATGCAACGAGTTGCATATTGATGAAACACCACATGGACATTTTTAGTTTAGTCTCGTTTAAGCTACCAAACAATATTAAATGTTGTTAAACATGGCAAGAGGTGAGGCATAATAAAACTACCTATCTAAACAAATTTAAATGAGGCCAGAACAACAAACAACAATTCCGAAAAATCCTCATGTGCAAATTATGAATTTGGTACTGTTCGGCCCTAAAACATATTTTAGAGTTGTTAAACATGCAAGATGAGTGCATCATATTAAACTAGGCATTTTTCCACCCCATTTACATATAAAGTTTAATTAATTTGGAGCTACGGTTATTTAGTTATGAAATGAAGCATTTTAGCATGGCATTTATGCAAATTTAAACAAACCGCATTTTCAACATTATAAACATGGATGAAAATGGGATATTGTGAAACTAGATGAAATTCTAAGCATGTTACATATATGACATGTTTTATTTGGATGCATGATTAAATAGTTATTAGCAGTTTAAAACAGGGGCATTTCTGTAATAAGCATGTTCAGGATATGATGACAAAATCACAGCACAGGAAAAAAAAACAAGTCACGGGGCGAATTAGAGCTACAGGCCGAAACAGGACATGGGCGCTGGGGGCGGCCTCACCATGGGCCTGGCCCAGTCGGTGTTGGCGGCTGAGGGGGTGCGCGCAGGCCGCGGAGGAGGCTGGGCCCTCCTGGCGCTGGCTGGGCCTTGCTGGAGCGCGATGCGGCTGGGCCTGATGCCTGCTGCGATTGTGAGCCTGGAGCTGACGTGACTCGGTCAACGCTAGCGGGCGCGGGACGAGCGACCTACTCGTTGCTGCTCGGTGCAGCCGGCGGCGACGGAGATGGAAGCAGGGGCGTGATGCAAGGGCAGAGACCAGCAGGTGCGGCGCAGGAGGTCTCTGGCGAGGCGGACGACGCGGATCCGGCGGGGACAGGCTGGAACTGGCCGGATCCAGCAGCGGGGTGACGAACGGGCGGTGGCCATGGCGGTTGAGGTCAAGGTTGACTCATTCGGTCCCTACGAGGAGAAGCAGAGGAAGAGAGAGATGAGATGATGGGGAGGGAAACAGAGGGAAGAAGGACAAGGGAGAGGACGAGGGAGTCCTGGCCTAGTCGTTCTTGCCGACGGCGGGGTCGCCGGAGGGCACGGCCTACGGGTTGGTCGCCGGCTCAGGCAGAAGAGCTCACGGCTCACGCGAGGGTTGCGGGCACGGGCCGGCTCGGCCTCGGGAATCAAAGGAAGCGCACAGGGAGGAGCGCTCGGGCAGGAGGCGAGGAGGACCTTCGTGGGGATCGGGATGGCTGGGATGGATTGGTCTGGTGGGGAAAACAAGGTGGAGCTCAGGCTGTGGTGGTTGGTGGGATGGGGATCCCGAGAGAGTGGCGGCGGGGAAGAGGATTGGATGGGACAGATCCTAGTTTTTAGGGTTAGGTTGTTTAAGTAGCTAGGTGGACTAGCTTAGGGGCAAAATGGACCCTCCGATTAAAATCGAACGGTCGAGAAAAATATAGGTAGGCAGTCCAAATAAGAAAAACGGAGATGTTTTCGGGATGTTTGGGAATGATTCGGATCCAACGGTAACGATAGAGCGGGTCGGGTTCGGGACAACTTTTGGGCGGGCACAGGAGGGGGGTCTGTGGTTGTGTAGAGAGGTTAGGTGGTTTGACAAGAGGGAAACGCAAACATGGTTGGTCTCGGAACGGTCAACGAAAGCAAGGGGGGACACGGCAACTACGAGCAGAAACGGGTTTTATGAAAACATATGGATGCGATGCACATGATGCTATGATGAAATGCATGACATGAAACAAAAAGCAAAACGAAAGACAAAAACCCAACCACGGAGGAAATGACATATCGCATCTCCGGAAAAGGCAAGAGTTGGAGTTACGAATATGGAAAGTTGTATCCGGGGCGTTACAGTAGTCTACCAAGTGGCACCCGGTACAGGTGGGCTTGGGACAGACTAGGCATAGTGGCACGATGTACCAAGTGGCACCAGGATGGTGGGCTTGGGGCCGTGAGCGACACCCCGGCCGGATCTCCTTGCGGATGGAACCCGAATAGACGATAAACCTGGACTAGAGACTTGCGTGGTTAGTCAGGTCGTGGCCGACTCCCTTACCAGGCTTTCGCTTGAAGGTTGCCGAGATATACGGCGTGTACATGGTGGTAAGTGGCGAGAGCGTGTGTGAAGAAGTACACCCCAGCAGGGTTAACATCATCTATTCGAATAGCCGTGTCCGCGGAAAAGGACTTCTGGGTTGCCTGTACAGTTCATAGACAAGTGAAAGTGGATACTCTAAAATACGCAAGATAAGCGTGAGTGCTATGGATGGCGTTCTCGTAGGGAGACGGGAGCGGATCCATAGTGGTGTATTGATATGGTGAATATGTGGACTCATATGCGCCACCTCAAAGGAGTTACTTGTAGTCGTAGTTCAGGATAGCCACCGAGCCAAAGATGGCTTGCTGCAGTTAAACCCCACCACCCCTTTGTTGATAATGATGCATATGTAGTTAGTTCTGATGTAAGTCTTGCTGGGTACATTTGTACTCACGTTTGCCTATTTTATGTTTTTGCAGAGAGACTTCGGTCTCACTAGTAGTTCCACGTGGACTTTGATGTTTAGCTTGTTACCTCAGCTACGATCTTATGCCGTCGGCAGGATCTGGTAGATAGCCAGGCTTCTCGGCCTTTTTCATTTGTAGATGTCTGTACTCAAACATGTTAAGCTTCCGCATGTGCTTTGACTTTGTATGCTCTTAATGTTGGGTCATGAGACCCATGCTTGTAATATCTCGCTCTTCGGAGCATATTGAATAAAATACTTGAGTTGTAGAGTCATGTTGTGATGCCATGTTGTATTTGCACATATCGAGCATATTGTGTGTATGTTATTGATATGCTTGGTATGTGTGGGATCTGACTATCTAGTTGTTTATCCTTGGTAGCCTCTCTTACCGGGAAATGTCTCCTAGTGCTTCCACTGAGCCTTGGTAGCTTGCTACTGCTCCGGAACACTTAGGCTGGCCGGCATATGTCCTTCTTCGTTCCTGCATCTGTCCCTTCGGGGAAATGTCACGCGGTGTCTATCGGAGTCCTGTTAGCCTGCTACAGCCCGATTTACCGGAGTCCTGCTAGCCCAGTTGCTACAGCCCGGATTCACTCACTGATGACCGACACGTTCGTTGCTGGGTCATGTATGCTTGTCCCTATAAGTTAGTGCCACTTTGGGTTCACGACTAGCCATGTTAGCTCGGGCTCCTTGTCATATGGATGCTGGCGACACTATCATATACGTGTGCCAAAAGGCGCAAACGGTCCCGGGCCTGGTAAGGCGACACTCGTGGCAATACCGTGCGTGAGGCCACAAAGTGATATGAGGTGTTACATGCTAGATCGGTGTGACTTGAGTCAGGATCCTGACATCAATGTGATATTCCAGATCTTGGCCAAAGGGTACGCCAATAGGTTGACCCTTTTAGCTGACACTATCACTCACCCTAACCAATCCACCTTCATTCAAGGGCGGTTCATTCTGGATGGGGTGTTGGTTTTCCACGAGGTCCTTCATGAAGTCTGGTCCAAACACCACCGAGCAGTCTTCCTGAAGCTTGACTTCCATAAGGCCTACGATACGGTTTCCTGGCCCTTCCTTCGGGAAGTCTTACTCCACAAGGGTTTTGACGACCGGTGGGTGACTAGAGTTATGCAACTCGTCTCCTGCGGTCGGACTGCGGTTAACATTAATGGTGAGGTCAGGCCATTCTTCCCCACTCTTTGTGGGGTTCGCCAAGGCGACCCGTTCTCCCCGTTTCTGTTTAACATGGTGGTCGATGCCCTTGTGGTCATCCTGGATAAGGCCAAATTTGCTGGCCATATCCACGACATTGTCCCTTACCTAGTAGGAGGGGAAGGGGTCTTCCTCCTTCAATATGCTAACGACACCATAATAATGGTGGAGGGCTTCGCGACTGACATAGCCAACCTAAAGTTCCTCCTCCTATGCTTCCAACAGATGTCTGGACTCACTATCAACTTCGATAAGAGCGAAGTGATGATCCTGGGCTATTCTCCGGACGAGGCCCAGGCCATTGCTGATCGGCTGAACTGTCGCTTGGGTACTTTCCCCACGACCTACTTGGGGATATCCATTAGTGACTCACGATTCACCGTGGCTGACCCCCGCCCGACAGTGACCCGGATGCAGCATCGAGTCGAGCCCTGGAAGGGGAGGTGGCTCTTGAAGGCGGCCCGGGTAATTCTCATCAACTCCTCGCTTGCCAGCCTCCTATGATTCCTCATGAGTTTCTACAACCTACATGAGACGCTCCATCAGGAGATCGCCAAATACCAGTCTAGGTTTTTCTGGGCAGGCGAGGGTGACAAGTAGAAACACCATATGGTGAGCTGGCCCGACATCTACAAACCCGAGGACCAGGGTGGTCTAGGTATCTTGTCTTCTTAGCACATGAACATTGCTATCCTGGCCCGTTGGCTCTGGCGTATCGCCAATGGGGAGGGAGGCCTCTGGCTCACTATCATCCGAAACAAGTACCTTCGGGGCCAACTGAAGTAGTCCTGGATTAAGGGGTCCTCGGATAGCCAGACTATATACTTTGGCCGGACTGTTGGACTATGAAGATACAAGATTGAAGACTTTGTCCCATGTCCGGATGGGACTCTCCTTTGCGTGGAAGGCAAGCTTGGATATTCGGATATGTAGATTTCCTTCTCTATAACCGACTCTGTGTAACCCTAGCCCCCTCTGGTGTCTATATAAACCGGAGGGTTTAGTCCGTAGGACAACAACAATCATAATCATAGGCTAGCTTCTAGGGTTTAGCCTCTACGATCTCGTGGTAGATCAACTCTTGTAATACTCATATCATTAAGATCAATCAAGCAGGAAGTAGGGTATTACCTCCATCGAGAGGGCCCGAATCTGGGTAAAACATCGTGTCCCCTGCCTCCTATTACCATTAACCTTAGACGCATAGTTCGGGACCCCCTACCCGAGATCCGCCGGTTTCGACACTGACATTGGTGCTTTCATTGACAGTTCCACTGTGCCATCGCTGTAAGGCTTGATGGCCCCTTCGATCATATTCAACGATGCGGTCTAGGAGGAGGTTTTTCTCCCCGGACAGATCTTCGTATTCGGTGGTTTCGTACTGCGGGCCAACTCGCTTGGCCATCTGGAGCAGATCGACAGCTACGCCCCTGACCATCAGGTCAGGTTTGGAAGCTTAAACTTTGCTGCCGACATCCGCGGAGACTTGATCTTCGACGGATTCGAGCCCACACCAGGCATGCCGAACGGTCACGACGGACATGACTTTGATCTGTCGTCGGACAGTATTCGGGAGATCGCGCCTGCGGTGGCACCGGGAATCAATCCGGAGCAGATCGTGCCTTCCGAAGGCGGGTGGATGGACCCCACCACGGAAGCCGCACACTCATCGGCGTTGGAGCCGAACACTGATCCCACCTCCTGTGAAAGTGGTGTCATCGGACCCTCGGACTCGTCTCCGGCTACAGGATCCGAACCGCGTGCGTTCGAGCCTGTCGAATCTAATTGGGCACCAGTCATGGAGTTCACTGCCGCGGATATTTTTCAGCACTCGCCCTTAGGTGAAGTGCTGAACTCATTAAGGTTTCTTTCCTTGTCAAGAGACTCCTGGCCGAACTATGTTCGGCTCGAGTGGGAAGCAAACGACGAAGAAATTCGTTCCCCACCCACCACCCACTTCATAGCCACTGTCGATGACTTAACCGACACACTCGATTTCGACTCCGAAGACGTTGACGGTATTTACGACGATGTAGGAGAAGAACAAGAACCACCGCCCACTGGGTGCTGGACTGCCACCTCATCATATGATATATACATGGTGGACTCACCAAAAGAAGGCGATGGTGACGATAGAACGAAGGATAATTCCCTCGATAAGCCACCAAAGCGGCGCCGTAGACGCCGCTCTAAATCCCGCCACAGTAAAAACAGTGACAACAACACAAGAAATAATAATACCATGGTTGATTCGCAAGGAAACAGTGACCCCATGGACCCAGCGATGGAGCAGGGTGAGCCAGGGGACGGTGAAAACAGTCCGGAGCCGACGTTGGATAACGCCGATTCTGAGGGTTAAATTCAACAACCCGTCTCCAAAGAGGAGAACAGCCCGGACGATGATGCACTCATCATCCCAGAAAAGATCTCGGAACAAGAGAACCTCCACAGAAGGCTTATCGCCACCGCGAGGATCCTAAAGAAGCAGAAGCAAAAGCTTAAAACCGTGCAGGATACGCTCAACCGCAGGTGGAACAAAGTGCTCGACACAGAACAAAAATACGGCGACGATCGTCACACAAAGAGCTATCCAAAGCGCAAGCTGCTGCCTGAATTTGACGATGAGGCCGTAGAGCCCATTCAGACGAAAACGACTGATCAGCCAGACCGCCCGCCCCATGGCCGTGACAAGACGGCTAATGATGCCGCACATAAGTCCGCACACGATTTACGTGAGCTCCTGGACAGAAAGTCCGGTATGGCCAGATCCATCTACGGATCTAGGAAGCGTGGTCCGGCACAGGATCAGAGCTACCGAAACGATCACATTGATCGAACATCAGCTAGGAATCAGAATCGGACACAACAACCATCAACAACATGCCACGACACGACCAAATACATGGGTGCCGCACACCCCCTGTGCTTCACCGATGAGGTACTGGATCATGAATTTCCGGAAGGATTTAAACCCATGAATATAGAGGCATATGACAGAACTACAAACCCTGGGGTTTGGATCGAAGACTTTATCCTTCATATCCACATGGCTCGCGGAGACGATCTGCACGCCATTAAATACCTACCCCTCAAATTAAAGGGACCAGGTCGGCACTGGTTGAAAAGCCTTCCCAAAAGCTCAATTGGAATTTGGGAAGAGCTCGAGGATGCTTTTAGGGCCAATTTTCAAGGGACCTATGTCCGACCTCCGGACAAAGATGACCTAATTCAACAGCCCAAAGAGTTAGCCCGAAAGCTCTGGAACAGATTTCTTACTAAGAAGAATCAAATAGTCGATTGCCCGGACGCTGAAGCCTTATCGGCTTTCAAACACAGTATCTGGGACGAATGGCTTGCCAGACACCTCGGCCAAGAAAAGGCAAAGACAATGGCTGCTTTAATAAGCCTTATGACCCGCTTTTGCGCGGGCGAGGACACCTGGCTGGCCCGTAGCGGCACCAGCGACCCAAGCACATTCGAAGTTAGGGATGACAACGGGAAGTTGCAACGCAACAAAAACAATCGTCGAAACAATGATAGCAGCCCAGAGAACATGACAGTCAACGCCGGATTCAGGGGCTCTCGACCCGGTCAACGGAAGAAGCCATTTAAAGGCAGCAGAGATGGACCGTCCAGCCTAAACAAGATTCTAGACAAATTATGTCAGATTCACGGCACCGCCGAAAAACTTGCAAACCACACCCACAGAGAGTGTTGGGTTTTCAAACAGGCCGACAAGCTGAATGCCGAACAAAAGGGGAGGGATACGCCAAGTGAAGAGGAGGACGAGCCTTGTCAGCCGAACACTGGAGGACAGAAGAAATTCCCACCAGAAGTCAAAACAGTGAATATGATTTACGTAACTCACATTCCAAAGAGAACGCACAAGCGCGCACTCCGAGACGTATATGCTGTTGAGCCCGTCGCCCCTAAATTTAATCCCTGGTCGGCCTGCCAGATCACCTTTGACCGCAAGGACCATCCGACTAGTATCCGGCACGGCAGATCGGCTGCCTTGGTGCTCGACCCAATAATTGACATATACCATCTCACACGAGTCCTTATGGACGGCGACAGCAGTCTAAACCTGATATATCAGGACACTATCCACAAAATGGGGATAGACCCTTCAAGGATCAGCCTAAGTAACACTACCTTTAAAGGAGTGATACCTGGCGTCGAGGCCACTGTACGGGCTCTCTAGTACTAGAGGTTGTATTCGGTTCTCCCGACAATTATAGAAGCAAGGAATTAACCTTCGACATCGCTCCATTTCGGAGTGGCTATCACGCACTACTAGGACGAACGACCTTCGCTCGTTCTAATGCAATACCGTATTACGCCTACCTCAAAGTTAAGATGCCCGGTCCATACGGTGTCATCACAGTTAGCGGAAACACAAAGCGTTCCTTATGCGCGGAAGGATATGTGGCGGCTCTAGCAGCCGAACACTGAGCGGCCCCTCCAACAAGGACTAATGGCCGGTCGTCAAGACCACGGACACGATTAGATGAGCCCGACGCTCCACCTAATGTAACAACCCGGTTGGGATTTTCCCAAAAAAAATGCTAGGGGCTGCTCACAAAAGGAGCCCATAGTTTCGCTCGACCCTATCAAATAGCATACTGCATTTTCATGGTTCATTTAGATTAACGAACACCTCGCACAAAGTCTTTACCTGGGTTTTTTCTTTTCCAGGATACGGTACAACAGAGATAAAGGCGCAAACGTGCAGCAGGGCCCGCTCAAATGTTTCTTTTTAGATTAAGACCCTGCGTAAACCTTTTTAATGTCTTTTGTTGCTTCTTCCCCTCCAAAAACTTTATACAACCGAAAGGGATACTGGCGTTTTCGGCATTTTTGTCACACCAGACTACTGCTCATACCTAGAAACTCAGGGCTTATTGTCAAGGGCGTTATTCAGCCCAGTACACATTATAAAGTCCGAATACCTTAGGGAGTGTTCGGCGTCGCGAGTTTGGCCTTATATGCATCAGCTCCGAATCATGTCTTTGGTCAAATGTTGGGTTTGCCCGGCTCCCGTGTTTTGCTACCTTACGTTTCGTTGTACTGGTTAAGGCGGCACCAGGAGAACTACTGCGATTGTGCCCCGGTTCATCTGGACGAGCACCTCAGTAGAGAAAGCCGAAAACTGACTATCATGATACAGTGCGAGACTGGTCAAGCACTCGATGACCCAGCGGAATCTTCGCGATTCCTCCACATTAACGAAGGACCGATTTCCCGGTCACGTACATACGCACACCACATCAGGATGAACGCGAAAGTACCAAGGACTATATAGTAGCCCCACCGCCAAACTCCTATGGCTAAGTGAAAGTGTTAAAGCTATATAGACTGATTGCCTGGTTCACCGCCCTATCACCTCCTTAACGGACCAAGACGTTGGATCAAGTGTGACTACGCGTTTTTTTGAACACCCCCACATTATATGCATGGGGGCTGAAGCCGGCGACTGCAAACTTTTAGGATATATATACATAAAACGGCCGCACAGGAGGCATTATAATACTTTCGGGGAAAAGTATAAAAATAGCCTTAATAATCAAAATAGCATTTTCTTTACAATTGCGATACATGTCATTCGAACATGGCACTCTTCAAGCACTGAGCCTCTATTAAACGGGCGCCTTCTAAAACTTCTTCGAAATAGTGCTCGGCCGGGTCCTGGCCGTCCGCCGCACTCTGGGTTGCAATAGCGGTGGCTTCCATGCTAGCCCAGTATGTTTTAACATGGGCAAGAGCCATCCGTGCACCCTCTATGCACGCCGAACTCTTCACAGCATCGATATGCGACACAGCACCAAGGAGTTGTTGCACCAATCCAAAATAGCTGCCCGACCTTGGTCCTTGTGGCAAAAGATGATCCATGATAGACCTCATAGCAAGCCCTGACAACCTGTGGAGTTCGGCCCATGCGGCCATCTTTTCATTCAATGGCAGCAGACGCGTAGGGGCACTCAACGGCGACCAGAATAACCTCTCAGCCTTATGGTCTTTCCGATCTTTGTAAAACTCCGATGCATCAGCATCACTCTTTGCCAGGTCCGCATATGCGTCCGCCGCACTCCACAACTGATCCAGAGGGGCATACTTCGGATCTCCGAACATCATCCGCAACAGATAGGGCTTTCCAGCCATGATATCTCCGGCTTCACGAAGCTCCTCCCTCATCCCCCTCATTTCAGAGCGGGTTTCCTTGGCTGCCTCCAAGGCCTTCTTCAGGTCAGCCGCTTTTGCTTGATTTTCCTTTTCAAGGAGCTCACGGCGGTTGGTGGCATCTTCTAGCACGGTAGCCATCTGGGCTATCTTTTCTTCGCTGCGGCGATGAGCAGCTTGTTCGGCTCTTAACTCCTCAACCGCCTTCAGAGCGGCCGCATCACTTATCCGGGCTTGCTCCTTGGCTCGGGCAAGCTCCGCCCGAAGGGTCTCCATGGCGGCAGCTCCAACTGCAGTCACAACATATTATAGATACTAGCATCATGCTCCTCTTAAAAATTTGCTGACAAGCCGAATATACATAGCCTGGGCCTCGTCAAGCCGCTTGTTAACAAGCGCGATGTCGGCATCGGCCACGTCGAGTTGCCACTTTAGTTAGGCAAAATCAGCAGATCGGTCGGCCGCCGGACCCTCAGCCACCTGCACATAAAATCAGCACGCTTATTACCAGAGATTACGATCCTCTGTTCACCACGTTGATGGTAACCAGAGTCTCAGGGGCTACTATCCATACAGAGCACACTTAGCATGTGTGAAACCATAAAAAATCATTTTTTGCGTACCTCAAAGCCTCCCAGTAGACTCGTAAAAGCCTCATTCAAACCGCTTTTCACGGACGAAATCCTCTCAACCACCGTACCCATTAAGGCACGATGTGTCTCCGAGATGGCCGCTCGCTCCAGAAGGCCCATTAATGTGTCCGACTGTGTGCCGGACAATCCCGGACTCCTCCTAAAGCTCTCTTTAGGAGCCTGATATTCCAGACTCCGGGCAGCCGAAGTGTCAACTTCTGGCCTTGGTGGATCAGGAGAAATCTTCCGTGACGACACCTCGGGGTCGTCCGCCCCATGTAATGGGGAGGCAAAGGGAGGCGTCTCGCTCTCCATCATCTCCGGAGGAAGATCCCCCGAGGACGAATTCTGTGGAGAAGGGCTACGAGCCGGACTACAGCAAACATGTTTCGGTCATTATTCTCAGAGACAAAACAGGATATGTCTATCAAAGTACTCTTTCACTTACGGCTCGATGGAGGGCCGACCCCCTTGCGAGGTTTTCTTCCCTCGTTTAGAAGCCTTTGTTTCCAAATCTTTGGAGGCGGCCCTTTTTTGGCCTTGAGGAGAGGGGATTTTGGATTCCCCTCCCCAATTATCCTCCTTCGAAGAGGCACCTACTCCTCCAATCTGGATGTGTAAAAAATGAGGCCCATATGTGGCTTCTCTATTTCTCCCCTCGTCTTCTCCTGATGGCACCTGATACAGCGCGCGGTCAAGCATCCTGGTCAACAAAGGATTCGGCGAGCCTTCGGGAAGAGGGCCCGAACACCTAATCCTCTCCGCCTTCTTCAGCCAGTCCTGGCAGAGAACAATTTTTAAGGATGATGTTACAATAAACATAAAGGATGATGTGTTCGGTAGCGGAATTACTTACTTGGGTACCGAGAGGTTGCAACTAAGACCCGCATCGTCGGTGGTGTCCGGACACTTTATTCGTGATCCAAAGAATGATTCATACATCTCTTTGAGCGTCAGGCTGAAGAACTGTTGAACGGTTCGCGGTCCTTCCGGGTTGAACTCCCACATACGGAGAGGACGACGTTGGCAGGGCAGGACTCGACGAACCAACATCACTTGCATTATCTTGACAAGACTGACGTCCCTCTTGAGAAGGTCTCGGATGCGGCTTTGCAATGTCAGCACATCGTTAGCCGCCCCCCAGTCCAGCCCCTTGTTGACCCATGACGCCAGTTGCGGTGGAGGACCCAGGCGGAACGCTAGAGCGGCCACCCGCTTTGTACCTTGGGGGCGGTGATGTAAAACCACTCCCGCTGCCATAAATCAGAAGTCTCCACGAAAGAACCCTTTGGCCATGGGGCGTCGGCACCTTTGCTTATTATAGCGCCTCCGCACTCTGCATGACGCCCGTCGATCACCCTCGGCCTCATATTGAAAGTCTTGAGCCATAGGCCAAAGTGGGGGGTGATGCGGAGGAAGGCTTCACAATCCGGCGCTAGATCATGGAAATCTAGTCTGTAGTAGAACATGAGCCCTCTTACGAAGGGATCAACGCTAAAACCTAGCCCTCGGAGAAAGTGGGAGATAAAAACGACGCTCTTGTTGGGTTCGGGAGTGGGGACGACCTGCCCTTGAGCAGGTAGCCTGTGCGGAATCTCGGCAGTGAGATACCTGGCCTCCCTAAGCTTCCGGACGTCCTCCTCTGTGATGGAGGAGGCCATCCACCAGCCTTGATTGGATCCGGACATGGTCGAAGGACCGATGTGCTTTAGCTTGAGCCTTGGGTGTTGGAACTCGAGGTACGGAAGGGGAAGGATTGAGCATGGAAAGAAAAGGACAGGCCTTAGCTCCCCTTTATAAAGAGGACGAATATCAAGCGTCCCTCACGTGACTATTTGGGACTTGCCTAAAATCGAGGAGTCATATCAAACAAACACGGTTGGGTTACCCACACCTGTATTGATGAGAATCCCGTGATGAGGTGACACGATCTCTGCTTCGACACGACGTGTCAATAAAACCACCTTGCAACACGTGTAGTGGCTGGTTATGGAAACGGTTCGAATAAATACCGGACCATGGCCTGTCAGCAGATTAGATTTGTGGAATATTATACTCTCTACGGCGGTATGTGGAATTTATTTTGCAGAGCCATACACGATCCTTGTGTCCTAAATCTTCTATGGAGTATTCGAAGGAGGAACCCGCCTTGTAATGCCAAAGACAATCTGCGCACCGGACTCAGCGTCATTGAAGCCTGGTTCAGGGGCTACTGAGGGAGTCCTGCATTAAGGGGTCCTCGGACAGCCGGACTATATACTTTGGCCGGACTGTTAGACTATCAAGATACAAGATTGAAGACTTCGTCCCGTGTTCGTATGGGACTCTCCTTTGCGTGGAAGGCAAGCTTGGATATTCGGATATGTAGATTTCCTTCTCCGTAACCGACTCTGTGTAACTCTAGCCCCCTCCGGTGTCTATATAAACCGGAGGGTTTAGTCCGTAGGACAACAACAATCATAATCATAGGCTAGCTTCTAGGGTTTAGCCTCTACGATCTCGTGGTAGATCAACTCTTGTTATACTCATATCATTAAGATCAATCAATCAGGAAGTAGGGTATTACCTCCATCGGGAGGGCCTGAACCTGGGTAAAACATCGTGTCCCTGCCTCCTGTTACCATTAGCCTTAGACGCACAGTTTGGGACCCCCTACCCGAGATCCACCGGTTTTGACACCGACACCAACCCCTAGCTCACTACTAGGGAAAACCTTATACACAGAATCTTACCAGCAACGCTCTTAAAAATATGACGATACTGCTATTTAGCAACACTGTGTGCCAGTAAAACACGCTGCTAAAAGAAAAATAGCAGTAGCGCGTCCTCTCCAAACCACGCTACTGCTCTAATTGCCATGACCTCTCCGTCAAGCTAGTTATAGCAGTAGCGCCCTACTCCGTACCGTGCTACTGCTATAGATGTTCGCAGTAGCACATTTATATAAAGCTCGCTACTACTAAGTTCAGTCCAAATGTTTAGTCCCACCTCGCTCCGCGAACAGGGTGTTTACAACCTTAAATATGTTACTTCTCAAACTATCACAACCACTTGGTCTTCACTGAACTCTATGTGTATAATTTGTGGCCGCAATATGAGTCTTCTTCGGTTCCTACCGGAGAGGACTCATATTGACAATTCATATTGTACACAAAAAGATCATTGATGGCCAATGTATTTTTGACAGACAATGTATTTTTGCATGCTTACACTTAGCAGTAGCGCTTTTTATTGTCAGGCGCTACTGCTAGCCCAACTTAGCAGTAGCGCATATCCTCGCCCAGCACTACTACTATTCTCCTTAGCTGTAGCGCTTTTTCAGACCCGCGCTATGACTAACCCTACCTTATCCTCCCACGTGGCCACCCTCTCTCTCACTCACTCTCCCTTAGTCACTCTCACCCACGCCGATACTCGTCGTCGTCCATCGCCGCCGCCGCCGTCGTCCGTCCACCACCGAGGTACTCCCTCCTTCCGTCCCTCCTCCTCCCACTGCGCCCTCCTCCCTCATCCTTCCACCGCGCTCTCCTCCCTCCTCCT
>NC_041389.1:302981723-302991809 GCF_002162155.2 Triticum dicoccoides
CTCCCTTGTCTCTGTTCTTGCAAGTCGTAGGTAATTTAAAATAGAAGTAAGAAAATTTAGGGTAGAACTAGGGTAGTAGAATTTTTAGCAAGTGTTTAATAGAAATAGTTTATTTAGTAAGTGATTAATATAAGTAGTTTATTTATATTAAGTGCTTAATAGAACTAGTTTATTTAGTAAGTGCTTAATAGAACTAGTTTCTTTATAGTAGAACTAGTTTATTTTAGTAAGTAGTTAATAAAACTAGTTTATTTGGAAAGTGTTGAATAGAAATAGTTTATTTAGTAAGTAGTTATAACTAGTTTATTTTTTCCATATTTTCAACCATTGAAATGCAATGACCATCGATAAGTGGCCTATGTTTTGCCGGAGTGTTGATTAATTTCCGCTCCGGCAAATTTCAGGCGCTCAATATGTCATTTTTTAGCAAAGGTCATGCCGGATTTTTTGGGTTTTGTCGTCGAGTTATAATCTTTGAATTTCGAACACAGGAGATGTCTGATGACGATGGGATCCCGGAGTGCGGGTACTGCTACGATGACCGGGGTGTGGGCAACAGGCTTCCTCACCTGCAAAATGATAGGTTTTCACCGTGAAGCTGGAAGAGACCTTTGATGTTTGTACAATATGCAACGACAAGCATTTCATCGTAATTAATATCATCACTTGTGCTTCTTTTGTTCAACGTGTAATTTATGGATTTTTTTCAATTCGATTAGTACATCTCGTGCCATGCTAGACCATATGTATTAGAGAAGCTTGGTTTTGGTTTAGATGACTTTGAGAATGTGGAGACGAGGAGGGCTCACTTAAGAACTAAACATGGTTATGAGTTTCTGGTTAAGTTCTACAATGCGGTCAATCGCTCCCATTTTGGTTGCTCTAATTGGGAAGCTCTCTGCAAGGCATATGGATTTGAGGAGGGAATGCAAATAAGATTTGATACACCCCGAAGATTATGTTGATGATGATAACATCGACATCTAGGTGGATGTGGATATGCCTCCAGTTTTACCTAGATGTGAGTTTGTCAAACTAATTTGTTAAGTTCAGTAATTTATGTTGTTAATTTAAAAATATTTGGTGTTTGTCCATACTAAACTTATTTATTTATTTATAATTGTCATCTTATTTCTTATCTTCAAGAAATACTCGGAAGGTAGTAGACAGCACATACTACAGCTATGACTCCAAGCTTAATTGTGAGGAGAAAGGTTATCTTGTCTCATTCATAGAAGATGTTGAGGCCTTCAAAACCAGTCACTCTATCAGCCCAAATTATACTAGATACGTGCCACTAGTCCATAAATTGCTTGATGGTAACTTCATTGCCAAAAACTTGGTAAGATTTTGTTAATGATGGTAACTTCATTGCATACATTATTCTTAAGTAAACTACATTGCTAACTATATATGTTACTATTTCATTTTTGAATGGAGGCTCCCAAAGCAGGTTGTGCCTGACATGCTATTTACCGAAGGTGATATGCATATGGTTAGCTTACGACCAACTCCATCGAAGGCTTACCATACTGCATACTCGATTTATTCAAATGATGAAAGGCTCAAAATCAAAGAATGGATCAAAGTGATGAATGCGCACACGTAAAAAATTGGAGACAAAATGAATGTGCGCAAGCCACAAGTTGGAGATAGGTTTATGTCCATTCTCCATTATGGTGAAGGACCGGTTTATCTGTTTTATGGTATTTTAGCTAGGAGAAAGGAGCACGTCCTAGGTATTGTGAACAATTAGTTAGTGTTGATTATATATGACTACAATGTCTTAGACTTGATGGTGATGCTGAGTAGCAGTAGTGATTATGAGTACTATGATGATGATGAGGAGTTTTTATTATAACTAGTGACGAAGTTGTTATATGATGTCTCATGGACGAAAGTGATGATTATGAGGAGTTATATGACAATGATATATTATGATGATAAGTTGTTAATGATATTATGATGATGATGATGATGATGATGATGATGATAAGTTATTATGTCATTGGGTGAAAGAACCGTGGATTAGTTTCAAATGGATGGATCCAAAGTGACCATTGGTTACTTTGGATCCATGCACTTGAAACTAATCCAAGGTTCTTTCACCTAGTGATTTAATAACTCATTATGATGTAAAAACAATCTCTAAATTGCTACTATATGAAAAATTGTATACATGTGTATGAATACGACCTAAAATTCAGAAGAAATGGAATACGGAATAATAGTAGTAGCGGTTGTTCTCGAAAGCGCTACTAGTAATTAGCACTAGCGATTGACTAAGAAAGCGCTACTACTAAGTAGATATAGCAATAGCGAGTGCCTGTATGTGCTACTGCTAAGCTTTAGCTATAGCACCGTATCAGTAGCACGCTTACCCGCGCTATTGATAGGCCAAAAACCAGCGCTACTACTAGGCTTTTCCCTAGTAGTGGCTTTCTATCAGCGCTCGGGTGGCTCCCAGTTCTGGCAGGCTGTGACTCGGCTATTACCCGTGCTCCGCATCGGCACGTCCATCTCAGTTGGCTCTGGATCCTTGACCTTGTTCTGGTTCGACCGCTGATTAGGGGACTCCCCCTTGGCCCCTTGATTTTCGGATCTATTCACCATAGCGATCGACCCTCAGGTATCTGTCGAGACGACTATTATTGACTTAGGGCGCCTCGCTTTCTGGAGCCCCTTTGGCCCCCTTAAGGTTGCCGCGTGGGATACCCTCCTCCCGGACATTGCTCTTCTTCCAATGGACGTTGAGCGTGCCCCTGACTCCATCTCTTGGCGCCTGGAGCCATCTGGCCGCTTCTCCGCTAAGTCCTTATACGTGGCAATCGCCCCCTCATTGGCCCCTGAGCCCTTTAGCCTGATCTGGGACATTCGCCTCCCCTGAATATCATGATCTTCTTGTGGTAGTGGATCCGAGGACGCCTTCCCTCTGGGATAGAGGTCCTCAAGCATAATGGACCAGGAGATGGGATGTGTCCCTTGTGCGGCACAGTGAAGGATACTAACCCCATCTTCTTCTCCTGCTCCACTGCCCAATTCCCATGGTCCTGCTTTCGCGAGACGCTCGGTGGACAGTGGTGCAACACCAACTTCCCTGACCTGCTTGTGAAGATCCACGCCGCCCCTCCTTGCTACCGCCATATTAGATGGATGTGCGTTGGAGTCCTTACTTGGACGCTTTGGACCACCCGCAACAAGCTTGTTATTCAGAAAGTGCCTCTTCGACGTGCGACTGGTGCAATCTTCAAAATGTGTGGTTACTTGCAGCTCTGGCGGCCACTTAGTTGCCCCCAGGACCAGGATGCCATCAAAACCCTCCTCGCCAACCTCCGCTCGGTAGCCTTCGGCGTGGCACCACCACTGCCGCCCCTCCTCCGGAGCACGATTAAGCCTGCTGCGAGGGCTGCTATGTGTGTGTGTGTGTGTGTGTGTGTTGTTTTATTTTCAGGGCTCGTTGAGCTGTGCCCTTAGCATTAAACCCATTACTCTGGTTGGCTGTGAGACTTGTGTGTGTGTGTGTGTTGATACGTATCCAACGTATCTATAATTTTTGATTGCTGCATGCTATTATATTACTTGTTTTTGGATGTTCATGGGCTTTATTCAACGCTTTTATATCATTTTTGGGACTAACCTACTAACCGGAGGCCCTACCCGAATTGCTGTTTTCTTGCTTATTTCAGTGTTTCAAAGAACAGGAATATCAAACGGAGTCCAAATGGAATGAAACCTTTGGGAGAGTTATTTTTGGAACGGAAGCAATCACTACAAAAAAATACACTTCCGTGATGATACGTGTTTGTCACAGTAGGTCGCGTTTTTTGTCATGCATGTACATCCATGACAAATTTATGACAGAATCAAGATAGTCATACCTGTGCTGTCGTAGAAGTGTTCCATGACATTACCAAAATTATCATCACGGAAGTGTCCACTTCCATGACGATAAATCGCGTGTCACAGAACTGCTTTCGTCAAGGGTGACCGACACGTGGCATCCACCGTAACGGAATGCCGTTAAGCTATCGGGTCAGGTTTTGGATCCGGTAACCCGTTAACAGCCCCGACCAATGGGGATTTTCCACGTGTAAAATCATCATTGGCTGGAGGAAACACGTGCCGGCTCACCGTTGGGACAGATGTCATCCGCTCATTGGACCGAAGGCGCCTATGATACGGCGACACGTGGCATGGCCCAACAAAGGCCCATTCCTTTGAAAAGTCCGGCACGTTTGACTTGGTCAAAAGGTGGCGGGCCGGCCCACGGAAAGCCTGTTAATGGCCTGTTCGCATATAGCCCATTTACAACCCGCTAACCGAGGGCCCGTTATGCCCTATCCGAATTAGGCCCAGTAGCGTCATCTAGGCCGTCCAATATGATTCAGCCCGTTTTAACTTCCGGCCCGTGTGTGGCCCATGACTTCTTTCGGCCCATATGAGGACCTTTGTAACTCTTGGCCCATTAACGGCCCATGGTGAAACTGGCCCGTAATGAACAGTGTATCACTTTATACCCATTAACGATCCGTTATTCCATTGGGCCGTTTCTAGCCCAAGTTATCTTTCGGCCTTCTTAGGGCCCATTGATTCTTGGGCTCATTTGCAGCATTCGGTTACATATGGCCGTTACTGTCATTTTCTGCTTGTGGGCGAAATTCAGCCCGTCGTTACAGTCGGCCCGTTTGTGGACCATTAATACGCTGGGCCATTTTCTTGTCAAAAAAAAACCCGTTGGGCTGTTTTCATAGAGTTATCAAATATGGCCTATTAACGGCCCGTTATGGTCCACGAATAGTACGGCCCATGATTGGCGCAATGATGATACGCCCCGTAGAAGGTCCATGGATCCTACGACCCGTATGAGGCCCATGGATAGTTCGACCCGTAGAAGGCCCATGGGCCCTATGGCCCGTAGAAGGCCCATTGATCCCTAAGGCCCGTATAGAAGGCCGGTGGATCCTACGGCCCGTATAGAAGGCCAATGCTCCTACGGCCAAACGAAGGCCCATGGATCATACGGCCTGCAGGAGGCCCATGGTTACAACAGTCCGTGTGTTGCCATGCTTATTTTGGCCTAGTTACCAAAAATTGGCTATTGTGGCCACTAGAAAAACACAAAAAAAGAACTGCAGTGACTACAAGCAAACAACTAAACAAGACAATAAGGAAATAAATAAGCAAGCAATTAAGGCTAGCAAAACAAGAGCATAACTGAAACAACTTCAGAAGATCTCAAGAAACGTTATCCTGGGTATCCACCATGCTGGCAATAAGCTTAGCAAGCTGATTAGCTTTGTCCCGTTTGGCGCTAAAATCCTCCAACGTTTGCTGTTGCACTAGAAAGTATGCATCTGAATGCTCCAGGGACTTCCGCAGTCCTTCCGCTTCTTGTCGCAGCACAGCTGATCGATGTCTTTTAGCTAGTAGTTGAGACTCAAGAAACCGAACTGACTCAGATAGTGAGTTTGAATAGCTTGTGCAAGCGGTAGTGGCCAGTAACTCGAGCACTAAACCAAGACAGGACTTTGGGGTTGTCTTGCTGTCTTCAAGATAGTCTTCCTTGGCTGTTTTATCAGCTTTGTTGGAGACCAACAAGGATGTGTCACTATCCTGAACCTTATCTGCATTACTTCCTTTACCATTGCTTAATAAGGCACTCTTCCCCAATATTCTGTCAGCATTCTAAAAGAAGAAATAAGCAGACACATAACAAGTTTAGCATGTACTAGTATATGAAACTCATTTCGGTGAACCAGTTCATTAGTAAGGTGGACAGGATTAAACTACCAAGTCTTCTATTGCGAAGTACTAGTACATAATAAAAGCATCAAACAAACATATATCTATGTCCTATGGTCACTGCATTGTCTTGCCAAATCAAAATAGAGACATGGTTCAAATCATATCAGTTCAAGACAAAGCAGCAGTGAAAGAATACAAAGTGTGGGAAACTACACGGCACAACAAGATTTCAGATGGGTACCACGGGTCTACATGTACAACAACACTATTGGCTCTGTTGTGATGCTAGTAATGTGCATGATATGAAAGTCAACTGTATACACAATTGAAATTGAATCAAAAGTGCTATTGATAAGAGCAAACCTGTTAAAGAAACATGCGTGAACATACCTACCGTGCCATTGGAGTTTCGATTGGATCCTTCAATTTAAAAATAAGTTTGTATGAGTAAATACAATGATACAAGAGCAAAGCAATCATAGTTAAAAAAGGCGCGCCTAAGCGAGTGCTTAAGCGCACCTAGGCTCTACGCGTTGGCAAAACGCATTGCGCATAACTACGCTTAATCTATGCATAACTGTGCATAAGCATGCACTTTGGTCAGTAAAGTGCAAGGCGGTGGAAAAATGCACAATTAACGCCTAGCGCTTTTTTGAACTATGATAGCAATGGAATCTTAAATTAGAATAGTTGTTCTTCAGGTTTAGGCACTTGTTCTACATGAACAGACTATAGTAATACGCCAGAATATAATACTTAAAAATAGAAAATGAGCTCATAGACCTTACCACATTCTTGGTTCGGGACCAGTACAGAAGAAGGCGTTCCCAGTCATCGTCCAGTAAATGTGTCTCAGGAGAACGTAAGGGAATTTGATGAGTTTCTTTGCCAGTGAAGTACGTTTTCTTCAGGTAATTCAGATACTGCCACCAAGCATTCTTGAAGTTAGCAGAGGTATTAGCACAGGTTAGCTCATCCTGAGTTTCCAAATCGGTCCTTCTCTATAGAGAAAAATGGGAAAATTTGTTGTATTATAACCATCATGGAGGTAGGATGTATGGGACGAAGCAAAGTAATTGCCATGAATAACATTACTTACACATAACTCCTGGACAAACACCTGCAACTGGCATTTTCCTTCATCTTTAGTATAATATTTCCAAGATGGGAAGATACGCACATACGATTTAACAACATCAAATGCGATAGATGCTAAACTACGACTGGCTGGTTGTGCTTCCTCCACGGGAATAGGCCTGGTGGAGCTGGGGTTCGCCGTGATAGTACTGGCCCTTTGGGCACTAGATCTGCCTTACTAACTGCTCTTGTTTGGGAGCTCTGTGGTGGATATGGTGCTGTGTCAATAGGAACTGGGTTACTATCGGCTGGGGTTGGGGTTAGATTGGGTGAAGCTGGTTCTCTGTCCATCGCAGTAGGGGTACAATCTGCGAGAGTTTGGGTTATGTGTGGTAGTGCTGGTTCTTGTGCATGTACAACTGGGGTGCTATCTCCACCAATACGTAGCACTGTTTTATTTGAACATCATGTTTTTATTCCGCTAGATACTGGCATCACCCACTCCAATTCAAATGGCTGATAAACAGGAAACATAGTTGAATGTACAAACATTGTATGCGAGATAGATGCAATAGATAGTGTGGAAAAAAGAGGGCATGAAATAGTTGACATGTATATTGTTTAACTAAAACGGATAGCATGACATAATATCAAATATATGATGTCTATCTAAACTGGATAGCATAGCATAACATAATTCAAAGATATGATGAATAACAAAACAGGATCGCATGACATAATTCACCTACATGTTATCTAAGTAATCAGGATCGCATCATTTAATTCACATATGTGATTTATATGCTAAACAGAGGGCATTCAATATGATGTCTGAACTAAGAACATGGTGTTGAATATTGTGTATATGATGTCTAAACTATGCAATGCAAGACACCGTATGCATGATATGAGCAGTATAACCGTGCCAAGTTAGAGCATACACCCCAGTAGGAGAATAGGACTGGTCATCTGTCTCTGAATCCATCTCTGAGGAGCTATCGGGACCCAACAAGAGATCTGCTTCGACATGTAGCACTGTCTGCTCTGAAGGCCTTGTTTTCACTCCAGATTTTTCCATCTCCCACCCAAATGGCTGATTCACAGGAAGAGTAGTTTAATGTACAAACATTATCGACAAATGGAAATGTAATGAAGAAAAGGATGGGCAAGATATCATTCAAATATATGATGCCTGGTTAAACAGGATGTCATTGCACATTTCACATATATTATGGCTGGCTAAAAGACATGAGACTGCATAATTCCCATATATGATATAGAAACTAAACAGGTGGCATTACAGAACATGTCTAAACTAAGCAGATGACATATATGATGTCAAAAGTAGGCACTGCAAGGCAACATATGCATGATATGACTAACATCATCATGCCAAGGTAGAGAAGACACCTTGGGGGGTAAATAGGAGTGGTCAGCAGCGTCTGAATCCGCCTCAGAACAGATATCTTCCTCTGGATTACAATCTGGAGAGGGATGGGAAGGGTTTGCCATTGAACCCACCATGGAGCAACGTCTGCATGACATTGTATTGCCGCGCAAAACTCTTCTCTTTTTCTCTACATGTTCAGCATGACTGTGTACAATATCTGACATGCATACGAAAAAATATGGTGAGATTATGTAAGGAGAGCTTGCAGAAATTTAGAGTGATCGTAACAACCAGTGGATGGATCCAAAAATAATGATAGCAGGCCAATGATTGCTTTAAATAAATAAAAAGACAGATGATGATTGCTTTACTATTTGTTTCCCACCCAAGATGAACAACATAGGCATACCCTTGGTGAACCAGATATTAGACAGACATACTATTCATTGCTGCCTCGATATGTGCCCCACAACTAATTTAGAACTCAAGTTTGAACATGAATTTGGACCGGAGTTGGGAGTCCAAGAGCTGAACAGGACGATAGAGTAGTAGGTAAGTTTAAGCAATGCATAACATAAGCAGAAACAAAAGAGTGCGACCTCTCTTGTGGACCCGTGTACTCCTCAGGTTCATCTGCTGAGTCTATGATGGTGATGCCATTGGGTGCGTGCCGGCGGCAGGGAAGGAGATCTGAGGCGGCGACAGATGGTCAGGAGTCGTGATGTCTGGTTTGCTAGATGCTTTTGTCGATGGAGCAGCTCAGGTGAGGTGGACGACGTCGTGGCAGGAGCAGGACAAACCACACAAAGTTCCCTTCGACACGTACCTGTAACTGAAGTAATTCTGTAAGGGCTCATTTGGCTTGCATGATTCTTAAAACGCACGGATATGAAAAACACCGGAATAGGATAGGAAAATGCACATGGTAAACAGAGCATTTGTAAACACACGATTTCTATCAACTTGGGTGTTTGGCTTACAGGAATTGGAAGAGCAGAGGAATGCAAAGAAACACGGCCAAAATAAAGAGAAACCATATGAAAGCATGTACAGTTAGAATGTTATTCTGGCACTAATGCACTTGGTCTTGTTTTCATGCATAGAATTTTGAAAAGTAGGTCCAGGTGGATGTTTTGCTTCATTCCTTTCAACAAAATGCATGAATAATTGAATAGTAGAGTGCCATTGGAAAATTCCCTATTGCTATGTTTTTCCGTTGAACCAAAATAGCCCTAATGGATCGACGTGAATGTATAGTAATAAGTGACGCAACAAGTGTACAACCTCTTTGCCGTAGCCGTGTCGACCTCAGCATCATTGGGTTGGTCACTGAAGCAGTTGAGGCAGAGGTGGAGGAAGATCTGAGGAATCTGTAGATGGCGTCCAGGGCACTGCTCTGTTGTGATGGATCGTTCTGTCGTTGGAGCAGCTCCAGTGAGCCGTAAGACGTCAAGGCTGAAGCAGCACAAGACAGACATCGTCAATCTCAAGTGGGATTCTAATAGCATCTCCAATAGATGATGAAAAATGGATGTAAAATTAACATCACCAAAAACCACCTGACTACAACAGATGAGGTAAAAACTGTTGACTCTGAACTTAACTGTCGAAACTGAAATTGACTTTGGAATCTGAATGCTACTGTCGAAACTGAACGCAATGGTAGCTGAGAGACACTTGACATGTAGTTTAGGGAGGGCCTGTAGTTCATCTTCAACCTGCACACCCCTGAGCCGCCTGCCACCACCGTCCGAACCGCCGGCCCCAGCGCCGCCTTGCCGCCCCGAAACAACTCGCCACCGCCGCCCCGGCCAGCCCTCTTGGCCCCCGCCCCCCACCCCGAACCCGAAGATAGATAGTGGGGTACCTCTTCG
>NC_041389.1:302992123-303012864 GCF_002162155.2 Triticum dicoccoides
ACCCTTGAAAATCGACTGACCCAAAAGTCGATTCAGTTGACTGAAGTGTGGCTTAGTCGGAGCAGAGCAGCAGCACGAGCGAGGGGGAGAGCAGCAGCAGCAGCTGGGCGAGCGAGCGATCAAGCGAGAGCCGGAGCAGCAGCAGCAGCGCGAGCGAGCGAGCGAGAGCCGGAGCAGCAGCAGCAGATCCGGCTGGTATGCCCGCCGCCGCCGAAGGGGCCTCGCACTGGGGGAGAGCCGCCGTGGAGATGTCGCCCGCGGCGCCGGCTTGAAGGTAGCCGCTCCATGGCGGTGCGGGATGGAGCACCGTCGGCGCCGGGAGGTCGAGTTAAGGAGAAGCTGCGATGCGATGAGTGTACAACCTCTTTGGTGGCGCCGAGTAGGCCTCGGCTTCGTCCGAGGAGTTGGTGAGGATGCTGCGGTTCCGGTGGAGCAGGTTAAGGCGGCACTATGGGGATGGAGCAGTCGCGATAGACGAGGCGATCGTCGGAGCAGCTCCTTGGAGGTGGAGGACGGGGCGGCTCAACCGGCGGGACATCGTTATGGACGACGGATCCTCATCCGGGGAGGTGTACGAGGGACGTCGAGCTGTTGCGGTGGATGACGTCATCGGGGAAGAGGCTCCGGCTGGGCAGCGGTGACGTGGCGGACGGAGGAGGGTGGGTTTTGGCGGCTAGAGCGGAGAGGTTATGGCGGCCTGGGATTTCGAATGGCGAAAAGGGGGCGATGGGAGGGGGTGAAGCATGAGTTAGGGACGCGCTTGTCCAAAATGTAGGGTGTGTTACAAAAGTACCCCCCACCGATTTGAACTAGCGGCCCTTTCGGCTCAAGGTTAGAAGGGGGATTTCGCGTGTCAGGATTTGGCAGCTGGAGGGAGTTTTCGCGCTCGTTGTAATTTTGGGATAGCAAGGCGCGGGTTGTGAAGGCGCCAGTTCTGGGAGCACGATATCTGAATTTTCGGGATATAACAAGACGCGGGTTGAATTTTAGGGACAAGCCTAACGTGTAGTAATATTGTACTTGTACGTACCAGATCAATTCGCACTTCCCTCAACCAAAAAGAAAATGAAAAAAATAAAACTATTCACACCACACAAAGAGAGAGTGTTGCCTCGTTTTACTATACAAATGCTATTCAAAACTACTCCCTCCTTCCATCTATATAGGGCCTAATGCATTTTGCAATGCTAACTTTGACCAAATATTAGAGCAATGATATATGACATGCAACTTACACAAAGCACACCGTTAACTTCGTCTGTGAAAGGTTCTTTCAATGATATGATTTTCACATTGTGCATGTCATGTACTATTAATCTTGTCAATAGTTAAGGGCGGTCTTAAAAATCTCATTACCCCTATATAGATGGAATGAGGGAGTATGAATCCATGTTATGTTCGATTAATTTTTTTCGCTTTGCTGTATAATGCATGTAACCTACTCATGCTAACATTTTAGTGCATTCCAAATGTCTATACTACCGCTGCAATTCGAACTAAATTTGAATTCGTTTCTCTATTTCAATAAGAATCTACAATCATGATTGTTGCCAACTTCAACCATCATTCGTGTATTACCTTAATAACACACCACATGATTACTATAGAGATAGATATGAACTATGTGTACTACATGAACTCGAATTCTATTTTTTGAATACACTTGATGTTGATTCCAAATAATAGTACATTTGATGTACTAACCATATATTCATAATCTAAACCATGTTCCATACGTACACCGTGTTTATCACACAAAGTATAGTGCCCCGCCCCCTACATTATGACAAGTATTTAGACCTGAGTTGCAAAAGCCACACATTAGCCTAAATTATAATCAATGTTGTACATTAAGATATCTTCTTCAAGTATCCGTATCCACCTTTTTATAATCAATTATGATCTTTGTTCGTCTTTTACACCTTCACGATCCTCTTCTATTTGTAGCTAGCTAGTGCTAACTTTCTATCATGCATGCACACGCCCGCCCCCCTCACACACCCTTAGCGTCCCCTCCATCGCGCACGTTCATTTTTTCTCTTTAGGTCGTCCACCAGCGGTGTGTGTAGGCCCCCAGCTCCTTCTTTCTGGCACACACCGGTCGATATACCTCTCTAGCCAAGTGTGCCTACAACAAACACATATATACTTCCCCTCTTCTCTTCTCACCGTCCACGCCCCCATATGTCCAATACGATTCCACGCAGGTGCACACTCCTGCCCCTCTTTTCATTAGTCACATGCTCGCACACTCCTCCCCCCCGTCGACATGGTAGGCCTCTCGCACCACCTCCTAGCCACACTCTCTCCCCCTGTCTGCCTCTCCGGACCTTATTTGCTTCTAACACATGCAGGCGTGTATATGAACTGATCTCCCTACATATAGCCAGGTCGACTATAATTCGTTTTCACCAAGCACTGATACACTTACCTCGCTAGTTATGTCTCTCCTTTTCTCAGACACACGACGGTTGATCCTCCTATGTAGTTACGCATGCTTACCACAACCATATCTTCTCCCCTCATCATCCTTGAATACCTCCCGACCCGTCTCTCACACGCACGTGCATAGACAGACAGACATACCCCGCCCTCTCTTATTGATATTGCACTCATACCCTCCGTTTGTCTAGCAGGCCTCTCCCACCATTTGTGAGACGCCACTCCACCACCAACCCTCCGACGCTCTACCTTTGTCTTTTTCCCTACCTTATTCCTCTGCTACACATATCCATGGATGTCGATCGATCTCCCTCAATACATAGCTAGGTCTCTCTCCTTCCCCAGACATATACTAGTCGACCGGTCTCTACCCCCCCCCCCCACGCACACACACCGATAGTCGAACGTTGTAGGTAGGTATCCATGCCACAGAGAAGAACTGCACCTCTTCCCTCTCAAATTCCAGTAGGCCAGCCGCCCTGTATCTTTGACGTGGGCAAACACAAATTCAATGGCACTCTTTATCGATCGCGCAGCCACACACTTCATCCCTGTTTTCAATTCTATCGATATCTCACGTCCATGACTCCATTTCACACACATTGCATATGTTACGTTTTTCTGATTGAGATATCATCAACACATTGCCTCTGTTTTGCACAAACCATCTCTCTCACACCCACACACATACGTACCTGCACCTAAAGAAGAAGTGCACGCAGGACGCACGTACTCACGTCTCGTTCCCAGCCACACCCGCGCGGGTACACGGTGGAGTTCGTTTCTATACGAAAAGGCAGCCCACGTGATAATTTGACGCGTGTAGCGGTTGTTTACTCGAAGGAGGGTCGGGTATCACGCCTAGAATATAAAATGATTGCCGTGGGGAAAATAGAAAAATGGGTTTGTCTCTCGTGAGTCTCGTCACACAATCTCACACAAGGCCGCCGTGGCCTCTCTCTCTCAGCGTTGGTCAGTGATCCGGCCGCATCCCGTCCGCCGGCGAAAAGGGAGGATGTCCATCGTCTCTCCGTTCGACTGCGTTGAGGTAGCTCGTCACGATCTGCGGTACCCGTCGTTCGGTCTAACCAAGCTCTGGCGTGGTAGGGCCTTCGCCACTTGCTCGCTGCCGCAGTATGGGCAGATCCCGGCTGTCGGTGCCCTCCTAGTAACATCCCGACGACCCTCAGGTACAACTTTGTCCGGCCTTGCTCCACTGCCCATCTTCCCACGTTGCTGCATGTGGATCTTCTTTAGTTGTTTGCTTAAATCGTATCTCGGCCGACGTACTTTCCATCTTGCAATCTCGTCCTCAAACCATTTTTGATAAACCACCATGTGCTATCTTTCCCTTTTTACATGGAACATGCTTCTTTTTTGTCGGCGTATGTGTCTTCAACTCGTGTTATTGGGTAGTAATTGATTCCTTTCGACCTCCTTTTGCAAACAGGGCTATCCATTTTCACCTCGTTGCTATTGCGACCTTTTGGTGAACTGCACAAATCACTTTTCTGAAGAGTGTTTTGTGCAGTTCGGCCAAAATGTCACACGGGCAACGTTTTTACATTTCTGTGGGACTGCGGAAAGGGAGATTGGTTTTGCTATCCTCCTCATCCAACTCCGTGCCTAATCTTCTCCGACAAGAAGTTAGTCCTAAAGAGAGATCGTAGAGGTGATCGGCTTCTATTTATGTGTGTTATGTTTCATCATCTAGTTCCACTATTATTGTAATCACATTGACTGGATATCTTTGCAAACAGGGATGGTCCGCCCGATTTTAGTGGAGCTGCACAAAATGATCGGATTGTGGTGTCCTTCATACACCTCTTTTTTGGCTACAGAGCTGGGTGAAACTAGCTGCCAAGCAATGAACACTGTGCCAAGGAAATGGAGCCATGCCTACGAACAGTATCGATCAATTATATTTTTTTCTTTATTTGTACACCTTCTCACAACTTTGTCTTCAGTTGTGATGTGAATATTGGCGCTGATCTGCAAACCATTGAGATGCATTAGCCATGGTAGTTTCATTTGTATTTGATGGAATGTTGTAACGAGATAATCTCGAGGCAAGACACATGAATCCTAAGTTGAAACCTTTTTTTCCTGCGGGAACCAGAGTTGAAACCTTCATAGCATCACAGTACAATTTCATCAAAATTATGCGTACATATAAACAAATCCTGAAGGATTGATAGCAATGCCAGAAACAATTCAACTTCGTTTCGCTGACATGTTGGACATCTTCATCCGGCTCCACCTGCCATGCAGCAATATTGAATGCACAACACAACTTCAGGGAAAGATTCACCCCGGTCGTTGCGCCGTAGTAGTAATGACTAGTGAGCAGTCAAATCACAGAGCCCCACCTTCGCCACAGTAAGTTGCTCGAACGAAGCAACCATCGTTTCTCTGTTCCTTGAATCCGCTGGTACTCCCATATTCCCACAGTAAAGTTGCTCGGGCGAATCAACCATCACTATATCTGCTCACGTGTGATGACCACAGGAGCTATCCATTCAGATTGCATGTTAAAAAAAATAAAGGTCGATAACTAATGCGGCAAACTTTCAAAAAAAATGCGGCACTTCGGGCCAACGCGGCCAGATCACATTTTGCACGAGAAATTACACACCATGTTTCGTTGACATGTGGTCCCATTCCAACATATCAGTGAGACGACGGCGAGTAGTAGGAGTATTTCCGAACCGACGTGTAGGCCGGGGCGCCCCTTCGTGAACCGTGGCAAACTGGCAACCGTCCACCGATGCTTCGCCTTTCCCTCTCGATTTGGAACTACTATCGCACGCTCTTCCTCTCCCTCCTCCATTTTCCTTCAGCCCTTCATGCTTTGTTCTGCCATTGTTCGATCGTCTTCCCCATGGAGGGAACAGGACGGATACGACCCCGTTATTCTTGCCCCGATCTGAAAGATGACGTGGTGGAGGAACTCACTGATCGGTGCGACGTCATCACCTCGACTAGCATGGCAGGTTCATTCAAGCCCATTCTTGACTCAACTAATAACATCATTACAAGGAACCCAAGAGTCAAGGAACGGTGTGATCTCCCCTATCTTCTTCGCCGTGACCCTGATGACCGGCACCGTCACGACGGACGCCTCGCCCTGTGCAAGTTGATGCCGCTTGATAATGATAAGTATGATGTTAAGATGCCATCGCTTGAGGGCAAGGCCTGGGCAGACGCAAATGGAGATTGGGTTGTTTACATTGGGTCCAACTGCGAGTTGGAACTTGTGAATGTGTACACTCGTGACCGGGTTCCACTTCCAAAAATCTCAGCAGACTGCCCAGAGGTTGAGCACACCGGTATTGTACGCACGTTCAAATACAATCATGGTGACTGTCTTCTATGGAAGATAGCAATTTCTCGAGTTCCCACCCGCTCTTGGAATTACAACAACTATGAAGTTGTTGCTTTCTTCGACAAGCTTGTTGCCGTCGTTGCTGGTTTGACTCGATGGACGTAACTCAAAAATCAGTTTCTGTACACGGATGAGTACTATAATGCAATTGAATACGAGGGCCTTGTGTTTGCTACCACCACTCGTGGCACTGTTTTTTGCGTGGAATCGTTATGATTTTGGTACGTTTGTCTTCCACCATAATTATAATTGTTTCATCCACATGCATGCGGGTTAGCAAGTTTCCCTTTACTAATTAACCTTCTTCTTGTGTTTCCAAGGTCCTGTGAAAATTCCACCACCTATACTCATTGTTGAGGAAATCGTTAACTCGTAGCTGCTCGGTTGGCTGGTGAGTAGGGGATTAATTCGCTAATCGGCAAGTTAATCGTCCATTTAATCAATTAATCGGACAATTTATCAGTTTATAGGCTACTCGGTGACCCTACGAGTAGGGATTAATCGGCAAGTTAACTGGTTAATCGGATGAATTCTTGAACAGGGCCTATACTTAAAAAAATTTATAACCAAGGGGGAGATGACGATGGTGATGATCACGAGCATGAGGACGAGCAGCGCCCATATACTCGTTGGCGCCTGGCAACTAATTCTGATGGATCACCTCTTCTCGTGTGTATACAACCCACTGATGATGTTACTGCTAAGGAAGCAGGTGTAGTCTCCCATGGTCGCACTCTCCGGACCTATTCCAACGCCCGTTGCATGGTATTCGGGATGGATACTAGTGTGCTAGAGCCAACACCTTCTCCCTGGTACAGAATTGATAGTCTTGTAGAAAACTCGCTCTTCCTTGGACAAAACTATCCGATGATGGTGAAAGGCGATCCAACTGCTGTTGACACAACGTTACTAGCACCATTTATGAGAAGCAACTATGTCTATACCTCGGACATTAGCGTGGTTCCCTACCCTGTTACTGATATAGTAGGCCGCTTCAGCCTGGATGATCAGTCCTGCGTTGGTCTCGAGATCAACTATAGATGCCCCATCCTAGAGAATCACTTGTGGTTCAAAGCAAGCGTTTCCAACGCCGAGGAATGGTTGATTTGAAGTTCATTTCATTGCTTGTTATTTGTTGTGTGGTGAAAACTTTAGTATTTATAATGTATCCTCGTTGTCGATGTGTGTTGATGACTTGTTGTATGTAATAAAATGATATGCCTGTGATAAACTTACTAAATTTATGAATGGCTTTCGAGTTGCTTCTGTGAGTGAGTGGTGGGACGAGGCAAAAAAATATTTTCCGAATACATAATTGTACGTGCATTGCAATAGGTTATCGGATGAGGCCAATCATCAACAATAGTAGTACACTATTTGTACTAGCTTCACATGCTTCGCGCTTGTGCGGGTGTTTTTACTGTAGCCATATTGTACTATGTAACCAGCACCTCGAATCCTCGATACTAGTAGTACTATATAGTAAGTAGTAGGAGTAGTAGGGTGGCATGGGTCAGAACAAGCATTCACGTCCAGGAGTACGGCACACGCCACCAGCATGACTTCCATCTGACACCATATTTCTTGGAGTCCATGCTAGAGCAATCTCTTTAACCTCATCGTTTCTCTAACTCAGCCATCGTGCGGCGGGCGAGGTGGGGGTTTGCCGATAGTCGGTTTCCTCAACTGTGGTCCCACTTGTAAGGCCAACTCCAACGCTCTATCAATATATGGATGTACTCTTCTTCCCAATACAAAAACTTGCATCCATTCTACTCCCTCCATTTCACAATACATGCCTTCTATTTGTCAAAATATATATGTATCTAGACATGTTTTAGTATATAGGCACATCCATTTTTGGACAAATGGAAGTCAAGTATTTTGGAATGGAGGGAGTACACAATAAAAATTTTAAGTTAGCACAACTAGTCTAATCCGAGAGCACAACCGAAGATTTGGTCGGGTCCTTCCTCCTTTTGCCAACACGTGGGATATCCAGCATCCAGGTCATGTCATGAAAGAAAATAGAGTGGTAGTTGATAAGTTGAAGCCACGAGATGTGCATCTTGGGTTAAACTGTAAATAGAATCTTACTACTCTTGAGTAACTCCAAAAGTGGCCACCTAAGATCTTTCTTGGATTTGTTTTTCATCACCAGCACGTCGAGGTGAAAGATGTGCAGGTTTAGTGGGTCCTCTTGCGTTTTCACTGACATGTGGGACCGCATGTGAGCAAACAGACGATGGGCTCCGCGTCTCCGCTGGCTGGCTGAGATAAGAGGTAGAGGAGTGCTGAGCACGGACTGCAGGAAATTTGTTCTACATAACCAGCACCTTGATATTCGCGTGTGGTTCTTTCTAGAATAAAAAAAGGAGGTACCTCTACTTATGTTACTCCCACTACGCCTAGCCTAAGGTTAGTAGGTGACCTTGCGCTTGGCTCTTCGCCTCTTCTAGAAGTCGATGGTTCTACAGTAGTGCTTCTGGCAATCTGACACCAAATGAACTAAATCAAGCTTCTCGTCGTTCTGCGAGTTGACGGGACACATCAAAGTTATTTACTAGTAGTACGTACTCTCTCCAAAAAGGGCTGACCATGTCATTGCTACCATCCCGTGCTCCGTCGTTGAGTACGTGATCCTCAACAACGACTAAATCCCAAGATTAAGGAAGTGGTAAGAAAGGAGAAACTAAAGCTCCTTGAGGCAGGTATAATTTATCTCATTGCTGATAGTGAATGGGTAAGCTCTGTCCATTGTGTTCCTAAAAAGGGAGGTATTACCGTTGTTCCTAATAATAAAGATGAATTGATCCCGCAAAGAATTATTACAGGTTATAGGATGGTAATTGATTTCCGTAAGTTAAATAAAGCTACTAAGAAAGATCATTACCCTTTACCTTTTATTGATCAAATGCTAGAAAGACTATCCAAACACACACATTTCTGCTTTCTAGATTGTTATTCTGGTTTCTCTCAGATACCTGTGTCAGCGAAGGATCAATGTAAATCTACTTTTACTTGCTCTTTTGGTACTTTTGCTTATAGATGTATGCCTTTTGGTTTATGTAATGCACCTGCTACCTTTCAAAGATGCTTGATGGCTATATTCTTTGATTTTTGTGAAAAGATTTGTGAGGTATTCATGGATGACTTTTCTGTTTATGGATCCTCTTTTGATGATCGTTTGAGCAACCTTGATCGAGTTTTACAGAGATGCGAAGACACTATTCTCATCCTGAATTGGGAAAAGTGTCACTTTATGGTTAATGAAGGCATTGTCTTGGGGCACAAGATCTCGGAGAGAGGTATTGAAGTTGATAAAGCCAAAGTTGATGCTATTGAAAAGATGCCATGTCCCAAGGACATAAAAGGTATAAGAAGTTTCCTTGGTCATGCCACTTTTTATAGGAGGTTCATTAAGGACTTTTCTAAAATCTCTAGGCCTCTAACTAATTTATTGCAAAAAGATTTTCCTTTTGTCTTTGATGATGATTGTGTAGAAGCATTTGAAATACTTAAGAAAGTTTTGATCACTGCACCTATTGTTCAGCCACCTGATTGGAATTTACCTTTTGAAATTATGTGCGATGCTAGTGATTATGCTGTAGGTGCTATTCTAGGGCAAAGAGTCGATAAGAAATTGAATGTTATCCAGTATGCTAGTAAGACTCTTGACACTGCCCAGAGAAATTATGCTACTACTGAAAATGAATTCTTAGCAGTTGTGTTTGCATGTGATAAGTTTAGACCTTATATTGTTGATTCCAAAGTTACTATTCACACTGATCATGCTGCTATTAAATATCTTATGGAAAAGGAAGATGCTAAGCCTAGGCTCATTAGATGGGTTCTCCTGCTCCAAGAATTTGATTTGCATATTATTGATAGAAAGGGAGTTGAGAATCCCGTTGCAGATAACTTGTCTAGGTTAGAGTATGTTCTTGATGACCCACTGCCTATTGATGATAGCTTTCCCGATGAACAATTAGCAGTCATTAATGCTTCTCGTACTGCTCCTTGGTATGCTGATTATGCTAATTACATTGTTGCTAAATTTATACCTCCTAGATTCACATACCAGCAAAAGAAAAAGTTCTTTGATGATTTAAGACATTACTTCTGGGATGACCCACACCTTTATAAAGAAGGAGTAGATGGTGTTATTAGATGTTGTGTGCCTGAGCATGAACAGGAACAGATCCTACGCAAGTGTCACTCTAAATCCTATGGAGGACACCACACTGGAGATAGAACTGCACACAAGGTACTACAATCTGGTTTTTATTGGCCTACTCTCTTCAAAGATGCTCGTAAGTTTGTCTTATCTTGTGATGAATGTCAAAGAATAGGTAACATTAGTAGATGTCAAGAACTGCCTATGAATTATTGTCTTGTTATTGAACCGTTTGATGTTTGGGGCTTTGATTATATGGGACCTTTTCCTGCCTCTAATGGTTATACACATATTTTAGTTGCTGTTGATTACGTTACTAAGTGGGTAGAAGCTATTCCAACTAGTAGTGTTGATCATAACACTTCTATTAAAATGCTTAAAGAAGTTATTTTTCCGAGGTTTGGAGTCCCTAGATATCTTATGACTGATGGTGGTTCACACTTTATTCATGGTGCTTTCCGTAAGATGCTTGCCAAGTATGATGTCAATTATAGAATCGCATCTCCTTATCATCCCCGGTCTAGTGGTCAAGTAGAGTTGAGCAATAGAGAGCTCAAATTAATTTTGCAAAAGACTGTGAATAGATCTAGAAAGAATTGGTCCAAAAAACTTGATGATGCATTATGGGCCTATAGAACTGCATACAAAAATCCTATGGGTATGTCTCCATATAAGATGGTTTATGGAAAAGCGTGTCATTTACCTCTTGAACTTGAACATAAAGCATATTGGGCTATTAAAGAGCTCAACTATGACTTCAAACTTGCCGGAGAGAAGAGGTTGTTTGATATTAGCTCACTTGATGAATGGAGAACCCAAGCTTATGAGAATGCCAAGTTATTCAAAGAAAAAGTCAAACGGTGGCATGACAAGAGGATAAAAAGCGTGAGTTTAACGTAGGAGATTATGTGTTATTATTCAACTCTCGTTTAAGATTTTTTGCAGGAAAACTTCTCTCTAAATGGGAAGGTCCTTACGTTATCGAGGAGGTCTATCGTTCTAGTGCCATAAAAATCAACAACTTCGAAGGCACAAGTCCAAGGGTGGTAAACAGTCAAAGAATTAAACATTATATTTCAGGTAATCCTATCAATGTTGAAACTAATATTATTGAAATCGTAACCCCGGAGGAATACATAAGGGACACTTTCCAGAATGTTCCAGACTCTGAAAAGGAATAGGTATGTGGTACGGTAAGTAAACCGACTCCAAAACAACTCCAATGGCAAATTTTATCAGTTTTGGAATATTTAAGAATTTTCGGAAGAAAAAAGTAGTCCGAAAGGGACACGAGGCCCCCACGAGAGTGGAGGGCGCCCCCCTTCTCATGGGCACCTCGTGTGCCTCCCGGACTCCGTTTGCTTGCACGTTACATATTTTTGTCGGTAAAATTTCATTATATATACTCCCGAAGGTTTTGACCACTGTATCACACAAATATCCTCTGTTTTTGTTTCGAGATGTTCCTGTTGCAGAATAAAAGCAAGATGTCTTCTTAGGAGTCAGTCGGGGAGAGCTGGGTGTCTCACCCAACACCAAGTCCAGGAGCAAATAGTGATGCTTATCACTTTGGACCATCAACGGAGGATGAGATGGAGGCTGATTTGAAAAGGATAGATGCCATGGAGGAAGATCAAGAAGTTACCTCTCGTCTCCAAGCGGAATTCATGATGGGGAGCTACCTAGCCTGGCTACTCTAGCTTCGGTCATCCCTTCAAACTTTAGATTTCTTTCTTATGAAAATATGAAAAAGAGCTTTACTTGTTCTCCAGAAGCTATGCAACATCCTTAGGTAAAGGGACCTTTGGCCGTTACGGGCAAGCTCCATAAAGAAACTATGGACCTCAAACAACAAGTCAACAAGCTTGAGGAGGAGAACTGTATCCTGAAGGGAATCATCGCCAAGAAAATCATAACACCAACCGTGAAGAAGGAGAAATAATCACATGGGTATGGGCACTCCCCTTGGCAACTGCCAAGCTTGGGGGAGGTGCCCCGGTATCGTATCACCATCACACTCCTATCGTTACCGTTTTATTTAGTTCGATCCTTTTAGTAGTATCTTGATCTAGTAGATTGAAGTTTTGATATCAAGTAGTTTTGAGTTTTGCTTTGTGATCTCTTTTTGTAATTGAGTCCGTGAGTTATCTATAATAAAGATTAGTGTTGAGTCAAGGGCTTTGCTATGTTTCTATGATCTTGAGGAAGTAGAAAGAATAAAAGAGTTCATAATGATCTTATGGTTAGTGCTGACTTCACACATAGAAAGTATGAGGCATAAAAGTTGTTGAGAGTTGATAAACGTAGTTTTGGTCATTGTTGCAATTAATAGGAAGTGATAAGGAAAGAGGGGTTCACATATAAATATATTATCTTGGACACCTTTCATGATTGGGAGCACTCATTAAGTATGACATGCTAAAAGGGTTGACGTTGGACAAGGAAGACAACGTAAAGATTTATGTTTTCTCACATCTCTGTTAAAGTATATTGTCATTGACCTTCCAAACATGTTGAGCTTGCCTTTTCCCCTCATGCTAGCCAAATTCCTTGCACCAAGTAGAGATTCTACTTGTGCTTCCAAATATCCTTAAACCAAGTTTTGCCATGAGAGTCCACCATACCTACCTATGGATTGCAAGCAATATTAATTGCTATCTAAATATGTATGACTTATTAGTGCAGAGAAAATAAGCTTTGTACGATCTTGTTGTGGAAGTAATAAAAGCGACGGACTGCATAATAAAGGTCCACATACAAGGGGCAATATAAAGTGACGTTCTTTTGCATTAAGATTTTGTGCATCAACCCTAAACACACATGACAACCTATGCTTCCCTCTGCGAAGGGCCTATCTTTTACTTTATGTTTTTACTTTATGCTTGAGTCAAGGTGATCCACACCTTTCCCTTTTTAATTTTATCCTTTGGCAAGCTCCTCGTGTTTGAAAGATCATGATATATATATATATATATATATATATATATATATATATATCCAATTGGATGTAAGTTAGCATGGGCTATTATTGTTGACATCACCTAAAGGTGAATACGTTGGGAGGCAACACAATAGGCCCCTATCTTTCTCAGTGTCCGGTTGAAACTCCATAACCGCAAGTATTGCGTGAGTGTTAGCAATTGTAGAAGACTACAAGATTGTTGAGTATGTGAACTTGCTAAAAATCTCTATTGTTGACTCTTTCTGATGTTACAATAAATTGAAATTGCTTCAATGACTGAGATTATAGTTTGTTAGTTCTCAATGAAGTTTTTGAACCATACTTGGCATTGTGAATTGATTGTTACTTGAGCATAAGAAATTGTATGACAAATTCTATATATGTTGCTGTTATAAGAATGATCATGATGCCCTTATGTCCGTATTTTATTTTTATCGACACCTCTATCTCTAAACATGTGGACATATTTTTCGATTTCGGCTTCCGCTTGAGGACAAGCGAGGTCTAAGCTTGGGGGAGTTGATACGTCCATTTTGCATCATGCTTTTATATCAATATTTATTGCATTATGGGATGTTATTACACATTATATCTCAATACTTATGGCTATTCTCTCTTATTTTACAGGGTTTACCATGAAGAGGGGGAATGCCGGCAGCTGGAGTTCTGGCTGGAAAAGGAGCAAACATTGGAAACCTATTCCGCACTGCTCCTAAAATCCTGAAACTCCACGAAACATGTTTTTGGAATTAATAAGAATTATTGAGTGAAAGAAATACATTAGGGGGCCCACACCCAGTCCAGGAGGGTGGGGGGCGCCCCCCTACTGGGCGCGCCCCTGTCTCCTGGGGCCCCTAGTGGGCCTCCGGTGTCCATCTTCTGCTATATGAGAGCTTTTACCCTAGAAAAAATCATGGGCAAGCTTACGGGATGAAACTCCGCCGCCACGAGGCGGAACCTTTGCGGAACCAATCCAGGGCTCTGGCGGAGCTGTTCTGCAGGGAACACTTCCCTCCGGGAGGGGGAAATCACCACCAACGATCCTCTCATTGGGAGGGGGTCAATCTCCATCAACATCTTCACCAGCACCATCTCCTCTCAAAACCCTAGTTCATCTCTTGTATCCAATCTTGTATCAAAACCACAAATTGGTACCTGTGGGTTGCTAGTAGTGTTGATTACTCCTTGTAGTTGATGCTAATTGGTTTACTTGGTGGAAGATCATATGTTCAGATCCTTTATGCATATTATTAATCCTCTGATTATGAACATGAATATGCTTTGTGAGTAGTTACATTTGTTCCTGAGGACATGGGTGAAGTCTTGCTATTAGTAGTCATGTGAATTTGGTATTCGTTCGATATTTTGATGAGATGTATGTTGTCTTTTCCTCTAGTGGTGTTATGTGAACGTCGACTACATGACACTTCACCATCATTTGGGCCTAGAGGAAGGCATGGGGAAGTAATAAGTAGATGATGGGTTGCTAGAGTGACAGAAGCTTAAACCCTAGTTTATGCGTTGCTTCGTTAGGGGCTAATTTGGATCCATATGTTTAATGTTGTGGTTAGGTTTACCTTAATACTTCTTTTGTAGTTGCGGACGCTTGCAATAGGGGTTAATCATAATTGGGATGCTTGTCCAAGTAAGGGCAGTACCCAAGCACCGGTCCACCCATATATCAAATTATCAAAGTACCAAACACGAATCATATGAACGTGATGAAAACTAGCTTGACGATAATTCCCATGTGTCCTCGGGAGATCCTTTCTCATTATTAGAAATTGTCCAGGCTTATCCTTTTCTACATAAAGGATTGGGCCACCTTGCTGCACTTTATTTACTTTATTTACTTGTTGCTTGTTACTATTTATCTTATCACAAAACTATCTGTTACCTACAATTTCAGTGCTTGCAGAGAAAACCTTACCGAAAACCGCTTATCATTTCCTTCTGCTCCTCGTTGGGTTCGACACTCTTACTTATTGAAAGGACTACGATGGATCCCCTACACTTGTGGGTCATCAGGTGATGGCGTCGAGACCGGCAGGACCCGCTAGCTCCACCATCTATTCCCTCAGCAACCGGTGATCCTTGACCCTCAACCCCTCAGCGACTGGTGATCCTTGACCCTCGTTCCCGACTCTCAACCCTAGTTTTGGCATCCGGCGATTCTCGACCCGGTTTCATCAGCGCAGACGCACCCCTCGACCCGGTTCCTAATCCTCGACCCTCTGCCACGAACTTTGACCCCTTGGCAACTGGCAATCCTCGACCCTCATTCCCGACCCTCGACCCTAGTTTTGGAGACCGATGATCCTCGACCGGGTTCCGTCGGCGCCGACGCACCCCTCGACCCTGTTCCCGGTCCACGACCCTCTACCCTGACCCTCGACCCCTCGATGACCAACGATCCTTGACCCTCGTTCCCGACCCTAGTTTTTGCGACCAGCGATCCTCGACTTGGTTCCATCGGCGCCGACGCACCCCTCGACCTGGTTCCCGATCCTCGACCCGATTCTTCTTCTTCTTCTTCTTCTTCTTCTTCTTCTTCTTCTTCTTCTTCTTCTTCTTCTTCTTCTTCTTCTTCTTCTTCTTCTTCTTCTTCTTCTTCTTCTTCTTCTTCTTCTTGTTGTTGTTGTTTTCTTCTCCTCCTCCTCCTCTTCTTTTCTTCTCTTCCTCCTCCTCCTCCTCTTCTTCTTCTTCCTCCTCTTCTTCTTCTTCTTCTCTTCTTTTCTTTTTTTCATCTTTTTCTTAACCTAAACTAAACTAACTCTAATCCTAAACCTAAAAAAACATAAAAAAAACAAAACTAAACCTAAACTAAACTAAACCTAAAAAACAAAAAACAAAAAAATAGAAAAAAGAGGAGAAGAGAGAAATCACCTTGGGAGGGGGGTGGCCGGTGGAGGAGGGGCCCGATGCAAGAGAGCCGCCGTAGGGGACGGGGTGAGGCGGTGATACGTCTCCAAAGTATCTATAATTTTTTGTTGTTCCATGCTATCATATTATCTGTTTTGGATGTTTTATATGCATTAATATGCTATTTATTACTACTTTTGGGACTAACCTATTAACCTATAGCCCAGTGCCAGTATATGTTTTTTCCTTGCTTTTGAGTTTTACAGAAAAGGAATATTAGACGGCGTCCAACGAGTTGAAAATTGACGGTAATTTTTTATGGGCCAAAAGAGACCCCTGAAGCATAGGAGCTAGACTAGAAGAGTCGCGAGGAGTCCACAAGCCAGGGGGCACGCCCTAATCCCTTGGGCATGCCCTGAGGGCTTGTGGGCCCCCTTGGGCACCTCCTTGACTTGTTTCCGACGCCAAAAATTCTTATAAATATAGAAACCTCTAAAAAGAACCCTAGATCGGAAGTTTTGCCACCGCAAGCCTCTTTATCCACAAAAAACCAATCGGAACCCGTTCCGGCACCCTGTCGGAGGGGGAAATCATCACCGTAGGCCATCTTCATCATCCTAGCAATCTCCATGACGAGGAGGGAGTAGTTAACCCTCGGGGCTGAGGGTATGTACTAGTAGCTATGTGTTTGATCTCTCTCTCTCTCTCGTGTTCCTGATTTGGCACGATCTTGATGTACCGCGAGCTTTGTTACTATAGTTGGATCATATGGTGTTTCTCCCCCTCTATCTTCTTGTACTGAATTGAGTTTTAGCCTTGAGGTTTCACAATAATCGAATTGAATACTTGTGTTGTCGGATTTCGGGTTCCGCAAACCCTTGATAGGTTCAAACTCTGGGGTGCCTGTGGAGTTCTCAACCTACCCAGCCTGCCTACTCGCGAGCTTCCAAGCCTAACGTGTCGAGCTCAAAGGGACAAAGAGACACAACAGTTTATCCTGGTTCGGGCCACCTTGCGGTGTAATACCCTACTCCAGCGTTTTTGGTGGATTGCCTCCAGGGGCTTAGGATGAACTAGTAGAGTGGATGAACTGGCCTCAGGAGGTGAGGTGTTCTTGAGCTCAAGAGAGCTGATGAGGTGGTCGGGTGAGACTGGATCTGATCCCCTCCTATGGTGATGGCTAAGTCCTATTTATAGTGGCCTTGGTCCTCTTCCCAAATGTTGGCGGGAAGGGATCCCACAATAGCCAGATTAAAGGGGGACAAGAAGTACATCCTATCCTGACAAAGTGGTCTTCGGACGCGAAAAGCCTCTGGTCATGACGCTGCGGTGGGCTCGACGATGACCTCCGTCCTGCCGTCCTGGCGGTATTGGTCTTGTTGCACTAGAATGGAAACCTTTGGCTGATTCCTCGGGACTCCGCACCTGCTGCTATCCTCCTTTGCACCAAAGAGGAGACTGGTACTCTGCGCTCACTGGCGCCCGCCTGGCCTTGGTCGTCATGGCTCACGTCAGCTGAGCCTCGTGAGGTGCACCTTGCATAGAAGTCTCCGCCCCTCGGGAGCCAACCTGAGGAGGCTGATCCCCTTGGAGGTCTTGGCGTCGTCCACCTCGCGAGGCTTGGCCCCTCGCGTGGGTCTTGAGTTGTTGATGCTGAAGCTGGGCCGCACCATGATGTCGATGGAGCCACGCAGTGGGCCGTAGGTAGGCAAGTCTGGGTACCCCCGTATCCAGAACACCGATAGTAGCCCCCGGGCCCAAGGCACGCTCGGACTTGGCTTCTAGGCGAAGCCAAAGGGCAAGTGCAGAGCGCTGCGGGCCCTAACCGCCTGTGGCCTTGAACGGTGCGTGGCGATTGATGGGACGTGGGCGCCTCCAGTTCCCCATGCTGCCTTGAAATCCGCCAAGCCTGGCGGCCGCCCATTGCCAGAGCAGCTCGCCCTTGTACATTGTCGTGCTTGGCCTTCGTTTCTTATCTTCCCAGGCCTGCGACCCCTTGCGCAGATATGGTGCCAGCGCCACTCCCCCTTCCCAGCTTCCGCCGTGGCTCCGCATCAGAGGAAGAAGAAGGGGAAGTCGTGCGCCCCGGCTGGACCCCCACTCCATCATCCTCCTCACCGTCTTCGCCTTCCTTTGCAAGGCCATGGTCAGCATTGCTCCTTCTGTGGCCCTATTTCGCCATTTCTTCTTGCTTTGACTGGTCGATGCCCGCCAACACTCGGGGTGCGTGACCTTCGAAGCTGTGGCGGTGACTGCTGGCTCGGGGATTGATTTCGAGATTTCGCCTGCCGCAAATGGGTTCCGGAAGCAATGGTTGTTTGTCGATGCTGGTACGCACAGCCCCCTGCTTCTGACCCCTCGAGCGCCGACCGTGCCCAACTCCAGCTGGGGGCATGTGAAGCTCGCCAACCGTCGGCTTGCCCGCGTCTGGAAGAGGCTGGCCAGGCTGTAGGAGCTAGAGGTGACGATGCCGATGGTGGTGAAGGAATTCGTCTGGCGGAGCATTGCCCCGCTCCAGCACCATTGTCGCCCGATGTGGGACTTTGCCAGTGCCGAGGACTCCATGAGGCTCCAAAAGCCGTTGCTGCCCTCCAAGACATTGAGCAAGGTACTCGAGCTTCTGACAGGCGAATCCAAACCCGCTGATCTTCCAGGAAATGGCTGCCTCCTCTATCAATGCTCGAACAAGGTGGCCTTAATGGAGCAGATGCCCCTATTCGATGAGTGGGGGTTACGCCCGGAGGGCCTTGAGGGGCCTGGATTGATACCTTGGTTCTCAAAACTGAGGGAAATACTTACGCTACTTTACTGCATCACCCTTTCCTCTTTAAGGGAAAACCAACGCAAGCTCAAGAGGTAGCAGGCGCAAGACAGGAAAACCTGCCCCCTTCTTTCTTTTGATAAACGCACAAGAGCCAAGTTCATTCCAAAAAGCCAGTGAATTGGGTACAAGAAGAAAGGTGAAAGCAAACGGCCGCGTTCGGCGCCTAGCTAGTCTTCAGGTCTTCTCACCAGCACGGAGCTATGTGCTTCCACTGGGCGTGGGCATAGTCATTGGGCGACAGTGTCGATGGCCAGCGCGGAGAATGGTGCTTCCACTTGGACGTGGGTGGGAGCCCCCGTGATGCCCCAGGGCAGCACTCAGGAGACTCCGGGGCGTGTACAGCCCCACTTATTATTATGTCAGAGTGTCACGAGCAGAGACCTTCACAGGCCGAAGCCTGGCTTCATGTCGCCCGACGAGGACCCCGCCCTGCGCCGCCCCCATGGGGAGTCCATAAACCAGGACAAGACTAAGGGGCAAGGGGGACGCTAGAGGCGCCCTGATACGTGTCCAACATATCTATAATTTTTGATTGTTCCATGCTATTATATTACCTGTTTTGGATGTTTATGGGCTTTACTAAACACTTTTATATCATTTTTGGGACTAACCAATTAACTGGAGGCCCAGCCCAAATTGCTATTTTTTTTGCCTATTTCAGTGCTTCGCAGAAAAGAAGTATCAAATGGAGTCCAAACAGAATGAAACCTTCAGGAGAGTTATTTTTGGAATGGAAGCAATCCAGGAGACTTGGAGTAGACGTCAAGGAAGCTTCGAGGAAGCCACAAGGCAGGGAGGCGCGCCCTACCCCCCTGGGCGCTCCTGTCGGTGTCAAAACCGGCGGATCTCGGTTAGGGGGTCCCGATCTGTGCGTCAAGGCTGATGGTAACATGAAGCAAGGGACATAGATGTTTACCCAGGTTCAGGCCCTCTCGATGGAGGTAAAACCCTACTTCCTGCTTGATTAATATTGATGATATGGGTAGTACAAGAGTAGATCTACCACGAGATCCTAGAGGCTAAACCCTAAGAGCTAGCCTATGATGGTATGATTGTAATTGTGATCGGCCATCTAAGGACCAACCTCTCCGGTTTATATAGAAACCGGAGAGGGCTAGGGTTTACATGGAGTCAGTTACAAGAAAGGAAATATAATATCTGGATCGCCAAGCTTGCCTTCCACGCAAAGGAGAGTCCCATCCGGACACGGGCCAAAGTCTTGAGTCTTGTATCTTCACGCTTCAATAGTCCGGACGTTGTACACAGTCCGGCTGTCCGGATACCCCCTAATCCAGGACTCCGTCAGTAGCCCCTGAACCAGGCTTCAATGACGATGAGTCCGGCGCGCAGTATTGTCTTCGGCATTGCAAGGCGGGTTCCTTCTTTGAATACTCCAAAGTGGTTATCGAACACGTAGGCCGTGTCCGGATCTGCGAGATGATCTTCACATGGTATAGATCTAATTTGCTGGTTGTCACATCCCTAGTTCTGGTATGCTCAAGGCTAGCTAGTCACTTGTGCATCATGTTTAAATTCCATTTAAATTTGAAATGAGGATTTGTGAAACCCTCAGAATCATTTTTGGAAATGACCCAAATAAAAATTGCTCCAAAAAGGTCCAAGAAAATGCTCATGTTGCTCTCTGAAAATATTGGACAGAGATAAAAATCAAACCAATATTTTTAAGAGCCCATAAGTATTTATTTTGGGCATTTGGAATTAATGCATAAATATTTGCATTGGATATATATTTGTTATATATATAATATATGTCCAAAAATTATGCCATTTGTTGAGGAGCTCTGGAATAATACCACTAGTTCCTAAAAAAATTGGTATAAGTAAATAAAATGATTTAGCATTTTTATTAAATCAAAACATATGTCAGAAAAATAGAAACGCAAAACAAAATGGGAAAAAGGGAGCTTACCTGCAGCCTCGCACTATGCGGCCTGGCCTAGTCCAGTGGCCCAACAGGCCGGCCCAGCCGACTAGACAGTGCCAGTCATCGTCTCTACCGCGCAAGGAGGACAGGAACGTGTGCCCGCGGCGTGCACGCATGCGTACGGCCACCTCCTGGTCGCCTGCC
>NC_041389.1:303013324-303021987 GCF_002162155.2 Triticum dicoccoides
TAGCCGAGCGCTGTCGTCGCCGCCGCTCGCCGTAGCCGTAGCCACCGCGCCCCTCGAGAGCATCTGAGACTTCCCCGAGCTCCGCCACATCGCCCTCGTCCTCTCCGCCAAGCCGCGAGACGCGGGAAGCCCTGGAGAGCCGCCATCATCGCCTTCTTCACCTCCGGCCGCCGGAGATCGTCTTCGCCGCTCCGCCGTCTCCAGCGTGTCCCCGGCAACACCGAGCAACCTTGCGAGCCCGCTGTGAGCCCCGCCATATTCTCCCCCTTCTCCCCTGGCCTTCTGCGCCCTCTAGCCCCCCTGGCTGCACGAGCCGAAGCTCACCTCTGCTCGAGCTCGTCGCCGGCGACATTCCGGCGACCCCATGGCCACCCCACCATGCCCAACGGCCTTGTGAGCTCGCGTAGAGGCCTTAGGAGGCAAGAGCCATGCGTTCTGCGGCCCGTAGAGTCGACCTCCTCCTCGGCCGAACTCCGGCCGCCGCCGAGGTCGATGCCGCGGTCGTCTCCGGCCACCCCACGGCCTCCCGCGTGAACCATTGGATGCGCGCGAGCCTGGGCATCGCGTAGGTGGCCTCCGCCACGCGTTTGGTCGCCGGAGGGCGATTTCCGCAGGCCGCCGCCACGTCTGGCCTCGCCGGCGTTGAGTCGCCCGTGGGGTTAGCCCCAGTTGACCGGGTTTGACCCCGTTTGACCAGGGTTTGACCACCCTGTGTCACTGACATGTGGGGCCCGGCCCTGCTAATTTTTAGTTAAGATTAGCTTGACAATTAATTAACTCCGTTAACTAACCATGACACTGACGTATGGGTCCCACTAGTCAGGTTTGACCTGTACCTGGCCGTTGACCCGCTGATGTCACGCTGACGTCAGGCTGACGCAGTTATTCATTTTCTGGATTTAAAATTAATCAGGAAATTCCAGAAAATGATATAAACTTCAAAAAATCATAGAGATTCAACCGTAGCTCAGATTGATATAATTTATATATGAAAAATTATCAGAAAAATTCAATCTTTCCATCTGTACTAGTTTCATGCATGACAAACCAACTTATACATACTGTATAAGTGAAACACTATAATGGCATTTATAATGAGTTAATTTGGAGTTGCATTTGAACTCTTGGTTCAAATGAACTTCAACCAAATGATTGCTAGTTGCATTAGCTCAACAGCATCACATCTACATGCCATGTTCATGCATCATATTGTTGCATATGCTTGTGTATTGATTGTCGACACCGTTCCTTCTCGATAGGTCCTGCTCCGGAGAGTGCTCCAGAGTACCTGTCTGAGGAGCAGTGCCCCCTCTGTTGATCTACCAGGCAAGAAAACCCCTTGTTCATTCCGATACAATCCTACTCTCTCGCTCCTGCTCTCATTTATTGCATTAGGACAACAACGATTCAATTGCTACTTTGTGCTGCGGTAGTTGAACCCATTCCTCTGCATGACCTGTCATTGCCACAGTAAATAGTTGAAACCCACTAGCATGTGTAGGAGTTGATTGAAGCCATTGTTGTGTTCCTACCATGCTATGCCTGCTATTGCTTAGAGTGTGTCAGGTCTGATTCATTGGGAATGAATTGGAGTGCAATGCTCTTGTTCTGATGCTGAGAGTGAAGTGTGTGAACACGATTTGGTAAAGGTAGCGGTGAGAGGCCATGTAGGAGTACATGGTGGGTTGTCTCACTGGAACCGTCCTTAAGCACTGAGTTCTATGTATTTTGTCCAATGACTCGATACTACCACACATTGGGCTTCGGGCGCTCCAAGCCCTCTCGACTTATTAACCAACTTGATCTCTGTCCAGGAGTCGCAACTAGTTTCTGGTGTTTGTAGGTAGTGCTATTTTTCTACCGAGTGGCACCCGGCAGGGTGGGCTTGGGACAGACTAGGCACAGGTGGCACGGTGTACCAAGTGGCACCCGGATGGTGGGCTTGGGAACCCTGCTCACATCGTTTGGGGCCGCGAGCGACACCCCGGCCGGATCTCCTTGCGGATGGAACCCGAATAGGCGATAAACCTGGGCTAGAGTCTTGTGTGGTTAGTCAGGTCATGGCCGACACCCTCGCCAGGCTTCCGCTTGAAGGTTGCCGAGATACATGACGTGTACATGGCGGTAAGTGGCGAGAGCATGTGTGAAGAAGTATACCCCTGCAGGGTTAACATGATCTATTCGAATAGCCGGGTCCGCGGTTATGGACTTCTTGGATGCTTACATGGTACATAGACAACTTGAAGTGGATACTCTAAAATGCTCAAGACAAAGTGTGGGTGCTATGGATGGCCTTCTTGTAGGGAGATGGGGATGAATCCATAGTAGTGTATTGTGTGGTGATTAGTGGACTCGTGTGCGCCATATCACCTCAAAGAAGTTTCTCGTAGTCGTAGAACAGGATAGCCACTGAGTCAAAGCTGGCTTGCTGCAACTAAACCCCACATTACCTTCTTGATACAAGTGCATGTATGATAGGATCTGATGTAAGTCTTGCTGAGTACTTTTGTACTCATGTTGCTTTATTTATGTTTTTGCAGCGGAGACTTCGGTCTTACTAGTGTTCTCGTGGACTTCGACGAGTAGCTTGTACCTCAGCTATGATCTTGATCGGATGTTGTAGATAGTCAGGCTCTTTAGCCTTTTTCATTTGTAGATGTCTGTACTCAGACATGTAATGCTTCCGCTTGTTGCTTGTATGCTTTGTATGATGGGTCCTTTGACCCCTGTTTGCAATAAATGCTATGTTGGCTCTTCTAAGCCTTTATCTATATGAGTTGTTGAGTTATGCTATGATGCCATGTTGTACAGCACATACTTGCATGTTATGCATACGTGTAATGTGTATTGCTATGTGTGGTATCTGACTATCTTGTTGTTTATCCTTAGTAGCCTCTCTTACCGGGAAATGTATGCCTGTCCCTGTAAGTTAGTGCCACTTCGGGTTCACGACTAGCCATGTCAGCCCAGGTTCTTGTCATATGGATACTAGCGACACTATCATATACGTGTGCCAAAAGGTGCAAATGGTCCCGGGCATGGTAAGACGACACCCATGGGAATACCGTGCGTGAGGCCACAAAGTGATATGAGGTGTTACATGCTAGATCGGTGTGGCATAGAATCGGGGTCCTGACAGCTTTGGTATCAGAGCCTGACTGCCTATAGGATTACCAAGCCAAACTGGTCGAAGTTGAGTCTAGAAATTCTTTAGTTATGTAAGGGAATTGATTGTGGGAAGGAACGTAAGGCTCTTTTTACTCCTTTACCTCATGGCCTTCTGATGTGAGTCATCCTATCTTTCCTACGGGGTTAAGGAACTAGGCTTCTCTTCCGTCTATCAGGATCACGTGGTACTACTCTGTAGTCCCATAGGATTGGTTGATCAGAGTCATACCCAGTTTTCGAGTACTTCCGGTGTAGCCTGTTCAGTATGATCCCAGAACCTTGAGTGGTGATGTTGAGTTATTGTTCTACCCAATTTTTAGCAGGATGTCTCATTCTGAGCATTTTACTGCCGTTATGCTGCCGGAATTGCCCTAGGAGTTTGACAGATACTAATTTCCTTGTCCTACATTCTATAGCCTATAGTTGATGCTGATTCCGTCCTTGGTTTCGTTTCTCAGGATGTCATCAGCTAAGCGAAGTTCTGTTGTTCGTAGCCAGAACCACGGAGATGGTAGAGATGAGGATCCTCCCGACCAGCCTTCGTTGACAGAGTTCATGTTAGAAATGGAGAGGAACAAGCGTGAGTCTAACCGCTTGTTGGCACGTATCGAGGAGAACACCGCACATCAGTCCAATAAGTCTGCGACCATTCATGACTTCATTCGCTTGCACCCACCTACCTTTCATCATTCCATCGAGCCACTCGATGCAGATGACTGGCTCCGTAGCATCACTCATAAGCTGCATTCCGCGAACGTAGCTGAAGATGACAAGGTCACCTATGACACATACCACCTGGAAGGTCCTTCTAGTCTTTGGTGGCAGAACTATGAGGCTATGCTTCCAGCTGGCCAGATTCCTACCTGGAGGGATTTCATTGAGGCTTTTCGCGAGCATCACATTCCTGAGGCCCTCATCGATCGCAAGAGAGAAGAGTTTTGTAGTTTCACCCAGAGCAAGATGGTTGTTGATGCTTACAGTAGAGAGTTTGAGAACCTCGCCCGCTATGCCACAGAAGAGGTGTCCACGGACGCCATGAAGCAGGCTAGGTTCCGGAAGGGTCTTAACCCCAAGTTGCGTCATGATCTCCACCTGCATCATTGTGATACATTCCAAGCTCTGTGAACAAGGCCATCAATGCAGAGACAGCTCAGCTCACTTACGAGGAGTCTCGTAAGCACGCCCGTGATTTGGGATCTTCTTCCGGTTCTAGTTCTCAGAAGTGCCGGATTTGGGTTCCAAACTCCGCTCTTCCTTCCGGATATTCACCGAGGCCAACTTATGTGGTGCCTCCCCCAGCTCAGCCATATGTTCCACCCAGGCCTATTGGTAGACCGCTTGTCAGTGCGGGTCCATGTCCAACCTCAGGGACTTGCTTCACATGCGGGAAGCCAGGACACTATGCACGTGACTGCTCTCAAACTAGTTATGCCCCACCCCAGCCCGAGAAGTCTGTTGGCCATGGTAAGCCATCACGCAAGATGATCAGTGTCAAGTCAGCCCCCACTGAACGTGGACGTGTGCATCACGTCTCAGCTAAAGACGCTCATGATGATCCGGATGTCGTTCTTGGTACACTCCTTGTCAATTGTCATCCAGCATCGGTTCTGTTCGATACTGGAGCATCTCACTCCTTCATTTCTAAAAGCTATGCTAACTTGCACAACATGTCATTTTGTGATATGCCCTCTCCACTAGTCATTCAAACTCCTGGATCCAAATGGCAAACCTCTAGTGTAAGCCATGGTAACGAGATCCTTGTTGACAGACTTGTATTCCTTGCATCACTTATAGCCCTCAAGTCTACAGATATTAACATCATCTTGGGTATGGACTGGATGAAAGCTCATTATGCCAAGATTGATTGTTACACTAGGTCTGTTCAGCTTACACACCCATCTGGCAAGATAGTCACTGTCTCCACCAGAGTTGCAAAGCGTCAACTCTATTCTCTTAATGCCAGCCCTCTTCCAGACCTTCAAGATATCCCGGTAGTCCGTGACTTTCCGGATGTCTTTCCAGAGGAACTGCCAGGTGTTCCACCTGACAGAGATGTAGAGTTCGTCATAGATCTTATCCCAGGAACAGCTCCAATCTCTAGGAGACCTTACAAGATGGCACCCATAGAACTAGCCGAGCTTAAGAAACAACTTCATGAGTCCTTGCAAAAGGGTTTCATCCGTCCTAGTTCTTCTCCTTGGGCTTGCCCCGTCCTCTTCGTCAAGAAGAAGGATGGTACGGACCGGATGGTTGTAGATTATCGTCCCGTTAATTTGGTCATGATAAAGAACAAGTATCTGCTCCCCAGGATCAACGATCTGTATGATCAGCTCGCTGGATCCTCAGTCTTCTCCAAGATGGATTTGAGGTTAGGCTACCACCAAATCAAGATCAGAAATGGGGACATTCCCAAGACAGCTTTTGTCACTCGTTATGGCCAGTACGAGTACACCGTCATGTCCTTTGGTCTAACCAACGCCCCAGCCACTTTCTCCCGCTTGATGAACTCGATCTTCATGGAGTACTTAGATAAGTTCGTCGTGGTTTACCTTGATGATATCCTTATTTACTCGAAGAACGAGGAAGAGCATGCCGAACATCTTAGACTTGTGTTAGAAAAACTCAGAGAGCACCGCCTTTATGCCAAGTTCTCCAAGTGTGAATTTTGGTTGCCAGAAGTGACCTACCTAGGCCATGTAATCTTTGGTAAGGGCATTGTTGTCAATCCCGAGAGAGTTAAGGCCGTTCTTGATTGGACTCCACCTGAAACCGTTAAACAAGTTAGGAGTTTCCTTGGTCTAGCCAGCTATTGCCGCCGCTTTGTTGAAAACTTCTCCAAAGTAGCCAAACCCCTCATGGAACTTCTCAAGAAGGATAAAAAGTTTGAGTGGTCCCCACAGTGTGAGTACAGTTTTCAGGAACTGAAAAGACACCTGACTTCTGCTCCCATACTTGTGCCACCGGATTTCACTAAAGACTTTGTTATCTACTGCGACGCCTCACGACAGGGACTAGGTTGCATTCTTATGCAGGATCGTCATGTGATTGCCTATGCATCTCGACAGTTGCATCCACATGAGGAGAATTATCCTACACATGATCTAGAGCTTGCAGCCGTAGTCTATGCACTCAAGACCTGGCGACATTACCTCCTTGGTAAACGTTGCGAGATCTACACCGATCACCAGAGTCTCAAGTATATCTTCACCCAACCAGATTTGAACCTTAGGCAAAGACATTGGTTGGAGGTGATCTCAGATTATGATCTAGGGATTACTTACACTCCAGGCAAAGCCAATGTCATGGCTGATGCACTAAGTCGTAAATCCTATTGCAACAACCTCATGTTGCAGCAGGGCCAACCACTTCTCCATGAGGAATTCTGTAAGCTTAACCTTCACATTGCTCCTCACGGATTCCTTTCTACCTTGGTGGCGAAACCTACTCTTGTGGATCATATCATAGAAGCCCAGAAGCATGATACGGGGATTACCCGGATTAAGAGAAACATTGCCAAAGGTGTTGCTGGAAGTTTCTCCATAGCTAATCGAGGTGTTGTTTTCTTTGGGAACCGACTGGTGGTCCCCAAGAAGCAACATCTTCGACAATTGATTCTTAAGGAGGCGCATGAATCTCCTCTCACGATTCATCCCGGTAGTACTAAGATGTATCAGGACCTACGCCAGAGGTTCTGGTGGACTAGGATGAAGAGAGAAATTGCTCAGTTCATTGCCAACTGTGATGTTTGTCATCGCGTTAAGGCAGAGCATCAGAGACCTGCTGGCACCCTTCATCCTTTAGCTATTCCTGAATGGAAATGGGATAAATTTGTTATGGACTTCATCACTGGCTTTCCGAGGACCAAGAAAGGGAATAATGCTATCTTCATAGTCGTTGATCGTCTCTCCAAAGTGGCGCACTTCCTACCTGTTCGAGAGAGTATCACTGCTAGTCCGCTCGCTGACTTATACATTTCTCGAATAGTGTCACTTCATGGTGTTCCACTAGAGATCAATTCAGACCGTGGCAGCCTTTTCACTTCTCATTTCTGGGAGAGTTTCCAAACTACCATGGGAACCCATCTTTCCTTCAGCACCGCTTTCCACCCTCAGTCGAGTAGTCAGGTGGAAAGGGTCAACCAAATTCTCGAAGACATGCTTAGAGCTTGCATTATCTCATTCGGTATGGATTGGGAGAAATGTCTTCCTTTTGCCGAGTTTGCTTATAACAATAGCTATCAATCCAGCCTCAAGAAAGCTCCTTTTGAGGTTCTCTATGGACGAAGATGTCGAACACCTTTGAACTGGTCAGAAACCGGTGAAAGACAATTCTTTGGATCGGACATGATCCAGGAGGTAGAAGAGCAAGTTCGCATTATTCGTGAGAACTTGAAAACAGACCAGTCTCGTCAAAAGAGCCAGTATGATCGCCATCATAAGGTTATGACTTATGAAATTGGCGACAAAGCTTATCTTCGGGTTACTCCCTTGAAGGGTACCCATCGTTTCGGTATCAAGGGCAAGTTGGCTCCTCGTTACATTGGTCCTTTTCGCATTCTCGCTAAACGAGGAGAGGTTGCCTACCAGTTGGAACTACCCCCACATCTTTCTCGAGTTCATGATGTCTTCCACATCTCTCAATTCAGGCGTTGCTTCTCGGATCCCATCCGCGGAGTGGACCACGAAACGCTTGATCTCCAAGATAACCTCACATACCGAGAGTACCCGGTTCGCATTCTTAATCAAGCAGAGCGTGTTACCCAACGTCAGAACATCAAGTTTCTCAAGGTTCAGTGGTCTCATCATTCCGAGAGAGAAGCAACTTGGGAGCAAGAAGATTGTCTTCGACTGGAGTACCCCACTTTTCTTTCCGTCGACCCGTGAATCTCGGGACGAGATTCTTTCAAGTGGGGGCGAGTTGTCACATCCCTAGTTCTGGTATGCTCAAGGCTAGCTAGTCATTTGTGCATCATGTTTAAATTCCATTTAAATTTGAAATGAGGATTTGTGAAACCCTCAGAATCATTTTTGGAAATGACCCAAATAAAAATTGCTCCAAAAAGGTCCAAGAAAATGCTCATGTTGCTCTCTGAAAATATTGGACAGAGATAAAAATCAAACCAATATTTTTAAGAGCCCATAAGTATTTATTTTGGGCATTTAGAATTAATGCATAAATATTTGCATTGGATATATATTTGTTATATATATAATATATGTCCAACAATTATGCCATTTGTTGAGGAGCTCTGGAATAATACCACTAGTTCCTAAAAAAATTGGTATAAGTAAATAAAATGATTTAGCATTTTTATTAAATCAAAACATATGTCAGAAAAATAGAAACAAAAAACAAAATGGGAAAAAGGGAGCTTACCTGCGGCCTGGCACTGTGCGGCCTGGCCTGGTCCAGTGGCCCAACAGGCCGGCCCAGCCGACTGGCCAGTGCCAGTCGTCGTCTCCACCGCGCCAGGAGGACAGGAACGTGTGCCCGCG
>NC_041389.1:303022314-303029060 GCF_002162155.2 Triticum dicoccoides
CTTTCACTCATTCTCCCTCTCTGCCGCTCTCTCTCTTGCTAGCCGAGCGCTACCGTCGCCGCCGCTCGTCGTAGCCGTAGCCACCGCGCCGCTCGAGAGCATCTGAGACGTCCCCGAGCTCCGCCACATCGCCCTCGTCCTCTCTGCCAAGCCGCGAGATGCGGGAAGCCCTAGAGAGCCGCCATCGTCGCCTTCTTCACCTTCGGCCGCCGGAGATCGTCTTCGCCGCTCCGCCGTCTCCAGTGTGTCCCCGGCCACACCGAGCAACCCTGCAAGCCCGCTGTGAGCCCCGCCATCTTCTCCCCCTTCTCCCCTGGCCTTCTGCGCCCTCTAGCCCCCCTGGCTGCACGAGCCGAAGCTCACCTCCGCTCGAGCTCGTCGCGGGCGACATTCCGGCGACCCCATGGCCACCCCACCATGCCCAACGGCCTTGTGAGCACGCGTAGAGGCCTTAGGAGGCAAGAGCCATGCATTCTGCAGCCCATAGAGTCGACCTCCTCCTCGGCCGAACTCCGGCCGCCGCCGAGGTCGATGCCGCCGTCACCTCCGGCCACCCCACGGCCTCCCGTGTGAACCATTGGATGCGCGCGAGCCTGGGCATCGCGTAGGTGGTCTCCGCCACGCGTTTGGTCGCCGGATGGAGATTTCCGCAGGCCGCCGCCGCGTCTGGCCTCGCCGGTGTCGAGTCGCGGTGGGGTTAGCCCCGGTTGACCGGGTTTGACCCCGTTTGACCAGGGTTTGACCACCCTGTGTCACTGACATGTGGGGCCCGGCCCTGCTAATTTTTAGTTAAGATTAGCTTGACAATTAATTAACTCCGTTAACTAACCATGACACTGACGTATGGGTCCCACTAGTCAGGTTTGACCTGGACCTGGCCGTTGACCCGCTGACGTCATGCTGACGTCAGGCTGACGCAGTTATTCATTTTCTGGATTTAAAATTAATCAGGAAATTCCAGAAAATGATATAAACTTCAAAAAATCATAGAGATTCAACCGTAGCTCAGATTGATATAATTTATATATGAAAAATTATCAGAAAAATGCAATCTTTCCATATGTACTAGTTTCATGCATGACAAACCAACTTATACATATTGTATAAGTGAAACACTATAATGGCATTTATAATGAGTTAATTTGGAGTTGCATTTGAACTCTTGGTTCAAATGAACTTCAACCAAATGATTGCTAGTTGCATTAGCTCAACAGCATCACATCTACATGCCATGTTCATGCATCATATTGTTGCATATGCTTGTGTATTGATTGTCGACACCGTTCCTTCTCGATAGGTCCTGCTCCGGAGAGTGCTCCAGAGTACCTGTCTGAGGAGCAGTGCCCCCTCTGTTGATCTACCAGGCAAGAAAACCCCCTTGTTCATTCCGATACAATCCTACTCTCTCGCTCCTGCTCTCATTTATTGCACTAGGACAACAACGATTCAATTGCTACTTTGTGCTGCGGTAGTTGAACCCATTCCTCTGCATGACCTGTCATTGCCACAGTAAATAGTTGAAACCCACTAGCATGTGTAGGAGTTGATTGAAGCCATTGTTGTGTTCCTACCATGCTATGCCTGCTATTGCTTAGAGTGTGTTAGGTCTGATTCATTGGGAATGAATTGGAGTGCAATGCTCTTGTTCTGATGCTGAGAGTGAAGTGTGTGAACATGATTTGGTAAAGGTAGCGGTGAGAGGCCATGTAGGAGTACATGGTGGGTTGTCTCACTGGAACCGTCCTTAAGCACTGAGTTCTATGTATGTTGTCCAATGACTCGATACTACCACACATTGGGCTCCTGGCGCTCCAAGCCCTCTCGACTTATTAACCAACTTGATCTCTATCCAGGAGCCGCAACTAGTTTCTGGTGTTTGTAGGTAGTGCTATTTTTCTATCGAGTGGCACCCGGCAGGGTGGGCTTGGGACAGACTAGGCACAGGTGGCATGGTGTACCAAGTGGCACCCAGATGGTGGCCTTGGGAACCCTGCTCACATCGTTTGGGGCCGTGAGCGACACCCCGGCTGGATCTCCTTGCGGATGGAACCAGAATAGGCGATAAACCTAGGCTAGAGTCTTGTGTGGTTAGTCAGGTCGTGGCCGACACCCTCGCCAGGCTTCCGCTTGAAGGTTGCCGAGATACATGACGTGTACATGGCGGTAAGTGGCGGGAGCGTGTGTGAAGAAGTACACCCTGCAGGGTTAACATGATCTATTCGAATAGCCGGGTCCGCGGTTATGGACTTCTTGGATTCTTACATGGTACATAGACAACTTGAAGTGGATACTCTAAAATGCTGAAGACAAAGTGTGAGTGCTGTGGATGGCCTTCTCGTAGGGAGACGGGGATGAATCCATAGTAGTGTATTGTGTGGTGATTAGTGGACTCGTGTGCGCCATATCACCTCAAAGAAGTTTCTCGTAGTCGTAGAACAGGATAGCCACTGAGTCAAAGCTGGCTTGCTGCAACTAAACCCCACATTACCTTCTTGATACAAGTGCATGTATGATAGGATCTGACGTAAGTCTTGCTGAGTACTTTTGTACTCATGTTGCTTTATTTATGTTTTTGCCGCGGAGACTTCGGTCTTACTAGTGTTCTCGTGGACTTCGACGAGTAGCTTGTACCTCAGCTACGATCTTGATCGGATGTTGTAGATAGTCAGGCTCTTTAGCCTTTTTCATTTGTAGATGTCTGTACTCAGACATGTAATGCTTCCGCTTGTTGCTTGTATGCTCTGTATGATGGGTCCTTTGACCCCTGTTTGCAATAAATGCTATGTTGGCTCTTCTGAGCCTTTATCTATATGAGTTGTTGAGTTATGTTGTGATGCCATGTTGTATAGCACATACTTGCATGTTATGCGTACGTGTAATGTGTATTGCTATGTGTGGGATCTGACTATCTAGTTGTTTATCCTTAGTAGCCTCTCTTACCAGGAAATGTCTCCTAGTGCTTCCACTGAGCCCTGGTAGCTTGCTACTGCTCCGGAACACTTAGGCTGGCCGGCATGTGTCCTTCTTCGTTCCTGTGTCTGTCCCTTTGGGGAAATGTCACGCGGTGTTTACCGGAGTCCTGTTAGCCTGCTGCAGCCCGGTTTACCGGAGTCCTGCTAGCCCAGTTGCTACAGCCCGAATTCACTCGCTGATGACCGACACGTTCGATGCTGCGTCATGTATGCCTGTCCCTGTAAGTTAGTGCCACTTCGGGTTCACGACTAGCCATGTCAGCCCGGGTTCTTGACATATGGATACTAGCGACACTATCATATACGTGTGCCAAAAGGCGCAAACGGTCCCGGGCATTGTAAGACGACACACGTGGGAATACCGTGCGTGAGGCCACAAATTGATACGAGGTGTTACATGCTAGATCGGTGTGGCATAGAATCGGGGTCCTGACACTGGTAGTCTTCGTGCATCGTGCCCTTGCAACGTGGCTTGGTCCAACGTGAACCGACATTTCTTACCCCACAATGACTCGTGCTACGAGACGGTTTTATTGGCACGTCCCGTCGAGGCAGAGATCGTGTTCCTCTTATTACAGGATGTTCCATCAATGTGAGCGTGCGTGACCTCTCGGCGGCCGTTGGTATGACCCAATGTGTTTTCAGATAAGCCTCAAACGGTCACACCGGGGACTCTTAATATTCACCTTCTTTATAAAGGGGCCGAGACCTACGCCTCCTTTTCACCTTCATCGCGCCTTCTCGCACCTCGAGTTCTAAGGCCCAAGACCTAAGCTCCACCCCTCCGGAATCCTCCAATATGTCCGGATTTGACCATCAAGGCCGGTGGGTGGCCTCCCCGATTGAAGAGAAGGACATTGCAAAGCTTAGGGAGGTCGGATATCTGACCGCCGATATCTAGCATAGGCTTCCTACTCCAGGGCAAGTCATCCCTACGCCGGAGCCCAATGAGTGTGTCATTTTCGTCCCACACTTCCTCCGCGGTTTGGGTTTCACCCTCGATCCCTTCGTGAGGGGGCTCATGTTCTATTACGGGTTGGATTTTCATGACATGGCTCCAGACGCTATCCTCCATATCTCGTCGTTTATTATCGTGTGCGAGGCTTTTCTCCACGTCACGCCACACTTCGGCTTATGGCTCAAGACTTTCAATGTGAAGCCGAAGATGATTGAGGGGCGACATGCGGAGTGCGAAGGTGCTGTAATAAGCAGAAACGCCGATGCCCCATGGCCAAAGGGTTCTTTCCCAGAATTATCTTATGTATGGCAGCGGAGGTGGTTTTATGCCACGGCTCCAGAGGCACAAAGTGGGTGGCTGCCCCCGCGTTTCGCTCGGGCCCTCCATCACAGTTGGCGTCTTGGACAGACGTAGGATGGAATTGGGGGCCCGCTGGTGATATACCAGTACTGCAGAATCCCATCCGGGAGCTTCTTGCGAGGGACATTAATCTTGTCAGCATAATGCAAGTGATGTTAATCCGGCGGATGTTGCCGTGCCAACGCCGGCCTCTTCGGATGTGGGAGTTCAATTCGGAGGGTCCGCGGATTGTCAAGCACTTCTTCGGCTTGAATCCTGAAGAGATGTGCAAATTATTCTTCAGACGGAAAGTAATGTGTCCGGACACCATCGAGGATGCGGGCCTAAGCTGTAATCGCCTAGATACCCAAGTAAGTAGCCTTGATACTGGACACCCTGTTTTGTATTTATCATGAATGTTTGTTCTAACAATCATCCGCGTCCAAGAATGGCTCAGCAAGGCGGAGAGAATCAGGTGTTCGGCACCGCTTCCCGAAGGCTCGCCCGCCCCTACTATGGCCAAGATGCTCGACCGGGTACTCAGCAGAATGCCCTCGGGGAAAGACAAGGGGAGGGACGAAGAGACCGAACCCCACATGCTACGCATCCGAACCAGGGGAATTGTTACCTCCCCCAAGGAGGATAGTCGGGGAGGGGAGGCTACTGCCTCCTCTCCGCGTGGGAACAAGAGGGCCGCCTCTGAAGATCTGGAGGCGGAGATGCCCAAGTCAGGGAAAAAGACATCCCCAGGGGGTCTTGCCCCGACGGGCACCCTCACCGCACCATGCCCTCCAACGGGCCAGCCCTCCACTGAGCTGTAAGTCAATCATTAACTTGAAGGTACTGTATTTCTCCTGGATCAATAACCAGGATTCAACTTTTTGCAGTCCGGCTGGTAGCTCTTCTCAACAGGGATCGTCTTCAGGGGACCTTCCTCCGGAGATGATGGAGAGTGAAACCCCACCCGCCTCTTCGATTCTTGAAGCGGGCGACACCGAGGTGTCGTCACGGAGGAGTCCAAATCTGCCGAGGCCGGAGGCCAATACGTCAGCCGCCCTGAGTCCGGACGTCCTGACGGGCTTACTGGAGCGAACTGCGCTCTCGGAGGAGCACCGCTCATTAATGAGTGTGGTGCTCAAGAAGATTTCATCCGCTACAAGCAGTTTGAATGAAGCATTTACAAGCCTTCTCAGAGGCTTTGAGGTATGTAATGAAGAATACACCATATAGATAGTAGCTCCTGAGACTCTGGTTGCCCGCCCTAGACGGCAAACGGGGGATCATCAATCAATAATTGGTGTTGTAAATATGTGCAGGTACATGTGGGTCCGGCCACCGGCTCGTCCATTGAAGTTGCCGAACTGACGAGGCAAATTGGTTCGATTGATGCCGACATCACTCTGATGAATGAGCGGTTGGATACATCACAAGGTATGTGCCCTGTCTCCTATTGCATAGGAAAATATTAAGGAGGCACATATTAATGTAACATGTTCGGACTGCAGATGGTGCTGCTGCCGTGGAGGCCCTGAGGGCGGAACTTGCTCTAGCCAAGGAACAAGCTCGGGTGAGTAATGCGGCTGCCCTAAAGGCGGCCGAGGAATTGAGAGCCGAACAGGCTGCTCATCGCCGAAGCGAGGAAAAGATAGTCGAAATGGCTATCGAGTTAAAAAATGCCGCTGACCAGTATGAGCTCCTGAAAAGGGAGCATGAGGATAAATCGGCTGACCTGAGCAAGGCACTTAATGCCACCAAGGAAATACGGACCGAGCTCAGGGGTGCGCGGGAGGAGCTTCAACATGTTGGTAAAATCGCGGCTGGGGGCTCCTATTTGCTGCGGACGAAGTTCTGCGATCCGGAGTACGCTCCCCTGGACGGACGTTGGAGTTCGGCGGATGCATACGCGGACCTGGCAAAGAATACCGTTGATGTTGTGGAGTTCTTCAAAGATCAGGGTGACAAAGAAATAGAGAATCTTTTCTGGTCGCAGTTCAATGCTCCCACTCGCCCACTGCCGTTGAGTGACAAGATGGCTGCTGTAGCGGAGCTTCACAGGCTTTCCGGGCTTGCAATGCGATCTGTAATAGACCATCTTTGGCCAAAGGGGCCTAAGCCGGACAGTTACTTTGGTTTGGTGCAACAGTTCTTTGGGGCTGTGCCTCGGATCGATGCCATGAGGAGGTCGGCATGCATAGAGGGTGCGCGGATGGCCCTTTCCCGTGTTAAAGTGTTTTGGATGGATATGGATGCCACTATAATAGCGGCTCAGGATCCGGTGGGGGGCCAATATCCGGCCGGGCACTACTTGGCACAGGTCACAGAGGGTGCCCGCCTGATAGAGGCATAGTGCCCGAAGAATCTCCTATTTGAGTGATGATTCAAATTATTGTAAAAACAATGTTTATTTTGATTATAAGGCTATATTTATAATGTTTGTCTGAAAATATGATTGTGTCCCCTGTGCGGCTGTTTATATA
>NC_041389.1:303029400-303066940 GCF_002162155.2 Triticum dicoccoides
GAAAGTTAGCAGTCGTTGGCTTCAGCCCCCACGCATACAATGCAGGGGTGTTCGTGAATAAATGTGCTTAATCACTCTTGCTCCAATGTCTTGGTCCATTAAGGAGGTGATCGCACAAGGAACTAGGCAACCGGACTATATAGCTGTAACACTTTCGCTTAGCCGCGGGATTCTAAAGTGGGGATACTATGTAGCCCCTGGTACCTTTGCGTGCATCCGAATACGGACGCGTATGTACCTGGCCGGGAAAAGGCCCTTCGTTAATGCGGAGGAATCCTAAAGATTCCGGTGAGTCGTCGAGTGGTTGACCAGTCTCTCGCTATATCATGGCAGTCAGTTTTCGGCTTTCTCTACTGAGGTGCTCATCCGGAATAACCAGGGCACAATCGCAGTAGTTCTCCTTTGGCCACCTTAGCCCATAATAACGGAACGTAAGGAGGCAAACCCAGGAGCCGGGCAAACCCAACATTTGACCAAAGACGTGATTCGGAGCTGATGCATAGAAGGCCAAACTCGTGACGCCAAACACTCCCGAAGGTATTTGGACTTTATAACAGATGATGAGCTCAAGAATGCCCATTCATTATAAACCCTGTGTTTCCAGGTACGGGCGTTAATTTGTCGTGGCGAAATGCCAAAAACGGCAGTATCCTCTGTGGGTATGGAACCCATGGGATAGTTAAACAACAAGAGGCAATAGAAAAGGTTTACACAGGGGCTTAATCTAAAGAGAAACATGTTGAACGGGGCCCTGCTGCACGTCGGCGCCTTTGTCTCTGTTGTGCCGCATCCTGGAAGGGTATCGCATGAACATTGTCTGCAAAAAAGGGAAACTCATAGAAGAGTGCAATGTAAGTATGCGATGGATAGTAAAAAATGTAAGATGCTGGCCTGCCAATAAGGTTGAGCCAAGTGTGGGGCTTTATTATTAGCCCCTGGTATCCACTATAGGATTACATATACGGTGCCCTAGTTTGATATGGGCTGTCGGACTCGTCTAACCGTGTCCGTGATCTTACAACAGAGCACTAGAACAACACTTCAATGTAAAAAAACATGGTATGGCAAACAGATGAAGTACATACTGATGAATAACAATGCATAAGATATTCAGAAGCATGATGTCCAAATTAAGCAGATGGCATTGCGATAGAGTAGAATGACAGTACTTGAATTTGAAAACATGTTATCATGAATGGAATAGGTACTGAAAAACAGGAAGGCATGACATATTTACATGCATGATCAGCATGCTAAGCACATGGCATTGCAATAGAGTAGATACACACTAGGACATTATATGCATGTTGTACCCATATCACAAGCCAAGTTAGAGCAAGGACCTTGTGGGGTGAAGAGGATTCATCATCTTTCTGCAAGTCTTCTGAAGAACTGCCTTTACATGTTCCATCATATTTGGTATCATTGACATCAAGTTTATTGGCCTTTACATTGCTCCGTGAGGTTCTTGTGGATATATCAGTGTGTGCAATTATACCTGACATGCATGGAAGACAACTAGTAGTTAGATTTATGTAAATGAGTGCCTGTAGGAGACGACATAAATAGTAGGACTGGGGTTAACTAGCAGCAACAGGTCTCATAAACTAAAGGGAGAACACAAATGAAAGCTACAGAATATGTATCGTTTGTACTCGAGATTAACTAGATGGCACACAAAAGTATTAAAGAACAACATAGGTAATACTAGAAGTGGTATAATACTATAATCACCAGCATGTGGGATAGCATTGGCTGATGGATGATAACTATGGAACAACGTTACCTAAAGAACAAGTATCTTAGCTGAACTATGGAACAGCGTGAAATCTTGAACAAGACCCGTAAGAGATCAGCATGAATATATAGTGAAATGTGATGATCTATTTTCCGTGCTTAGATGAATAACAAAGCCATAAATGTTGCACACAAGTAAGATGAGGGTACAATCTATCTCGCTGCCATCCATAAGAGTGAGCATCATGTGCTGACTTGTCGATGGCCCTGCAGTTGTTGTGGCTGTCCATGTCGGGCACGCACATTCGATGCAGGGAACTGTTGAGTGGGGACTCTAGCTCCCTTCTGGTGTATGCTTCCCTTGTTGGAGCAGCTGCGGTGAGTCGGAAGACGGTGTGTCTGAAGATACAGATAACGCATAAAGTTAAGAACGACATATCTCTCTGATCCGAAGAAATACACTAAGAGATCAACAGCAGGGTACGAGAGTGGTCACACATCTGTTGACTGAAGAGCCAGCGACCAACGGCAGATGGCTTGATGGCGACTAAATTGGGGTCACACGATTTTATTTTATTTTGGTACTTTCCGATCTACGCCGGATGGCTTGATGGCCGTCTTGTGCCTTCCGGCTGACACTGTTCGGAATCTTCCCTGAAGAGCCAGCGACCAACGGCAGAGCAGCCTGGCTCCGCCGTCCGTGGCCCCGTCCAAAACCCTGCTCCCCGCCCCACCACACTGCCGTGGTTGCGCCGCCCCTGGGCCAATCCACAAAGGCTCCCCGTCATCGAGATCCGGCGGCGGCAGTACCTTCAACCCACGCAACTCTAAAAGATAGCCATCTAAGCGCTGCTTCCGCGGCGAACTTGCGGCCCTGCACCCTTATGTTAGACACCAGCCAAACGGCAGCCTAGGTGCTCCGCCGCCTCGAGGGGTGCTGCTTCCCATTGGGAATCGATTGGCCCAGAATAAAAATTCAGACAACTAACACCTAAATAAAGTGATTTCAGATGAGGGTGCGATTTATCTGGCGGCATGGTGAAGTAGGCAGGTCCAGCTGCCAAGTCGGTGAGGCCGGTGTGGTTGCGGTGGTGACCGGCGGCAGGGAAAGAGCAATGTCGCGATGGGTAACGGCTACGCGGAAGCAGCACCAGGACTTTGGACGGATCCGAAGTTTGAGCCGCTCCGGCGCCATGAACAACGGCGGGGGTAAATCGGCTCCGGTACAGTTCACGCGGCTGTCATCGAGGCAGCACCAGCATCATGGAGTAAGAGGCACACGGCCCAGTGCATGACGGCAATTGGACAGCGTCTCTGGCATTAGGGAGGAGGGCGGCTGTGAAATTGGTGCAGTGGGGGGCGCCATGGAGGTGGGGCTGAGGTTTCGTGGCTTGGGAGAAGGGAGCTTCTCGGGGAGAAGGTGATTTGGCGCCCACGAGGTATGAATGGGGGCGGGCGGGGGGGGGGAATTGTGAGGGGAGTGGAACCATGTCTTACGGATGCATTTGTCTGAAATGTGAGGGGGAGTTACAGTTCTACCCTTGCCTATAGGCTTCTCGGCTTGGGTCTGTGTACTAAGGGTCGGGGATAGTAGAGTAACTTTGCTTCTCCCCAAATAGTGGGCGGGAGCGATTTTGGGCGAGGAGGGCGTGTTTTCAACTATAGTGGGCGCGAGCGAATTCGGGCGAGGGGAGCGTGTTTTGAAATAGTGGGCGCGAGCTATTTCAGGTGAGGAGAGTGTGTTTTGCCAACCATGGTTTATGAATTATTCGGCACATGTCATTTCGGCCGAGGAAAAGGCGCGCTTGGATGAAGTTATGAACCTACCCTCGATGTACAACGGGCCAATTGATGCGTGTCCCACATAGGACAGTAATTTCGCATCTCCCATTTATTTGCTCGGGCGAATTCCACCGAGCAGAGAGGATGTTTAACGGTTCGTTCAAATTTTGGGAGAACGAGCATCCACGTCTACCTTACCAAGTCGATTCGAATCAAATTTTGAAATATTAGCTTGCCACTTCTTTTTTAGATGGAGAGATGATGCTCGGGAGTAATGTGTTTTTACATGCTCGTTGCTAGCGATTTACTATATGACAAATAGTTGACCCACTCAAAACGCGAATCAAACCCAAAATGAAATATCTCAATTCAATGAACTAGCTCGTTCAGTAGGTTAAAATAGTGAACTAAATCCAAAATTGAACACCTCAATCGAGTAGCATGTTGTACAGTACTATAGTACTCCATGAACATGTTGAAAGTCAAATTAATGAACTTGTTTGATATACGCATATATCCGTTCATGTGTGGATTGCAGACAACATGGTCTCCAATTTAAATATTTGAATGCAAGTTTATATCAGTCTTTGATGCATAAAACACGACCTCCCCCTCTCCCAGACTCATGTTCTCTCTCTCTCTCTCTCTCACTCTCTCGCCGACAATCTTCAATTCTGTCGCACGCATCCGACACAAAAACCTTGTTGGTCCCTCTCTCTCTCTCTATGTGTGTGTGGGGGGGGGTCTTTCTAGTCCGCATTCATATATACGCCATCTATAGGTCTCTCTCGCACACTATGTATGATACTCTAGCTAGTCCAAGCTAGATATCTTGGGTGCACTCATCGTACGCACACAAATTCCTTGGCTCTTTGCCCGTAACTCTCTCACGCACCACTATGTCGTCTCAGAGCTCTTCCCCCCTCTCTCAAACTCTCCATCCACCTGGGTCACACATACACATGCATATCTCACTCGCACTCAATAGGCCCATCTAAAACTCTATCTCTCTCCATCGTTCTCTCTCCATCTCACACGCACACACACACACACACACAATCTCATGCCCAGCTAGCCAAGTATGATGGTCTCTCACTCAATTCTAGGCACACGCAGTCCCCCCTATATGTATATGACTAGCTAATCTTAGTCTCCATCACAAACATGTGGATGGTCTATCTCGATTTCTCTCGGGGCATCTTTCTATCGCGCATGCACTGCCTCGATCTCCCACCCATATAGTCCCCTCACGATCTCGAGGGGATCTCTCTATCACAAACACACCCTCTCTCCCTCCCCATGCATCCATGCCATCCATGTGTCCCTCTTGACCTTTTTTCCTTGTTGGCCAGACCTCTATTGGACACTAGCTATCTTCGTATATCTCCTCGCCTCACTTTTCCATCTCGGAGATGCATGCGTGATATGTTCGCATAAGAAACGAAAAAACACACACACTCTCTCTAATTTATCGTATGTTGTCACTTTCTCTTTCACACACATACTCTTTTTGCACACTTACTCATTCTCCTTCACATGCACTTGATCTATCTCGACTGAGGCACTCACCTCCGTCCATAGCACATAGATTATTGAAAAGTCAAACATCACAAAGTTTGACCATGTACGTGGAGAAAAAGAATTACATCTAGTATGGGAAACATATACCATTAGATTCACCATGAGATGTAGTTTTGTATGATGTATCTTTGGTATTGTAGATATAAATAACATTTGTGTAAACCTGATCAAAGTTTCCAAAGTTTGACTTCTAAAAAATTTACATGCACTGCATTATCGAGCGGATGGAATATCTCTTTCCCCCTCTCAGCTATCTGACGCACCACTCAGCCTTATCGGGGCTCCTCAATCTCTCTCAAACTTTATTGGTCAGTTTGGTTCGTGACCTGACCCTCATGCCTTGATGGTCGGTATTGCCTGGTGTGGACGTGAGATGTAAATATTTCTGCCTGGCCAGGCTTGTGTGGTGCTCAAGCGTTTGGTTCATGCCTCGGCCAGGCAAAGCATCAACGTCCCATCAATCAATCCATGCATCAATTATTTAATGCTAATATCCATCCATGTTGCTATTAGCCTCTTGGCCGCACGACCAGGCACGGCCAGGCGTTCGAAATCGGTCGCTTGGGCTAGGCTACTTGCAGTGTCTGGAGTTCAGCCAGGCTAATTAAAGTGCAAGGGAACCTAGCCCAGGCGGGCTTTCTTTTTCACAGGGTAGCAATCAAACAAGAGTGCATGAAATCCAGCCACAACCCCAGGCCACGCAAAAGATGCTCACGACGCAAGCCAAACGGGCCTTATATCTCCCTAGTTCACACATAGACATGTCTCTCTCGCACTATACATATATACCCATCCAACACTCTCCGCCCTTGTTCTCTCTCCATGTGACACACACCCCCCTAAGTACCATAATCCCTCACTCCATCATAGGCTATGTTTGGATCCATGGGTTAGAGTTAGTTTGGGTTAGTTTGGAGTCAACTAACCCAAAAAGATCCAAACAGGAGGGTTAGTTTACGTTAGATGCATCTAACCCATCCAAAAAAACTAACCCATCCAAGAGGTGCATATTTGGGTTAGTTCTTCTCGGGACCACTAATAAACACTTTTTTTCTCTCGCTCTCCCCGCAGCAGATCCCTCCCCACTTCCTCGAAGCTTCTCGTTCTCTCCCTCCCTCCCTCTCGCACTGCCCGTGAAGGTGCCTTGCCGTATCCGTGCTCCATCTAACCCTGCCATCCAAACACCTCTTTACTTAGAGTTAGTTAAGGGTTAGAATCTAACTCTAACCTCTAACTGAGTTAGAGTATCCAAACAGGGCCATAGGCGCAAGCACTCCCCCCCCCCCTCCTAAGTATGATTATCTCTTACTAGCCATCAGGAACACACGTATTGTCTCCTTCCATCCATACGTCTATCTCGATATCTCTCGGGGCATCTTCTATCGCGCACACACCTTGTCACTCGATCTCCCACCCATGTAGTCCCATCACGATCTCTAGGGGATCTCTCTATGACAAACATACACTCTCTCCTCCCCATGTCTGCATTTTCTCCGCACGTCTCTCTCGACCTCTCTCCATTGTTTGTCAGACCCCTCTTGGCCACGTGCTAGGGGTCTTCCTCTCTCGGTTCCAAACAACCACACACTATCTCCTCACCTTGCCTCTGTTGTCGAAGATGCATGTGTGATATGTTTGCATAAGACACGCACACTTTTTCTCCACTTTTATCGTGTGTTGTCCATGTCTCTTTCACACACGCACACACACTTTTTTCACTCTCTCTCTCTATCTATCTATCTATCTCTCTCTCTCTCTCTCTCTCTCTCTCTCTCTCTCTCTTGTCAGGGACTCTGTCACGTCCATAAGCATATGGATGTTTTGAAAAGTCAAACCTCAGAAAAGTTTGACTAGGTATATGCGGAGAAAAACATTTACATCTGGAACGATCATTAGATTCATCACAACATGTACTTACTTCATACTATCATTTATCTTTGGTATTGCCGATATAAGTAATTTCTTTATAAACTTGGTCAAAGTTTCAAAAGTTTGACTTTAAAAAATGTTGTAACTACATTATCGAACGGGGGGAGTAGCTCTTTCTCTCTCTCTCTCTGCTATCTCTCATGGGCCTCCCCTCTCACTCGAACTCTCTATACCGACGGATTATACGCTCACTATGTCAGCGTATAGCTCTGTATATTGTTTAGTTGACCGGTCAACCAATCCACATGCTGTGTTGTCAGCTCGTGTTCTGTATCTTGGTGTGCTGGCCCATGTGGCAGTGGGTGAAAATAAGTAAACTAGAGGCCCATCTGACAAGCGGTGAAGGAAACAAAGTTGAAACCGCTCGGGGTAGCACCACGCATGCTAGTAAATTGAGGGCGCATTGAGGACAAACTTCTTGCGCGCGAAGGACGCACTCGCGCACAATTCACCACTGCGCGGCGGCATGCACAGAAGGACGCACTCGCGCACACCAGCACACAACACACCAGCAAACGTGTACACCAGCGTCGCTGCCGGTTGAGATGGACGGTGAGGCAGCCAACAAGCGGAGGCCGCTCGAGCCAAAACCGCATCCGGCGAGCCTGGACTTCATCAGCAACCTCCCTGATGACATGCTGCTCGTCATCATCGGCCTCCTCCCCACCAAATCTGCCGTGCAGACCGCCCTGCTCGGTGGCGCCCCCTCTGGCGCTGCGTCCTCCTCAACCTCGCCGTCGACAGCTGCCTCTACGACGGGGATTGCAAACGCATGGCCGCAGTCTCCAAGATTCTTTCATCGCACCCTGGGCCAGCCAGACGCCTTGACATCCACATGTTCAGTACCAACTGCAAGGTCCAACCCAAGTTCGATGAGTGGTTCTTATCCCCCGCCCTAGATCAGCTCGAGGAGCTCAGCTTTGAAGCTAGACGATGTCGCTCTCTGCCGCCGTCCATGCTCCGCCTCACGCCAACGCTGTGCCGTGCCAGCTTCAGCTCCTGCTATCTTCCCCAGATTAATGCCACGCCCGCCCTTCTTCTCCCTCAACTCAAGCAGCTCCACCTCTTCGATGTTGTCATCTCGAAGAAGGCTATGGAGCACCTGCTCCGCAGCTGTACTGCGCTCGAGTACCTTCGTCTTGAGCAGATCCACGGGTTCATTAGCCTCCACATCGCCTCGACAAATCTCTGATGGATTTATGTGTCTTGCTGGCCCCGCAACAAGACATCAATTGGGAAGAGATCACTCCAGATGTCCCATGTTATGGTCATTGAGAATGCGCCTTTCCTTGAGAGATTGCTTGTATCGGATCTAGATGGTCCAACAAAAATCAGGGTCATTGACGCGCCGAAATTGACAGTGTTGGTGTACTCGTCTGCCAAATTCTCCGAACTCTTTATTGGATCCGTAATCGTTCAGGTACAACACTCATCTTCTTCTCCGTCTTCTTGAAATTCACATTTTTAAATTTCTTCTTGATGTATTTATGACCGTCTTCCAGAAAATGATTCCCACAAGCTTGACCCAGTCCATGCGCACAGTGAAGATCTTAGCACTAAAATCTATCGGCCCCAATCTGGATCAAATTGTTGGATTCCTTACATCCTTTCCATGCACGGAGAAGCTACTCATCAAGGTGAAACTTCTTTCCTATTAGTAAACAGTAATCACAATGTAGCTCAATTTTTTCGTAATTTTCCCAAATTATGATGACAACTGTAGTGTTCAAAACTACATCTACGCACTGCACTGAAAGAAATGTTTTTAGTATTTTTTTCTCACGTGATCACCTGCATCATTTTTATGATGTACTACTATAGTAGCCTAGGCTAGTCATAGTGCAAAGTAACTTAGACTACTCCAGTAACTCTATGGTTACCCTAAGGGCAAGTACAACCTCCGTCCGGGTTTACTCTTCCAATTTTGTAGTATCAAAATTTGACCATAGATTTAACTGACAAAATGTTAATGCATGTCACTAAGAACTATATCGTTGGATTCATATTTGAACAAATTTCAAATGGTGTAATTTTTAGTGACATGCATTGGCATTCTCTTAGGTAAATCTATGGTCAAAATTTTATACTAAATACGAGGTAGTATTCCCTCCATCCCAAAATTCTTGTCTTACATTTGTTTAGATATGGATGTATCTAACACTAAAATGTAACTAGATACATCCGTATTTAGACAAATTTAAGACAAGAATTTTGGGACGGAGGGAGTACAAAAGTGGGCTATGTAGGCCAAAACATGTGCCAAATTCACTTGTGATGCATTTGGCATCGATGCCCCTCCATTGCTCACCTGGTGCCCCAATCTGGAGCACCTACTTTGCTCCGGTGCCAAATTAACTCACGCAATGAAAAAACACTGCGTGGGAGAGAGAGAGGACTGAGGCAATAAAAAAACACTTGTTTGGGAGAGTGAGAGGCTGGTGTAGTTGGTTTGATTGATTTGTTTATACATGTGGGTCTGTGTGCACAACGGTGCTAACTCTCTCACATCGCAAGAGCGGTGAGAAAAATCTTTGATTTGACATCGATGCGTATTATGTGGCATACTTTTGCGAAATATGGCATCGGCCACATAGTTGAAGGCAACAAATGCCCAAGCTCTTCACGTGCTCCTAGTTAAATGAGAGGAAACAGAAACATAGAGAGAGAGGGAGAGAGAGAGCAAAAAAATATATCACTACCCAGCCAACCCTATCGTATGAGCGAATGATATTGGTACCTCTTAATGACACGGCAATCGTATGTAGCCAGCTGCTCTAATATGTTCTCTTCTTTTGCAGATAAAAAAGACTTGAAAGTGAAAAATGTGCTGCACTATAACAATCTCATCGAATGCCTTGATCTCCATCTTACAAAAATTGATTTGATCGACTACCGAGGCAGCACATCTGAGATTAAATTGGCCAGGTTCTTTGTTTTGGAGGCAAGTGTGCTCAAGGTAATGAGGTTTGGCGTTCTTTGGCGCAACAATGAATGGCGTGCTGATCACCGCAAGCGTCTAAGACTAAATGACAAAGTCGTCGCAGAAGCTGAATTTGGTTTTGAAACATCAAGTGGCCAGAGATTCGAAAACTTATTTGCCCATTAGTGACTTGTCAGGGCGGTGGATTTTAGTTTGTACGATAATGCTGCATCCACCTAAAGTAACGAAAGTTCTTACGTGAACTTCCTAGTAATTCCCTCTTCCTAGGTGCAGCATTACTCCTAACATTAGTAATATCAACTTGAAACTTGTAATATTGCCGTGTCCTATTCCTGCGTTTTCAAAATCCTGCGAATCAAACAGGTCCTGAGTTGGTGATGATGTTGTGCCTCCCATCTTTCACCAGTAGCCGTCGGATCTAGATCTGACGCATACAAACCAAGCTTCTCCATTTTTGCAAAAAGATGCCCGCACTTGTTCCCTATTTACAAACAACTCCTTGTCTCTCACAATCAGCCTTATCCCCTCCCCACCACATCTAGAAGGCCGTGGAAAAATCTGGCGCGATGGCCGCTGCCGGAGTAGTCCACCCCCAATCTTAGTGTTCCGTGCAATGCACGGGCATCTACGCACGGGAAATTATGTCGAACGGGGCTAGTTGTAAGCAGGCTAGCTCTACAGCCATGATGATAGTGACTGCAGACAGTGAGGTTGACTATGGTATGCCGAACACGGTGCCTATACTCAGGTGTCATCTCCGGCGCAGGGTCTTGTCACTTCACTGTGAGGAGGAGCACGTAATAATTTGACCAACGGGTAGTACAGTGCTAGTACTCCTAGGAGTACTACATTGGTAGTACTACTACTAGTACTAGTAGCACCACCGTCTGGATTTAGGAGTACTACCACGTCCATCTGGATTTTAGTATTTGACTAGCAATATCTAGTAATCCATGTCACAAAAAATGTACTACTCCCTCTATAAATAAATACTTGGTGTTTTATTCCTATCGGCGAGCGAACTTAATGTTTTCTTGCTAACTAGAGTCTTAATAGGATTACATGCAATGAACTAAACACTGCATGTCATGTTTGGTTGTCTCAAGTCATTGAAAGCATGCACGGCCCACATCTCTCATTGGTTGATGTGTCACGAAATAAGAAACAAGGAGGGAGTTAGTGCATCGTGCCTAAGTGTTTTGGGATTATTTGGTTTTTATAATGTGACTTACACAACATTTTTGTTTACATGCATTAAAATTTTATTAGTTAAATCAAAGGTCAAAAGTTGGCATAAAATGCAAAGGGGACCAATAAACCAGTAAACATCAAACTTCTCTCGTTTGGCCCCAACTAGAGGTCCGGTGTGATGACTATACTGCACCGGCACGGAAGGGGCGCAGCTTCATTGACTTACGGCAACTGCCTTTGGGTGAATGACACGTGGGCCCAGGGGTGGCTGGCCCACCTATCATACAGCCAAAGGCAGGTGCAGTAGAGGGCCGAGGAGTAGTACGAAATCCTACGCGCCTACACACGCTAACCAAGGGCAAGAGTGATCACTCGAAACGCAAGATCAGTTGACTAGTACTAGAAGCTAAGCTAGACCCATGGAGGCGATGAGTGCGAGCATCAGCTGGCTGTGCCAGATGGTCCACGACGCCGGCCTGCAACCCGGCAACGAGGAATGTCTCCAGGTAGTATTGCTTGAGGCCGGTAGGGCGAGGGGCCGCTTGGACGACAGCTTCGTCTCCTTGTTCGACGAGGTCCTCGTTGATTTCCTCAACAAGTTCACCGTCATCAAGAAGCTCGTGAACGACTTTGACGTAAGCCTTCAGCCGACGCGCCCAGGCTCTGCGATGCCCACCACCTCAACGGCCACTATGGTGACAACCTCTTCGATGCACTTGTGGCCCTGCGACTGCCCGCCATCGCGCCGAAGAATGTCCACCTTGAGGTCGCGCTCGCCGCGCAGTGCCTGGTGCAGCAAGACACCATGGACATAATCACCCATGTCTACGCGCATGCAATAGGAGGACGATAGGACGGTGGCATTCTTGGACCGCAGGGCAACCTTGGACGCACTATTCAGAAGCACGTTGAACTCGCCGCGAACACCGCTGCTCCTCACACGTCGGTTGGTGACCCGGTGCACTAGGGCGTGAGGATGTCGTTGATGGATCCGTATGTATTTTTATCTTTCCGTCAAATCCATGTAGTAGTATATGACACTACAGTAATTATCTTACCTTTCGCATCAACTTCATAATTTTTGTACGTACTCCATGCATGAACGGCGCCAGAACCAAACTTCTCATTACTCTAGGCAAAATCATTATTTTCTATCTATCGATCGCGCCATGGAGCATAACCAAATTTTACAAGTTACGAGTTTAAAAGGAAAAGCCTGACATGTTCGCATCGCACCCCCACACGGTTGGTCTGGCACGCCGCTCAAGCGGGAATGCGTGCGGTGTTGCATTTTCACTTACAAGTGGGACCGTAGTTGAGCAAACCGACTATCGGCAAACCCCCACCCCGCCCACCACGCGATGGCTGAGAAAACAGGAGGGAGAAGAGATGGCTGTAGCACGGACTCCAAGAAAATTAGTGTCGGATGGGACTCATGTGGGTGGCGTGTGCCGTAGTGCTAGACGTGAATGCTAGTTATGGCCCATGCCACCCCACTATATCGAGCCTATATCGAGGTATAGTACGTAGAACAAATTTCCTGTAGTCCGTGCTCGGCACTCCTCTATCTCTCTTCTCAGCCAGCCAACGGACGCGCGGAGCCCATCGTCTGTTTGCTCACATGCGGTCCCACATGTCACTAAAAACACAAGCGGACCCACTGAACCTGCACATCTTTCACCTCGACGTGCTGGTGATGAAAAACAAATCCAAGAAAGATCTTCGGTGGCCGCTTTTGGTGTTACTCAAGAGTAGTAAGATTCTATTTATAGTTTAACCCAAGATGCACATCTCGTGGCTTCAACTTATCAACTACCACTCTATTTTCTTTCATGACACGACCTAGATGTTGGATGTCCCACGTGTCGACAAAAGGAGGAAGAAACCGACCAAATCTTCGGTTGTGCTCTCGGATTAGACTAGTTGTGCTAACTTAAAATTTTTATTGTGTACTCCCTCCGTTCCAAAATACTTGACTTCCATTTGTCCAAAAATGGATGTGCCTATATACTAAAACATGTCTAGATACATATATATTTTGACAAATAGAAGGCATGTGTTGTGCAACGGAGGAAGTAGAATGGATGCAAGTTTTTGTATTGGGAAGAAGAGTACATCCATATATTAATAGAGCGCAATTTAGTAGATGTTCTATCACTTTTAGCTAACATAGAGGCTATAGATGAGATTAGTGCACTTGTTGATACTCCTACTTGGTATGCATGTTGCTGCTTAGACACAGAGAAAAACGGACCAGAGCGAGTACTAGAATAGAGGCTAGACATGAGACTAGATGCAAGGAAGCAACGTCTACTTCTTTACACTCGAAGAAGAAAGAAGCACGCAAGATCGAGCCTCCGCAGATCGACAATGAATGCATCGAGAAGGCACTAATACAACTTACAGGAGTAGTAAAATGTATTCTTGTGGTTCTTGTTTTCTTTGGTCTTGCTTTTCTAGTCAAAATTATCGTTGGAGTTCGTGCAAAACGGAGGTCCATTTGGGGTCATGCGTTGCAGTTGGCCTTAGAAGTGGGACCGCAGTTAAGGAAGCCGACTATCGGCAAACCCCCACCTCGCCCGCTGCGCGATGGCTGAGTTAGAGAAACGATGAAGTTGAAGAGATTGCTCTAGCACGGACTCCAAGTAATATGATGTCAGATGGAAGTCGTGCTGGTGGCGTGTGCTGTACTCTTGGACATGAATGCTTGTTCTGGCCCATGCCACCCTACTACTCCTACTAGTTAGTACTACTATATAGTACTACTAGTATCGAGGATTCGAGGTGCTGGTTATGTAGTATAGTATGGCTATAGTAAAAACACCCGCACGACGCGCAAAGCATGTGAAGCTAGTACAAATAGTGTACTACTATTGTTGATTGGCCCCATCCAATAACCTGTTGCAATGCATGTACAATTATGTATTCAGAAAATATTTTTTTGCCTCGTCGCACCACTCACTCACAGAAGCAACTCGAAAGCCATTCATAAATATAGTAAGTTTATCACAGGCATATCATTTTATTACATACAACAGGTCATCAACCCACATGGACAACGAGGATACATTATAAATACTAAAGTTTTCACCACACAACAAATAACAAGCAATGAAATGAACTTCAACTCAACCATTCCTCGGTGTTGGAAACGCTTGCTTTGAACCACAAGTGATTCTCTGGGACGGGCCATCCATTGTCGATCTGGAGACCAATGCATGACTGATCATCTAGGCTGAAGCGGCCTACTATATCAGTACCAGGGTAGGGAACCACCCAAATGTCCAAGGTATAGACACAGTTGCTTCTCATAAATGGTAGTAACATTGTGTCAACAACAGTTGGATCACCTTTCACCATCATTGGATAGTTTAGTCCAAGGAAGAGCGAGTTTTCTCCAAGACTATCAATTCTGTACCAGGGAGAAGGAGTTGGCGCTAGCACACTAGTATCCATCCCGAATACCATGCAATGGGTGTTGGAATAGGTCCGGAGAGTGCGACCATGGGAGACTACACCTTCTTCCTTAGCAGTAACATCATCAGTGGGCTGTATACACACGAGAAGAGGTGATCCATCATAATTAGTTGCCAGGCGCCAAATAGTATATGGGCGTTGCTCGTCCTCATGCTCGTGATCATCACCATCATCATCTCCCCCTTGGTTATAAAAATCTTCAAGTATAGGTGGTGGAGTGTTCACGGGACCTTGGAAACACAAGAAGAAGGTTAATTAGTAAGGCTGGCCATAGTGGTAACATAAGTAGTATCATGCACTTGGGAAGAGAGAGATGGTTATAGTAACATAGGTAGATACCGTAACATAATAAATGTGATGCTACTATGTGTCATGCATGGCAATAAATGAGACCACCTATGATACTAATCTAAGATACTATGCACTATAGAGGTAGTAAAATAAACTAGTAACATATGCATGTTACTAGTCTAAGTTACTCCCCACTATGACCAGCCTTGCTAAACCGCATGCATGTGGATGAAACAATTATAATTACGGTGGAAGACAAACGTACCAAAACAACGAGGATGCCATGCAAAAACAATGCCACGAGTGGTGGTAGCAAACACAAGGCCCTCGTATTGAATTGCATCACAGTACTCATCCGTGTACAGCAACTGATTTTTGAGCAATATCTATCCAGTCAAACCACTGACGGCGGCAACAAGCTTGTCAAAGATAGCAACAACTTCATAGTTGTTGTAATTCCAAGAGCGGTTGGGGACTCGAGAAATTGCTATCTTCCGTAGAAGACAGTCACCATGATTGCATTTGAACGTGCGTACAATACCGGTGTGCTCAACCTCTGGGCAGTCTGCTGAGATTTTTGGAAGTGGAACCCGGTCATGAGTGTACACATTCACAAGTTCCCACTCGCAGTTGGACCCAATGTAAACAACCCAATCTCCATTTGCACCTTCCCAAGCCTTTCCCTCAAGCGATGGCATCTTAACATCATACGTATCATTATCAAGCGGCATCAACTTGCACAGGGTGAGGCCTCCATCATGACGGCTCTAGTCATCAGGGTCACAGCGAAGAAGATAGGGGAGATCAAACTGCTCCTTGACTCTTGGGTTCCTTGTAATGATGTTATTAGTTGAGTCGAGAATGGGCTTGAACGAACCTGTCATGCTAGCCGAGGTGATGACGTCGCACCAATCAATGAGTTCCTCCACCACGTCATCTTTCAGATCGGGGCAAGAATAACGGGGTCGTTTCCGTCACGTTCCCTCCATGGAGAAGATGATCGAACAATGGCAGAATAAAGGGTGAAGGGCTGAAGGAAAATGGAGGAGGGAGAGGAAGAGCGTGCGACAACAGTTCCAAATTGAGAGGGAAAGGCGAAGAGTCGGTGGACGGTTGCCAGTTTGCCACGGTTCACGAAGGGGCACCCCGGCCTACACGTCGGTTCGGAAATACTCCTACTACTCGTCGTCGTCTCACTGATATGTGGAACGGGACCACATGTCAACGAGACATGGTGTGTAATTTCTCGTGCAAAATGCGATCTGGCCGCGTTGGCCCGAGGTGCCGCATTAGTTATCGGCCTTTACTTTTTTAATGGCGCGCCGTTCAGTTTTGAAGCATGACTAACTAGTACTGTATGCAGAGAAAATATAAACTACTCTACCACTACTCCACCTCCAGTACTAGTAGTATAAAGAAGATATATAGACTGGAGCTTCAGCGCTTTCTTGCCAAGGGCTGCCCACTTGCTTCTCACACTACCACCCTCTCTCTAGATCTAAAAAAGACGTCCCCTCTCTCCCTCCTCACCGGTGGTCACAGATCCGTCGGGGAAGAAAAGGACGTCCAGCGTTGACGCACTCGTCATCGGCGAGCGAGGTCACGCACTGACGACAAGGCCGTCCTCTCAGACCTAGCGCCCGCACAGGATCGCTGCCGTAGTGTGTGCGGAGGACGACGACCACGAGCGAAGCCACTTCCCGCCGACCCTCAGGTATGCTACCTCTTTTTGAACCATACCCTTGTTCTATTGCCCCATCTGGCACGTCGTTGCATGTGGATCTTTTTCCACTCCACCATCTTCCCAATTTGCTATCCTCTGCTCTGCTGGCCATGCAGACGAAAACCTAATTTGCACTATTAAAGGAAACCCTGCTTCATGCAAACTAATGCATGTCTGGGTTGAATAAGGAAAGGAAGGGAGACTGTACTGTCCAAGAGAGTAGGCATCGAACCCGCATCTAGGTTGAGAAGGGGAAAATCAGTAGCTAAGGAACGAGTCTCGTGTCTCTTGGTTGAAGAAGGGTAGAAAGGCATGACAACGCAATAGAGAATGATCAAGTCGACCGGTTTGTTGTCCTAACATAGGAAAAAGGTGGCTAAAGAAAACAAAAATGGGACGTAATCCACATATGCTACCTGGATATTTGTTGCTCTGGGCAACCATACCTCCCTCACCACTCTGCGTCCGTGGAGGTACATCGTACTGGTGCGCCCACTGTCCGAATGGGCCTCCCATGCTCTTATTGCCACTTTTCTTGCTATTAGTATAACGCCAGCAGTCAAGTCAAGCAATGCTACTGCTAAAGTGATGCCACATTTAACTAATGTCGCTCTCAGTCTAATGCCACAGATAAATTTAAGTAGTGCCATTTAATGTCACTGGATCATTTCAGGGTTAGCTGTTGATTGTGGATGTATTAAAGATTTTTCAGCTAAGGCATTCTAATGTTGTTGCACAGCCAGTATACCAACGATGAAACTTGTTACTACCTTCAGATTTTTGCACTATTAATGCTTATAGATTACATACCTCACTTTCATGAGATAAGTTATTTTTTTGTACAGTGTCACCAAAATGCCAAGGCGCTGATGTCATGTTATTTTGGTTAAGCCGCACAGGCAATTATGAAGACAAGAGGAAAGGTCAAGAGTGGGCACCTCCTCCTCCGACTGTTCTCTTGATTATCAAGAGGGAAAGATCAAGTTTTTATGTTTGATCGATTATCAAGATTGGGATAGCAATTTTTAAGGTCCCCCTGAGTTTGAAATGATATTTACCTTGGAGGTACATGGTTTGCAATTTTTTTATACTGTCATTAGTTAATAATGCTAGTTACCTTCAGTTTTGTATTTGGTTTAATGCTCATGCACAGCTAGTATACCAATGCTGAAACTTGTTACCTTTACACTTTGTATTGTTAATTCTTATAGAAACCTTCCAGTGCTAGAGTTTATTGAAATTTGTTCAGTAAAACCATTGTACTGTACCCTGTAATAAACTAACTACTCTACTGTTGCACTAGCCACTGGATTAGTGTATATTTGTAGTATTCGAATGGTGTTGCATTAGCGTATGGACATAGATAAAGTGTGGCAAGCTTTCCCAGATATGTGCTCAAGAAAACTACTACCTGTTTTTCTAAATACTGGACGTTTGGGTACTTTAAATTGAACCGCGAAAACGTCTTATATTAAGGAACAGAGGGTGTAGAGTTCACTCAAATTATCCCGGTAAAGCTAGTCACACCTTTGTTAAAATTAATGTTCATTATGTTATCGGAGGAGGTCTGTATGTTTGTCTCTAATGCATGTCTACTACATACCCGACATCATGATGTAATGTTAAGTCATTTCCTTTGGTACAGTGTAACTAAATTGTCAAGGCGGTGATGGCATTTTATTTTAGTAGAACTACACAAAATTTGCTTAAAAGAAGAGGAAAGGTCAGGAATGGCTCAGTTTTTCAGGAAAAAAAACTATGTATGCCTTCCTGACATCAGCCGCTGTTGCTTTATTTATTCCTTCAAACAGGTGGTTAGAAACAGTCTTGCTACCTTTTCCCATTAATAAATTGGAATGCTTATATTTGTGAGTCTATGCTTCAACTAGTGCCACTTTTATAGTAATCACACTTTCAATATCTATGCAAACAGGGATGCTCGATTTTAGTGGAGCTGCACAAAAAGTCCAACTGGTTCAACATTAGGAGCATGTTTTTTTCCAAACCTTTATATCCAATTGGTGGAACTATGAGTTGTTCATTACGAAGGTACATGGTTTGCTACTATCTTGCTACTCTTTTTGTGCTATCATTAGATAGTAATACTAGTGGTTTGCATGTGAATTTATTGGCAGGGTGGACCTACATTGGAGGTGCAGGACAGGATTCAATGATTAGATGCTCAATTTTAGTTGTATCGATTTCACCTCTTCCATCACTGTGAACATGGTGTGGTATATGTTTACTAGCTACTTGATATTTGTGCAGACAGAGATGTCTGCCTGTTGCTATTTGGCAAACAAACAAAGTGTCCGCAATTTTGGTTGAACTGCACAAGAGAATAGTATAGTCACTGCATGCAGTGCCATTTGAAAATAGACACAAAGATTGGATAGTCACTTCATGGACTGCAGAAAAGTAGTACTATACTATTTACTAGCCAACACTTGGTGCTTCATTGCTTTGGTCTGATTATACAATGGGCATCATTTTCCGTAAGTTAAAGTTTGTATTCCGAAAATAGTCACGTGGTGTGATCGAGAGAAGACCAAATCATATTGCAGTGGATGTTCCTCCATCATGTGTGGTTCATTCTCATGGTTCCAGCTGTTGGTGAAACCACTTATGTTTGCAAGAGGAATTGTAGACTTCACAAACAAATTTGTCTTTCAGTCTGTACTGAATGTTGGCCAAGAGAAGCATCCATGTTAGTAGGAAGAACAGATGTTTTTTCTAGATCTTTGCTTTTGGAGCTACATATTTGTATATGATATGTGAATCATTGAGATGCATTAACATGTTGATCTTATGTATGGGAATCGTACTAGTTAGTTTTAGTTGCGACGCAAGATCCGAAGTGGCTGATCTTTGCTTTTGGAGCTACATATTTGTATATGATCTGTGAATCATTGAGATGCATTAACAGTTAGTTATTTCTGTTCGCTCAGTGTTTACATGTTACTGATCGATCACTAGCTAGCCTACAAATGCACACCTGGCAGTTTTATTTGCGACGCAAGATGCGAAGTGGCAGTTTTTTGAATAAAAATGCCTACCTCTGAAGAAACTGACAAGCTACACTATCGATCCTACACGGATAAAAATGCCTACCTCTGAAGAAACTGACAAGCTACACTATCGATCCTACACAGATAAATAGCGTATCACGCACGTACTACCTCCTTTCCGGTTTGCAGGGCTCAATTCAAGAAATGACCTACTCTATCCTACACGAATAAATAGTGGATCACGCACGTACTAGTACCTCCTTTCCGGTTTGTAGGGCTTAATTCAACACTCTCACCAACCAAGGTACTCCCTCCGTCCGGGTTTATTAGTCCCGTGAGCAAAGCAGCAAGACCAAGGCATGGCAATAATTAACGGCATGCAGAAGTTTAAGCCTAATTAATTCCAGTGATTTAAGTGGCTGCATGCGTGCCCTCAGCTGCAACTCGTTGCATGCTGCTTCGTGTACCGCCTGCGAGCGATTCTGAGTGCCTGCATGCAGTCGGCCGTAATTAAGGCAACTAACTGATGCGAAAAAAGATATGCTTTAATTGTTGCGGGCTTTTTAAATCCGTGAAATCATTATTGACAAGGAGGGAGATGATTCGAGTGCACTCGTTTGACCGCCATGCCGGCGTGCGACCCAGACGGGACGGGATGGCATAGTCATAATTTTAGTTTCCCTAGTTTTCCACGGCAAGCTGGCGCGCTAAGCCATTATGCATTGAATTCCGATGACCGTCGCGCTTCCTTCCCCCTATAAGTATTGTTTCCCGGCATTCTCCAGTGCCACTGTGACCCAACTCGCCATTTCCTCATAAGCCCCCACCAGTCCGACGTCGCTCGCCACGTCCGGCATGCCCCCGCTCGTCCGCGGTAGGCGACGCCGGAGGCGGTCACCGCCGGAACTAGTGTTCGGTTTTTCACCGGAAGGCAAACGGAGGGAGGAGGCATTCTATCTGTCTTTAGATGGCAATGCGCAGATCAAGGAGTTGTTGGAGCGCGACTGCATGGCGGAGGAGCAGGAGTTGTTGGAGCGCGACCGCCTGGCGGAGGAGCAGCATAACGCCGATTTGTGTCGCCAGCGGGACATGGAGCAGCAGTGCACCGACACTCTGAGTCGCGAGTAGAGCGCCCGCAACTAGGCCGACTACATGGAGGCCGGCGCCCGGCAAATAGCCCTAGAGGCTGTCGGGCACGCACGCGTTCGCGACGCCGATTTTTATTACCATCTTGTCAAGTGGGTTTCCCGCTTGGAAGCCGAAGCTTTGGTGGACCACGCCGACATGGAAAGGGGCAACGCGCGCGAGCAATGCACCCTATCGCACCTCTAGCAAGTCCGAGGCAAGGCGCAGGACGCCGGTGCCGGCGCTTAGCGTGTACTTCCTGCATCGTCTAGTTAGCTAAGAGTAAGTTAGTACTTGTCTAGTGGGAGTAGATAGTTAACTTGGCTATGATGGTTGTGAACGTGGAAGTTCAGTACTCTATATGTGGATCAGACCTGTTACTTTGCTCTGAATGTTGAACTTTCCGTTTGAACGTATGGAATGGGCTGTTATTTTTTTAAATGGGTTGTATTTGTCCTCCATGGGTTTAGAGGCTGACTTGTGGGCCTAGCAAGTTGGCGCATGCACAATCAGGAGATGATTGTACATGGAGAGGATGACAGCACGGACCCGCCAAGGTCATGGCAGTACGCAAGCAAGTGCCTCCTTATTTCAAGCTAATAAAAAAATGGCTCCTTCTAGTGGATTTCTGACATCTGGGTCCCATGCCATTGTCAACGTAGTCAATAAACGAGAGAATTGCACAACGAGCGGCTGACACCAGGGACCCAACAGCTCGCCCAGTTATTTTTGTTTTGGGTTAATTTGATAAATGCCTCCGAGAAATGCCACTGCAATTTCCAAACTTTGAAAAATGCCATTTCATGCCATTTCTAGTGGCATTTTTTGAAGTCTGGAGTGGCGTTTTTCAAAGTTTGCAAACTGCAGTGGCGTTTTTCAAAGTTTGCAAAAAATTGCAGTGGCATTTTTCAAAGTTTGGAAATTGCAGTGGCATTTTTATGAATCGCCATAATTGGAGTGGCATTATTCTAATATGTTTTTGAGACGGAAGCAGGGTGTCAACTGGGCTGTGCGGGACACTCTGGCCTGTCTAGATAGCCTTTTCTTTTATGTTTACCACACACCAGCCCAGTAGTTTTTTTCTTTTTGAAAATGGCTAGCCTAGTTTTTTTGTGATTTGTCAAGTAAGTCACTTTATCAGGCTTGTTGGTCTAGACGAGGAGAGCTTCATTCGGCTGGCCGAGAAAATGGCCAATCAGTAATGAGAAATGGGCTATACATTTTTAAAACACATCAAACCAGCAATTAGTTTCAAATATCTTTTTTTTTCATTTCGAGATTTTAAATTGCATTGATTTTTATGCGTAGACAATTTATTGGATTTTATATTGATATACATTTATTTTTAAAATCAGTCTGAATGTGACTCGAAATTTTGGGATTAAAAACAGTTCAGACCGCACTGACATATGCAAAATTTCGTATAATTTTTTAACCGTGGCCACAATATGGGCTGTAATGCTAACAAAAAGAATATGGGCTCCAAAAAAACCCGTAAGAATTAGCAAATGTGTTGTAAACTATTTGAAATAATGGCAGATGGGCTGTATGCTGTTTTCCACAGATTTGAGGCTTTCCATAGATGGCCTGTATACTGTTGGATGTCCATCCAACGGTCGCCGTGCTTCTTCAATCTCTGCTCTTCCTGCTCCAGCCGCTCAAACAAGCACCAGCGGGACTGCCTGCTCCCTCCTCCCCGCGGCCGGCTGTGCTGCCGCACAGGCCTCACCGCCCCATCGTACTCCCATCGCTGGCCTAGCTATCCCTCTACTCACCCTTAGTCCCACAAATGCTGTTATTCTCCGGCGATGGCAGACAAACCAGTAAACCCTCGTACTCCTCCACGTGGGAAATAACTGCCGAGTATTCCCTGGCTCCGTGTCGTTCCCTTCCTAGGCCTCGCCGTCATCCACTGCCCTGGTGCTCTCGGCGCGGCCTGGTCAACGTGGTCAATGAACGACATCCATCGGAAGTGGACTGTATGTGGAGAGGCTAGCAGCTGGGTCCACGGCCGCACGCAAGGAAATGCCTCCTTATTACACGCAAAATAATGATTCCTCCACCTGACATCTGGGACCCACCGAAAGGGCCTCTGTATTTCGCAAAAAAAACGTTACTGCCGCTAACAGCTCGGACCCACTAGCTATATCTTCGCACGCCAGGAAGTGCCTCCTTATTATGCCCAAAAAAAGAATACTCCCCCTGCTAGCTGGGACCCAGTATAGTGGGCCTACTAAGTTTACGGGGAAGAAGGGCTTTGTCAACTTAGTCAATATGCACGATTCTAGCTCGACTGGTCGTACGATGTCCATCCAACGGCTGTAGTGCTGCTTCAACCTCTGGTCTTCTTGCTCCAGCCGCCCAAAGCAGCGCCGGTCGTGCCGCCTGCTCCTGCCTCCCATGGCCGGCTGTGTTGCCGCGGAGGCCTCCCGCCCCCATACTACTCCCACCGCTGGCCAGGCCATCCCTCCACTCCACTCAACCACACCCCCTGTTATTCTACGGCGACGGCAGCGCAGCCGAACCAGTGAACCCTCGTACTCCTCTCTACGTGGGCATCCACTGCCGCGTCTTCCCCGGCTCCGCGTTGTCCCCTTCCTAGGCCTCGCCATCGTGCACCGCTGTGGTGCTCTCGGCGCGGCGTGGTCAATGTGGTCAACGACCGAATTCCATCGGAAGAATACTGTACGTGGAGAGGCTGACTGTCAGGACCCTGACTCAATGCCACATCGATCTAGCATGTAACACCTCATATCACTTTGCGGCCTCACGCACGGTATTCCCACGGGTGTTGCCTTACCTTTGCCCGGGACCGTTTGCGCCTTTTGGCACACGTATATGATAGTGTCGCTAGCATCCATATGATAAGGAGCCCGGGCTGACATGGCTAGTCGTAAACCCAAAGTGGCACAGACTTACAGGGACAGGCATCCATGACCCAGCATCGAACGTGTCGGTCATCAGCGAGCGAATCCAGGCTGTAGCACTGGGCTAACAGGACTCCGGTGAACCGGGCTGTAGCGGGCTAACAGGACTCCGGTATTCATCGCGTGACATTTCCCCGAAGGGACAGACACAGGAACGAAGAAGGACACATGCCGGCCAGCCTAAGTGTTCCGGAGCAGTAGCAAGCTTCCATGGCTCGGTGGAAACACTAGGAGACATTTCCCGGTAAGAGGGGCTACTAAGGATAAACAACTAGATAGTCAGATCCCACACATACCAAGCATTTCAATAACATACACACAATATGCTCGATATGTGCAAATACAACATGGCATCACAACATGACTCTACGACTCAAGTATTTATTCATTAGGCTCCGAGGAGCGAGATAATACAAACATGGGTCTCACGACCCAACATTCAGAGCATACAAGTCAAAGCACAAGCGGAAGCTAACATGTCTGAGTACATGCATCTAAAAATGAAAAAGGCTGAGAAGCCTGACTGTCTACCAGATCCTGCCGAGGGCACAAGATCGTAGCTGAGGTAACAAGCTAAACATCGAAGACCACGCGGAACTACTAGCGAGACTGACGTCTCTCTGCAAAAACATAAAATAGGCAAATGTGAGTACAAATGTACCCAGCAAGACTTACATCAGAACTAACTACATATGCATCTTTATCAACAAAGGGGATGGTGGAGTTAACTGCAGCAAGCCAGCTTTGACTCGGTGGCTATCCTGAACTACGACTGCAAGTAACTCTTTTGAGGTGGCGCACACGAGTCCACATATTCACCAACAAATACACCACTATGGATCCGCTCCCGTCTCCCTACGAGAATGCCATCCATAGCACTCACGCTTATCTTGCCCATTTTAGAGTATCCACTTTCGCTTGTCTATGAACTGTTATAAGCAACCCAGAAGTCCTTTACCGCGGACACGGCTATTCGAATAGATGATGTTAACCCTGCAGGGGTGTACTTCTTCATACATGTTTCCACCACTTAGCGTCTGCACACGACATGTGCTCGGCAGACTTCAAGCGAAAGCCGACATGGGTGTAGACCACGAACTACCTAAACACTCAAGTCTCTAGTCCAGGTTTATCGCCTATTCGGGTTCCATCCATGAGGAGATCCGGCCGGAGTTTCGCTCACAGCCCCAAACGATGTGTGCAGGGTTCCCGAGACACCAAACGGGCGCCCGGTACACCATGCCACGTGCCTACCGCATCACAGCCCACCCCTCCGGTCAGCGATGCGCACGGCCTCCAGCATACTACAAACACCAGAAACTACTTGCAACTCCTGGACAGAGGGCAAGGGTGAATAAGAGGTCGAGCGGGGTCATATTTCAGGGCCCAATGCATGGTAGTAGCTGAATCATGGATCACAAACACAGAACTCAGTTCCTAAGGACGGCTTCAATGAGACAACCCACCATGTACTCCTACATGGCCTCTCACCGATACCTTTTACCAAATCGTGTTCACACACTTAGCTCACACACAGTAGGACATGCTCACACACCTCTTATTCATTCCCGATGAATCAGACCTGACCCAACTCTAAGTAGTAGCAGGCATGACAAACAAACATGAATGAGTAGGCACAACAGGGCTCAAGCAAGTCCTACTCATACTAGTGGGTTTCATCTATTTACTGTGGCAATGACAGGTCATGCAGAGGATAAAGGGGTTCAGCTACCGCAGCAAGTAACAAATGACTCGTTGTTGTCCTAATGCAGTAAAAGAGAGCAGGGCGAGAGAGTAGGATTGTATCAGAATGAACAAGGGGTTTTTGCTTGCCTGGCACTTCTGAAGATAGTATATTTCTTCATTGGTGTCAACGATCACATCGTCGGTACACGTCTTACTGGGAGGGGACAAACACCGACAAACAAAGAAGAAGCACAATCAATGCAATGCACAATATGATGCATGATCATGACATGGCAATATGCTGTGGTTTGAGCTAATGCAACTAGCAGCAGGTTAAATGAAGTTGGTTTGAATCCAAGATTCAAATTCAAACTCCATATATGACATTTCAAATCCCATTAATTCAAATTGTTGTATACAGCAGCTTTAAGTTGTCCTAACATGCATGAAAATGGTATAGATGGATAGATTGGATTTTTCTGATCATTTTTCATATATAATTTATTTCATTCTGAGCTACGGTTGATTTTATATGAATTTTAGAAGTTTTTGCTATTTCTGGAATTTCCTGAATTATTTTAAATCCAGAAAATGACTTACTGCGTCAGCCTGACGTCAGTGTGACGTCAGCGGTCAACGGGGCACAGTCCGGTCAAACCTGACAGTGGGTCCCGCATGTCAGTGTAATTAGCTTAACTGAATAAATTAATATTAGATTAACTCCTAATCTAGGTTTGACTAGGGGCGGGGCCCACATGGTCAAATGGGTCAAACCCACCGGCGACATGACGCCGGCGAGGCCCGAGACGGCGGCGCAGTCCGGAAACGCAGCACGGGCCACGGTTTGGGGCGTGGATGGCACCGTTGGAACCCTGGGCCTCGTCCGCATCGGCTGGTGCTAGAGGGGTCGCCGGAGACGACCTAAATCGACGGCGGTGTCCGCTTCTGCGGCGGCCGGAGTTCGGGCGCCGACCGATTCGACGCTATGGTGCACTACGGCAGGAACTGGTGGGTGCTGCGTGCTCCTGGGGAAGTACTGAACACGGGGACACGCTCAGGTGCGAGCAATGGCGTCAGTAGCCGCGGTGGCGCCATGGCCGGCGGTAGTGAGGTCTCGGGCTTGACGGAAGCGACAGCCAGAGGGGGCAAACGAGCACGGGGAGAGAGGGGTTCGGCGTAGTGGCTCACTGCGGTTGTAGGGGGCGTCGAAGTGGGCTCGGGGAAGCACGGACGGCGTCATGGCGTTGCCGGAGATCTCAGCGACCGGAGGGAGAAGAAGGCGATGCAGACGGCGATGCAGGGCGGCCGAGCTCATGTGACTCATCGAGGAGGAAGAGGGCGTCTTGGCGGAGCTTCTTGGCGCGTCGGCGGGGCATGGGGTGGCTGGTGGCCGCGGTGGTGACGAACGGCGGCGATGAACCCGTTCGGTGAGTGAGAGAGAGAGAGAGCCAGGGGAGAGGGTGACGACGGGGGAGAGTGAGAGGAGTCTGGGGGGCGAGGGGGAGTGCGTGGCACTCGGGGCTGGCTCCATAAGCGGCGGAAGCAGGAGGTGGCTCGGGCGCGTGCCGGCGCGCAGTGGCCACACGCCCTCGTGCCCACTGGCACGAGGTGGAAGACGACAGGGAGGAGCCCCTGGTGGGCTAGGCTGGTTTTGCCCGACTGGGCTGCTACAGTGCTAGGCTAGGTGAGCTTTGCTAGGTAAGTGTCAGGTAAGTTCTCTCTCTTTCTCTTTTAATTCCTGTTTCCTATTTTCCTGCAGCTTTGTGGCTTTATTAAAAATACTAAATCAATCCCAAAAATCATGAAACTGATCAATGCCACCGTTTGAAATATAACCAACAGCAAACATTTTCGTTTATGATTATTTGAGCATTTAAACTATTTATTAGCATTTAAATGCCCAAATGCAAATACTTTATGATTTAATTCAAAGCCCAATATGTCCTGCAAAAATATAACCCATTTTTGGTAGATGCTTTCACCTCAAACCAGAAATGTTGAACATTTTTAGAGGGCATTTTGAGTTCAATGAAAAAGATTTTATTTTGACCCTAGTTGAATTCATTTGGTGCTAGGGTTTAAGCATCCCCATTTCAAGTTTCATAAAATTTAAACATGATGCATGGATACTAATGCAAAGACAAGGAAGGCCTGAACTGGGACTGTGACAACTCACCCCCACTAAACAAGAATCTTGCCCCGAGATTCAAGGCGTGAGGTAAAAAGACAAAGGGGACACAAACTAATAACATGAGCTCCAAGATCCAACTGTCTTCTCGAGGTGTTGATCTGTTGACTCAAAAAAATCTTGACGTCTTTGCTTGCAAGGTCTTCATCCAACACGATGACGACAGAAAGAGACTCTACAGAAGACGATCTCCTTGAAGATCGAGTATTCAAAATCAACCCATGGAGTGAGAGGTGAGAGGTAAGAACAGCTCTTGAGCTGAGATATGAAGCATTCATCCAAAGGGATGGAGTGGAACGGATGGCGAAGGTTCACTAGGTAGACAACAATTCCACACTTAAGAGGGTGGTGAACGGTTGTCAACGTAGCGAGCAGTTAAGTTGCCATGATACCATAACGAGACATCTTAGAGAAGGCAACTCATAGGATCATCCCTTAAGTGGCAAAAAGAATTACCTTTGATATAGAGATTACTAAAACTCTCTATACGAGCCTAAGGCAAATCTCGAGCGATCGTTCGAGGAAGTTCGGTAGAATGGCATACTCAGACTAGTATGGATGATGTGGATTACCTTGTTGAAGACAACACAAGGGATGATTTTGCTTATCATCGGAAATGGATGGGACCCAAGATAGGATGGCACAATGACGGTGCAAGCTGGGAACAAAACACAAATGCTGGGAATGATTCTAGTAACTGGGGAGAAACCCAACAGCAGAGAGTGAGTCCACTATTTGAAAAGTTATAGCATAGCTAAGGAAACTGAGAGCACTATGTAATTAATGCCGACGATAAAACCTAGAACTTACGCGTGCTCTCAAGAACTTGAGCATTTCCATATTCATCAAGGATTACCAACATCCGTGTCAAGGAGCCTGGCAACACAACGTACTACCATGATGAACAACGATGGATGATGCAGATGCAAAGGAAGATAACCTTCTCAGATTCCACCTTAGCGAGGCCAAGGGATCAAAATCTAGATGATCGACCGAGGGACATTTAGCACTCCGCTTCTAATGTTCTCCCTGATGTGATAGCATAATCCATTCATAGATATGGTTTGACATCTAGAACATCAGGTAAAGGTCGGACTTCGGGAACACCAAAAATACATAAGGAACGACTAGGGAGGTAAGTCCTACGAAGTCCTGGCGAGGTGGCCAACTTCCTCAATCAAGATACTACAATAACAGGTCTTCCGGTTGGGTGTGTTGGCCACGACATCCACTTTACCGGTTACAGAGAGACCAATATTATAGTTCTTGGGAAACGTTCCAACCATCATATCTGCCTGAGATTCAGATCTGGTTGGTGTTAGAATAATCCAGACTCATCGAGTCTAGAAGATAAATGAAAGTTTGCAACACAAACCGATGAGATGGCGTTGCGAGATTCTCGGGAAATGGACTACGGTAGTAAGCTCCAAAATATGAGTCGGTTCTGCTACAAACATGTGAACATGTTGTCCCGGACAAACATGATCACATGGTAGTCTTACAATAAAACACTATCGAGTTCCGGTGGGGAATCATCATCGAGGATATCAAAGTCCTTACATAAGGTATACTCTTAAGAAGGAGCTTCTTCTCCTTGAACAAATCAATCAGTGGCTTGGTGTGCTAGGGACATATAGAACGAAGGTTGCAAGTCTCCGAACCACAGAATACTTCGCACGTATGCATGACCGATTTGGGATGATTCTAAGGGAAGCAACACTGTCTTTCCCGAATCCACGACGGCAACTTGCATCAAATGCACATGAACTGGAGGAAGACACTTCTTACATCCGAACATATGCTTCATGAGCTAGCATGAGCAAATGCTTTCAAAAATTTCCAACACTAGCTTAATGTTCAACAAAACCATGGAGAGGGTAGTAGTGTTGCTGATGGGCTCAACAACAATTCATCTAGGTTTCCAAAAAATGGGATTCCATAATTACGAGAAAAAGTGATAGTATTGGTCAGAGCAAAAGATATAATGGTGTATGCTCGAGGGATCAACCCCGAGTAAGACAACATTAAGAACATCGTTGGTTCTGATTTGATTTGAGGATAGCCCACACTCAAACCAAAGTTTTGGCAAGACAATAGGCCCAACAACTGGTCACGAGGATCAATTGATAAAGATATCATCTTTCTTCAACACACATACAAGATATCCCTTAAGATGAACTAGATCGGACAGGCTTCCATCTTCCAACACAGACTCTTGGAGAAGGGGTGGTTACAAGAAACCAACTTGATCATGAGCTCAACATAGCGATTAGGTGACAACCCGGGAATACTTCCGAGAAGATATTCGGAACATCACGAACCACCAATATGTTATTAAGCTCGAGAACAATCTTGATTTTCAGGGCAAGACGATATGATCACAAGAGTGAGGGATTGGCATAATACTAACTCATTGATCAAAGAGTGCACTGGAAATAAGGACTAGGTAGCACGATCAACCTTAGGGTGATGATTCAGTAACCAACACGCTAAGAATGAGGTTATTGTCCATTTAACTACCAAGCAACAAGGTTGCTAGGAGTATTGATTTCACACATCACGATTCACTTGTCAACATTCCGGTTGCAACAACACGGAAACCGAGAAATGAATAATGATGGAGAGAAGTATCACTGTGTCAAGAGTTCATAGGATGGTGTGAAATTCCCATGACATTCTTGATATAAAGATGGTAATACTCCAAGGTAGAACAGAGCAAAAGCAAGATTAGCAATTTGATCTGAGGAGTACGACTGCTTTGACCCAATCCTGGAAATGGACAAGGTACTGGAGTTTGTTTCTCCTAGTCATTCTGGAATAGAATGGCTTGACGGACCACAAGAGTAATAGGAATGCACGCATACTCTTGACTATCAAATGATAGACGAGGGTCAGAAGACAACTAAGAGGGACAACTCGAAGAACATATAATTTTCTGAGTTGTGGATGCATAGATTAGTATGTCGAACCAAGTTCAACATGTTTCTTCCGGATAACCCATGCAGAGAGGTAGGACTGGCAGAGTCACGATTTATGAATGGAGAACTCCTCAAGAGTACTCTGATTGTGATCTTTTGGTTCAAATAACTTCTGCCTGAATGGTTCATGGTATTTGGAAGAAGGAAATACCATGGACCTCGAGGACTATCGCAAGGTTACTAATAACCTAAAGGAACTAGCAAACACTATCAACATGAAGTAAGTAGAGTGAATCTCGGGTTCAAGAACCCAGGAATAGAATACCTACTACTAAGTAGCATCACGGGATGCTTTCGAGAATAAAGGCCAGAAGCATCACACTGGGACGCAAATCTTGGCTAGATTACTAGATGATCCCCTAGGACACCTAGGGTCATAATAATAATTCCCATATATGTCGAGGCAATAGAATACCTCAACTCAGCAATTAGTGTGATTAACCTGGCCCAAAGGAACATAAAAACCAGAGGGAAAGGATTTGCAAGTGCATCAGATTGTTTAGAAACCTGGGATGACTCAGACAGCATAACAGCTGTAAATGCTCAAAAGTTTGGAGACATACTACAAAAATGGTGGCATAGCCACTCAGAAGCACAATATCAAGGTTTCGAGATCATCAGTTAACATACAGAAGTAGTAGGAACTGGACTGAGGCTTGAAACCAGCAATCCTATAAGTCTATGGATTAGTATCACGTCATCCTGATAGATAGATGAGAAGGCCTAGTTCTTAAACCCCGTAGAAGAGAAGAGGATGACTCAGATCAGAGGGCCATGAGGTATAAGGAGTAAAAGAGCCTTACGTTCCATCCCACAATCAATTCCCCTACATAACTAAAGCATTTCTAGACACAACTTCGACCAGTTTGGCTTGGTAATCCTACAGGCAGTCAGGCTCTGATACCAAAGCTGTCAGGACCCTGACTCAATGCCACATCGATCTAGCATGTAACACCTCATATCACTTTGCGGCCTCACGCACACTATTCCCACGGGTGTCGCCTTACCTTTGCCCGGGACCGTTTGCGCCTTTTGGCACACGTATATGATAGTGTCGCTAGCATCCATATGATAAGGAGCCCGGGCTGACATGGCTAGTCGTAAACCCAAAGTGGCACAGACTTACAAGGACAGGCATCCATGACCCAGCATCGAACGTGTCGGTCATCAGTGAGCGAATCCAGGCTGTAGCACTGGGCTAACAGGACTCCCGTGAACCGGGCTATAGCGGGCCAACAGGACTCCGGTATTCATCGCGTGACGTTTCCCCGAAGGGACAGACACAGGAACGAAGAAGGACACATGCCGGCCAGCCTAAGTGTTCCGGAGCAGTAGCAAGCTACCATGGCTCGGTGGAAACACTAGGAGACATTTCCCGGTAAGAGGGGCTACTAAGGATAAACAACTAGATAGTCAGATCCCACACATACCAAGCATTTCAATAACATACACACAATATGCTCGATATGTGCAAATACAACATGGCATCACAACATGACTCTACGATTCAAGTATTTATTCATTAGGCTCCGAGGAGCGAGATAATACAAACATGGGTCTCACGACCCAACATTCAGAGCATACAAGTCAAAGCACAAGCGGAAGCTAACATGTCTGAGTACAGGCATCTAAAAATGAAAAAGGCTGAGAAGCCTGACTGTCTACCAGATCCTGCCGAGGGCACAAGATCGTAGCTGAGGTAACAAGCTAAACGTCGAAGACCACGCAGAACTACTAGCGAGACTGACGTCTCTCTGCAAAAACATAAAATAGGCAAATGTGAGTACAAATGTACCCAGCAGGACTTACATCAGAACTAACTACATATGCATCTTTATCAACAAAGGGGATGGTGGAGTTAACTACAGCAAGCCAGCTTTGACTCGGTGGCTATCCTGAACTACGACTGCAAGTAACTCTTTTGAGGTGGCGCACACGAGTCCACATATTCACCAACCAATACACCACTATGGATCCGCTCCCGTCTCCCTACGAGAACGCCATCCATAGCACTCACGCTTATCTTGCGCATTTTAGAGTATCCACTTTCGCTTGTCTATGAACTGTTATAAGCAACCCAGAAGTCCTTTACCGCGGACACGGCTATTCGAATAGATGATGTTAACCCTGCAGGGGTGTACTTCTTCGTACATGTTTCCACCACTTAGCGTCTGCACACGACATGTGCTCGGCAGACTTCAAGCAAAAGCCGACGTGGGTGTAGACCACGACCTACCTAAACACTCAAGTCTCTAGTCCAGGTTTATCGCCTATTCGGGTTCCATCCATGAGGAGATCCGGCCGGAGTTTCGCTCACAGCCCCAAACGATGTGTGCAGGGTTCCCGAGACACCAAACGGGCGCCCGGTACACCATGCCGCGTGCCTACCGCATCACAGCCCACCCCTCCGGTCAGCGCTGCGCACGGCCTCCAGCATACTACAAACACCAGAAACTACTTGCAACTCCTGGACAGAGGACAAGGGTGAATACGAAGTCGAGCGGGGTCATATTTCAGGGCCCAATGCATGGTAGTAGCTGAATCATGGATCACAAACACAGAACTCAGTTCCTAAGGACGGCTTCAATGAGACAACCCACCATGTGCTCCTACATGGCCTCTCACCGATACCTTTTACCAAATCGTGTTCACACACTTAGCTCACACACAGTAGGACATGCTCACAAACCTCTGATTCATTCCCGATGAATCAGACCTGACCCAACTCTAAGCAGTAGCAGGCATGACAAACAAACATGAATGAGTAGGCACAACAGGGCTCAAGCAACTCCTACTCATACTAGTGGGTTTCATCTATTTACTGTGGCAATGACAGGTCATGCAGAGGATAAAGGGGTTCAGCTACCACAGCAAGTAACAAATGACTCGTTGTTGTCCTAATGCAGTAAAAGAGAGCAGGGCGAGAGAGTAGGATTGTATCAGAATGAACAAGGGGTTTTTGCTTGCCTGGCACTTCTGAAGATAGTATATTTCTTCATTGGTGTCAACGATCACATCGTCGGTACACGTCTTACTGGGAGGGGACAAACACCGACAAACAAAGAAGAAGCACAATCAATGCAATGCACAATATGATGCATGATCATGACATGGCAATATGCTGTGGTTTGAGCTAATGCAACTAGCAGCAGGTTAAATGAAGTTGGTTTGAATCCAAGATTCAAATTCAAACTCCATATATGACATTTCAAATCCCATTAATTCAAATTTTTGTATACAGCAGCTTTAAGTTGTCCTAACATGCATGAAAATGGTACAGATGGATAGATTGGATTTTTCTGATCATTTTTCATACATAATTTATTTCATTCTGAGCTACGGTTGATTTTATATGAATTTTAGAAGTTTTTGCTATTTCTGGAATTTCCTGAATTATTTTAAATCCAGAAAATGACTTACTGCGTCAGCCTGACGTCAGTGTGACGTCAGCGGTCAACGGGGCACGGTCCGGTCAAACCTGACAGTGGGTCCTGCATGTCAGTGTAATAAGCTTAACTAAATAAATTAATATTAGATTAACTCCTAATCTAGGTTTGACCAGGGGCGGGGCCCACATGGTCAAATGGGTCAAACCCACCGGCGACATGACGCCGGCGAGGCCCGAGACGGCGGCGCGGTCCGGAAACGCAGCACGGGCCACGGTTCGGGGCGCGGATGGCACCATTGGAACCCTGGGCCTCGTCCGCGTCGGCTGGTGCTAGAGGGGTCGCCGGAGACGACCTAAATCGACGGCGGTGTCCGCTTCCGCGGCGGCCGGAGTTCGGGCGCCGACCTATTCGACGCTATGGTGCACTACGGGAGGAACTGGTGGGTGCTGCGTGCTCCTGGGGAAGTACTGAACACGGGGACACGCTCAGGTGTGAGCAATGGCGTCAGTAGGCGCGGTGGCGCCATGGCCGGCGGTAGTGAGGTCTCGGGCTTGACGGAAGCGATAGCCAGAGGGGGCAAACGAGCACGGGGAGAGAGGGGTTCGGTGTAGTGGCTCACTGCGGTTGTAGGGGGCGTCGAAGTGGGCTCGGGGAAGCACGGATGGCATCATGGCGTTGTCGGCGATCTCGGCGACCGGAGGGAGAAGAAGGCGATGCAGACGGCGATGCAGGGTGGCCGAGCTCATGTGACTCATCGAGGAGGAAGAGGGCGTCTTGGAGGAGCTTCTTGGCGCTCCGGCGGGGCATGGGGTGGCCGGTGGCCGCGGTGGTGACGAACGGCGGCGACGAACCCGTTCGGTGAGTGAGAGAGAGAGCCAGGGGAGAGGGTGAGGACGGGGGAGAGTGAGAGGAGTCTGGGGGCGAGGGGGAGTGCGTGGCACTCGGGGCTGGCTCCAGAAGCGGCGGAAGCAGGAGGTGGCTCGGGCGCGTGCCGGCGCGCGGTGGCCACACGCCCTCGTGCCCACTGGCATGAGGTGGAAGACGACAGGGAGGAGCCCCTGGTGGGCTGGGCTGGTTTTTCCCGACTGGGCTGCTACAGTGCCAGGCTAGGTGGGCTTTGCTAGGTAAGTGCCAGGTAAGTTCTCTCTCTTTGTATTTTAATTCGTGTTTCCTATTTTCCTGCAGCTTTGTGGCTTTATTAAAAATACTAAAGCAATCCCAAAAATCATGAAACTGATCAATGCCACTGTTTGAAATATAACCAACAGCAAACATTTTAGTTTATGATTATTTGAGCATTTAAACTATTTATTAGCATTTAAATGCCCAAATGCAAATACTTTATGACTTAATTCAAATCCCAATATGTCCTGCAAAAATATAACCTATTTTTGGTAGATGCTTTCACCTCAAACCAGAAATGTTGAACATTTTTAGAGGGCATTTTGAGTTCAATGAAAAAGATTTTATTTTGACCCTAGTTGAATTCATTTGGTGCTAGGGTTTAAGCATCCCCATTTCAAATTTCATAAAATTTAAACATGATGCATGGATACTAATGCAAAGACAAGGAAGGCCTGAACTGGGACTATGACCCTGACAGCTGGGTCCACGGCAGCCGCAAGGAAGTGCCTCCTTATTACGCGGAAAATAATTATTCCTCCACCTGACAGCAGGGACCCACCGGACGGGCCACCAGTATTTCGCGAAAAAAATGTTTGCCCCTGACTGCTGGGACCCACCCGACGGGCCACCGTATTTCGCGAAAAAACATTCCCCCTGCTGTCAGCTCGGACCCACCGGAAGTGCCTCCTTATTACACAAACAAAAATGAATACCCCCCCCCCCAGCTAGCTGGGACCCACCTTGGTGGGAGGCTGACTTGTGGGCCTACTAAGTTGACGGGGACGGAGGGCTTTGTCAACTTAGTCAATATAAACGATTCTAGCTCCAGTGACCGTACGATGTCCATCCAATGGCCATAGTGCTTCTTCAACCTCTGGTCTTCTTGCTCCAGCCGCCCAAAGCAGCGCCGGTCATGCCGCATGCTCCTGCCTCCCGTGGCCGGATGTGCTGCCGCGAAGGCCTCACCGCCCCCTACTATTCCCACCGCTGGCCAGGCCCTGCGGCGACGGCAGCCTCACACTGCAGCCGAACCAGTGAACCCTCGTACTCCTCTCTGCGCGGGCTTCCACTGCCGCGTCTTCCCCGGCTCCCCGTCGTCCCCTTCCTAGGCCTCCCATCGTCCACCGCCCTGGTGCTCTCGGCGCGGCGTGGTCAACGTGGTCAAGGAACGATTTCCATCGGACATGGACTGTATGTGGAGAGGCTGACAGCTGGGTCCACGGCCGCAGCAAGGAAGTGCCTCCTTATTACGCGGAAAATAATTATTCCTCCACCTGACAGCGGGGACCCACCGGACGGGCCACCGTATTTCGCGAAAAAAAGTTTCCCCCTGACTGCTGGGACCCACCAGCTACATCTTCGCGCGCAAGGAAGTGCGTCCGGGCAAAAAAAACGATTCGCCCCCCGGACTGCTCGGACCCACCAGCTACATCTTCGCACGCAAGGAAGTGCGTCCGGGCAAAAAAGACGATTTGCCCCCCTAACTGCTGGGACCCACCAACTACATCTTCGCACGCAAAGGAAGTGCGTCCGGGCAAAAAAACGGTTCGCCCCTCTGACTGCTGGGACCCACCAGCTACATTCTCGCACGCAAGGAACTGCCCGACAGTCGGGACCCACCTGGTCGAAGCGTACTAGCGTTGTCATTCTGGTCACGAACTTGTACGTACATATATACTGGTCGATGTAGAGGTGCGCACGTGTCGTAGTAGAGGCACGTACATGTCGTAGTAGAGGCGCGCACATAGCATGTACATGTACATACAGCGGCCAGGGTGCAAGAAATAAAATATGGCCATGTATGTGTACATACGGGCGGGGTCTCGAACGCCTATTCACGCATACGTACGGCGAGGGCTCGTGTTCATGGGGAGGCAACGGAACGCGTCATGTTCATGGGGAGGCAACTGAATGCGTCGTGTTCATGGGGAGGCAACGGAATGCGTCGTGTTCATGGGGAGGCAACGGAATGCATCGTGTTCATGGGGAGGCAACGGAATGCGTCGTGTTCATCGGGAGGCAACGGAACGCGTGGGAGCCAACCGGCTTGGATGGAACAGGCGATGGAAACGAGGCCTGGTGTACCGCAGAACGGAGGAAATGGACCTCCTATGGTCGAAACGGGGGTCCTATTTATCGGGAGGGGTGTGGCGTACCGCAAAACGGACGAACCGGACTTGTGTTGGGGCGCTACGGTCGAAACGGGGGTCCTGTTGATCGGGAGGGGTGTGGCGAACCGCAAAACGGATGAAACGGACTTGTGTTGGAGCGCTACGGTCGAAACGGGGGGGAGGGGTGTGGCGTACCGCAAAATGGGACTCCACGGGATACTGTTCATCTCCACCGTCGACCTCCTCCAGCCTCCACGGGCTACCGTCGACCTCCTCCAGCCTCCACGGGCTCCTGTTCATCCAGCCTCCACCGTGCGCTACTCCACCGGCTACTGTTCAACCACCCCTCCA
>NC_041389.1:303067534-303190164 GCF_002162155.2 Triticum dicoccoides
CCCCCCCCACGCGGAACGCTCACTGTTCATCCAATCGATCGACTTCAGTTAGCAGCCAGTAGCGAAGGAATCGCTCCATTGGGTTCAGTTAACAGCCATCGATCAATCGCTCGGATTCAGTAACGCGTAGCATGCAGTGCAATCACTCGGGTTCAGTTAGAGCCCAACGCCTCGCTCGGCTTCAGTTAGAGCCAACGCCTCGCACACACGTGCGTACGTACGAGAGAAATGCGCATCGCTCCGCCCCCGACCTCCCACCGTAACCGGCAACTCCCCAAAATTTTCCTCCCCCTCGCTTCTAGCACAGTTTTTTCCGTCATGGACGGCCCAAAGAATGTCATGCAGCTGCATCTACGGCCCGCCCAGGACGAAAAGCCCATTTTCTGTCATGATTTTTTGTCATAGAAGTAGGAGCCCACCACATCTATGATGATACCGGGTTTTGTCACAACTATCGTCATAGAAGTGTCATATGTATGACAGGAAAAAAATTCGTTCGGCCCAAAATGTCACGGATGTGTCTTTTTTTTGTAGTGCTAGCATTGCAATACTGTTTACGTTCACTTTTATTGCTTGTTACCTTGCTATTTGTATATTTTCAGATAACAAATACCTATATCTACCATCCATATTGCACTTGTATCACCATCTCTTCGCCAAACTAGTGCACCTATACAATTTACCATTGTATTGGGTGTGTTGGGGACACAAGAGACTCTTTGTTATTGGGTTGCAGGGTTGCTTGAGAGAGACCATCTTCATCCTATGCCTCCCACGGATTTATAAACCTTAGGTCATCCACTTGAGGGAAATTTGCTACTGTCCTACAAACCTCTGCACTTGGAGGCCCAACAACTTCTACAAGGAAAAGGTTACGTAGTAGACGTCCAGCAGCTCGGCAGCTCGCTCCATCAGGGCGTCGCGGCCGCTTTCCACTAGCCTGCACCTCAGCAGTTCTTGAGCCACAATGACCGCGGCTCGCATGCTCGCCTGCTCCTGGCGAGTATGTGGTGTTGTTGCTGCGGCATAGCTTGAAGACCGCGTGGCGACGCGGTTGTGGCGCGGTGCCAGAGGAGAGGGCTACGGCCCGTGCCTCCCGCTGCCGGCGGCCCTAGGCAGAGTGTGGGTCGCGAGCAGAGCGGATTGGAGATCTTCCTCGTCGGCAGGTGCTGTTGAGAAGGCTCGGACAACCCAGTGCTCAACGTGGGCTCTCGGGGTGTCGGCCATGGTGTCGGAGTAGCGGTGGATCGATCGACGAAAGAAAGGATCCGACGCACCCCTACCTGGCGCGCCAAATGTCAGATTTCGGGTTCTGCAAACCCTTGATAGGTTCAAACTCTAGGGTGCGTGTGGAGATCTCAACCTACCTAGCCTGCCTACTAGGAATCTTCTAATCCTAGCACGTCGAGCTCAAAGGGACAGAGAGACACAACAGTTTATCCTTGTTCAGGCCACCTTGCGATATAATACCCTACTCCGGTGTTTTTGGTGGATTTCCTCGAGGGGCTGAGGATGAACTAGTACAGTGGATGAACTGGCCTCAGGAGGTGAGGTGTTCTTGAGCTCAAGAGAGCTCATGAGGTGGTCGGGTGAGAATGGATCCGTTCCCCTCCTATGGTGGTGGCTAAGTCCTATTTATAGTGGCCTTGGTCCTCTTCCCAAATGTTGGTGGGAAGGGATCCTACAACGGCCAGATTTAACGGTGCCAGATTTAAAGGGGGACAGGAAGTACATCCTATCCTGACTAAAGTGGTATGCGCCTGTGAAAAGCCTCTAGCTGCGGTGGGATCGGCGATGACCTCCGTCCTGCCGTCTTGGCGGGGTTGGTCTTGTTGCACCAGAATGGAAACCTTTGGTTGATTCCTTGGGACTCCGCGCCTGCTGCTGGCCTCCTTTGCACCAAAGAGGAAACTGGTACACTGCGCTCGTTGTCGCCTGCCTGGCGCCCGGTTGGCCTTGGTCGTCATGGCTCACGTCAGTTGAGCCTCATGAGGTGCACCTTGCATAGAAGTCTTCGCCCCTCGGGACCCAACCTGAGGAGGCCAATCCCCTTGGAGGTCTTGGCGTCGTCTGCCTTGTGAGGCTTGGCCCCTCGTGAGGGTCTTGAGTTGTTGATGGTGAAGCTAGGCCATGCCAGGCCGTCGATGGATCCACACAGTGGGCCGCAGGCAGGCAAGTCTGGGTACCCCCGTATCTAGAACGCCGGCATGTATGGATTTGAGAACACTTGATGTATGTCTTGCATGGGATACCCGTATTGACAATGGGGTGTTCTATTGATTCACTTGATGTATGTTTTGGCACTCAACTCGCGGATTCCTGAGGTGAGATTGGGGTAATCTATGCATAGGGGTTGATGCATGTTTTCATCCTTGTTTCTCCGGTAGAAATATTGGGGCACTCTTTGAAGTTCTTTGTGTTGGATTGAATATTATGAATCTGAAGTTGTTTGATGCATATCGTATAATTGACCCACAGGTACTTGTGGTGACATTGGAGTATCTAGGTGACATTAGGGTTGATTCATGTGTATCATATGGTGTCATTTTACTACGAACTCTAGGGCTGTTTGTGACACTTATAGGAATAACTTTGAGGTGGTTTCGTACCCTACAAGCACTCCGCGGTAGGAAATTTGGAGTGACTCTTTGTCGGACGTTGAGGGATTGCCATATGATTTAATTATGTTATCATTGTTGAGAGACTTTGCACTAGTGAAAGTATGAACCCTCGGCCATATTTTCAAGCATTGCAATACCCTTTTTGCCCACTTTTGTTACTAGTTACCTCGCTATTTTTATTTATTCAGATTATAAAAATATATTTCTACCTTCCATATTACACTTGTATCACCATCTCTTCGCCAAAGTAGTGCACCTATACAATTTACCATTGTATTAGGTGTGTTGGGGACACAAGAGACTCTTTATTATTTGGTTGCAGGGTTGTTTGAGGGAGACCATCTTCATCCTATGCCTCCCATGGATTTATAAACCTTAGGTCATCTACTTGAGGGAAATTTGCTACTGTCCTATAGAACTCTACGCTTGGAGGTCCAATACGAGTCTATAAGAAGAAGGTTGCATAGTAGACATCAAGCTCTTTTCTGCGCCGTTGCCGATGAGGTGAGTGCTTGAAGGTATATCTTTAGATATTGCAATTGAATCTTTTAGTTTCTTTTTTATCACTAGTTTATTCTATAAAAGAAAACTACAAAAAATGGAATTGAGGTTGCCTCGTATGCTTCATGTTTTTAATGTCTTTCGTGGAAATGATGGAAAAGAAAATTGTGCCAAAGTGTTATAAGAAGAAGCCAATAAAATGTTTGGCATAAAAACTTTGAATGATGAGCATGATTGCAATGTTGATAGTATGAACTATTTTAATATCCATGATGCTAATGATATGCAAATCTACAAGCTTGGGGATGCTATGTTTGATGAACTAGATAATACCCCCGCGCGTTGCGGTGGGAACTTTTGTTGTTTCTTAGTAGCATTTAGATAACAAAGATGATAACAATTTGAATCAATAATAGAGTAGATTTCATAGAGAAGTGTGATAATCAACAAAACAATATATTTCATATATAGGTGATTCAAATTAAGTAGGATCTATTTGATTGTGTTTGTGGGTGTCTTTTTGGTTAGTGTGACCTTGTGATATATAATGTCCCAGTTTCTTTCATACTCAACAATGTATCCACGGCGAGTTGAGGCACACACTCCCATTTGAAAGAAAAAAAACACTGGTTCTTATTTTTCTGAGAGAAAAAACACTGGTTCTTTTGTGTTCTCTGTATTTATTTTCAGTTTTTATTTTTCTTTTGAGATCTAGAGTAGAAAAGTCTACTCACATTGGACCAGTACAGTACATTCAGTTAGCATTAGTGGTCGAAGGCCCTCCGGGACATCAGGAATCGTCAGCAATCTATTTATTTCTTCTGAGCGGTGGAAGAACACAACATATCATTGTTTGAATGGTGGAAGAACACACCATATCATTGTTTGAAGAAATAGTGGAATTTGGCAAGTGACATGTGCAGGTTTTCAATCAAAGTAGATGCACATAAAAGGTGAAACAAGAATATATAACAAACAAATTATATTATAAAAATCTTTTTTTTTAGATGAGAAAGGGACCAATGTGTCTTTTGATCTTTGTCGCCAATGTCTGATACAAAACACAATGAAGAATAATAATGAATACTTCATTATCCCCTGAAGATATATTGCTAAGATCTTCACATCATTAAACATCGGCCAATGCAAAAGGTAACTGAAAAATATAATTAAAGAACCAACTGACTTGTTGCCGCAGAAATCTGAATACACATGGTCATATTTGCCAGTACGGGTCCCTGGTTGCAATTCAGAATAAGCAGTGTGGATCGTGCAATTGCTACATAGAGAAAGAAGAATATATATGGAACTGATAACTCACAAGTATAGGGGATCTATCGTAGTCCTTCCGATAAGTATGAGTGTCGAACCCAACGAGGAGCAGAAGGAAATGATAAGCGGTTTTCAGTAGGTTTTCTCTGCAAGCACTGAAATAGTAGGTGATAGATAGTTTTGTGATAAGATAAATAGTAACGAGCAAAAAGTAAATAAAGTAAATAAAGTGCAGCAAGGTGGCCCAATCCTTTATGTAGCAAAGGATAAGCCTGGACAAATTCTAATAATGAAGAAGGAGCTCCTGAGGACACATTGGGAATTATCGTCAAGCTAGTTTGCATCACGTTCATATGATTCGCGTTCGGTACTTTGATAATTTGATATGTGGGTGGACCGGTACTTGGGTACTGCCCTAACATGGACAAGCATCCCACTTATGATTAACCCCTATTGCAAGCATCCGCAACTACAAAAAGGAGTATTAAGGTAAACCTAACCACAACATTGAACATATGGGTCCATATCAACCCCTAACGAAGCAACGCATAAACTAGGGTTTAAGCTTCTGTCACTCTAGCAACCCATCATCTACTTATTACTTCCCTATGCCTTCCTCTAGGCCCAAATAATGGTGAAGTGTCATGTAGTCGACGTTCACATAACACCACTCGAGGAGAGACAACATACATCTCATCAAAATATCGAACGAATACCAAATTCACATGACTACTAATAGCAAGACTTCACCCATGTCCTCAGGAACAAACGTAACTACTCACAAAGCATATTCATGTTCATAATCAGAGGAGTAATAATATGCATAAAGGATCTGAACATATGATCTTCCACCAAGTAAACCAAATAGCATCAACTACAAGGAGTAATCAACACTACTAGCAACCCACATGTACCAATTTGTGGTTTTGATACAAGATTGGATACAAGAGATGAACTAGGGTTTTGAGATGAGATAGTGCTAGTGAAGATGTTGATGGAGATTGACCCCCTCTCGATGAGAGGATCATTGGTGATGACGTTGGTGATGATTTCCCCCTCCCGGAGGGAAGTGTCCCCGGCAGAACAGCTCCGCTAGAGCCCTAGATTGATTCCGCCAAGGTTCCGCCTCGTGGTGGCGGAGTTTCGTCCCGTAAGCTTGCCCACGATTTTTTCCAGGGAAAACCCTTCATATAGCAGAAGATGGACGCCGGAAGCCCACCAGGGGGCCCAAGAGATAGGGGCGCGCCCTAGGGGGGGCGCCCCCATGTCTCCTGGACAAGGTGTGGGCCCCCTGGCCTATTTCTTTTGCCCAAAAATTCTTATTAAATCTGAACAGTTGTTTTGTGGAGTCTCAGGTCTTTTGGAGTTGTGTAGAATAGGTTTCCAACGTTTGCTCCTTTTTCAGCCAGAATTCCAGCTGCCGGCATTCCCCCTCTTCATGGTAAACCTTGTAAAATAAGAGAGAATAGCCATAAGTATTGATATATAATGTGTAATAACATCCCATAATGCAATAAATATTGATATAAAAGCATGATGCAAAATAGACGTATCAACTCCCCCAAGCTTAGACCTCGCTTGTCCTCAAGCGGAAGCCGAAATCGAAAAATATGTCCACATGTTTAGAGATAGAGGTGTCGATAAAAATAAAATACGGACATGAGTGCATCATGATTATTCTAATAACAACAACATATATAGATTTTGTCATATGATTTCCTATGTTCAAGTAATAAGCAATTCACAATATCAAGTATGGTTCAGAAACTTCATTGGGAACTAACAAACTATAATCTCAGTCATTGAAGCAATTGCAATTTATCGTAACATCAAAAAGAGTCAATAATAGAGCTTTTTAGCAAGCTCACATACTCAACTATCTCGTAGTCCCCTATAATTGTTAACACTCACGCAATACTTGTGGTTATAGAGTTTCAGCCGGACACTGAGAAAGATAGGGTCATATTGTGTTGCCTCCCAACGTATTCACCTTTAGGTGATGTCAACAATAATAGCCTATGCCAACTTACATCCAATTAGATATATGCATCATGATCTTTCAAACACGAGGAGCTTGCCGAAGGATAAAAAAAAGGAAAGGTGAGGATCACCTTGACTCAAGCATAAAGTAAAAACATAAAGTAAAAGATAGGCCCTTCGCAGAGGGAAGCAGAGGTTGTCATGTGTGTTTAGGGTTGATGCATGAAATCTTAATGCAAAAGAACGTCACTTTATATTACCCCTTGTATGTGGACCTTTATTATGCAATCCGTCGCTTTTATTACTTCCACAACAAGTTCGTACAAAGCTTATTTTCTCTGCACTAATAAGTCATACATATTTAAAGAGCATTTTTTATTGCTTGCACCGATAACAACTTACTTGAAGTATCTTACTCAATCCATAGGTAGGTATGGTGGACTCTCATGGCAAAACTGGGTTTAAGGATATTTGGAAGCACAAATAGTATCTCTACTTGGTGCAAGGAATTTGGCTAGCATGAGGGGGAAAGGCAAGCTCAACATGTTTGGAAGGTCAATAACAACATACTTTAACTGAGATGTCGGAAAACATAAACCATTATGTTGTCTTCCTTGTCCAACGTCAACTGTTTTAGCATGTCATACCTAATGAGTGCTTCACAATCATAAAATATGTCCAAGATAATATATTTATATGTGAACCCCTCTTTCCTTATTACTTCCTATTAATTGCAACGATGACCAAGACTACGTTCATCAACTCTCAACAATTTTTATGCCTCATACTTTCTATGTGTGAATTTATCACTATCCATAAGATCAATATGAACTCTTTTGTTCTTTCTACTTTTTCAAGATCATAGCAACATAGCAAAGCCCTTGACTCAACACTAATCTTTATTATAGATAGCATACGGACTCGATTACAAAAAGAGATCACAAAGCAAAACTCAAAACTACTTGATATCAAAAACTTCAACTACTAATAGATCAAGATACTACTAAAAGGATCAAACTAAATAAAGCGGTAAAGATAGGAGTGTGATGGTGATACGATACCGGGGCACCTCCCCCAAGCTTGCCAGTTGCCAAGGGGAGTGCCCATACCCATGTGATTATTTCTTCGGAGGTGGTGAAGTAGGAGTTGTTGATGATGTAGGCTTGTCGTCCGTCTTCCAAGGCATGGGCTCTCCATCATAAAAGGATGATCGAGTCTTCGGGATCCTAAAATCTGCAGCCAAACTCATTCGCTTGAATCTATATTCATACTCACATTTCTGGCTTTGCTGGTCATAAATCTGAGCTTGGAGGTGCTCGATTTTCTCTTGAAGCTTGAAGATGGTCTCCCCAATGACTTTGGCATCCAGCTTGTGGTTGTTGGCGAACTCCATGATCATCATCTGATTGGCGTTGAGTCCACACTCCACCATCCCTTGACACTTGAAAACTTCTTGCTCCATGGCTTCGAGCTTTGTCTCCATGCTCCCGGTACGCCTTGGTCCCTCCACATCGTGGATGTGCAACACCCCCTCACGCATCTCAATGGTTTGAGGGTGATGCAGCACCTCCGCAAGATAGGGGTTGATAACCCTCTCAGAAAACTTGTCCTTGGGAACGCTTGGAGACGACATGATGCTCTAGATCTGAAACAAAATAGCTCGAAATGAAAACAAAGGATATTTGCGTGATACGGTGGTCAAAACCTCCGGGAGTATATATAATGAATTTTTACCGACCAAAATACGTAACATACAAGAAAATGGGGTCCGGGAGGCACACGAGGTGCCCACGAGACAGGGGGGGCGCGACCTATAGGGGGGGCGCCCTCCTCTCTCGTGGAAGCTTCGTGTCCCTTTCGGACTACTTCTTTCTTCCTAAAATCCTTAAATAACCCAAAACTGATAAAAATTGCCATTAGAGTTGTTTTGGGGTCGGTTTACTTACCGTACCACGTACCTATGCCTTTTCGGAGTTTGGAACATTCTGGAAAGTGTCTCTTATGTATTCCTCAGGGGTTATGGTTCCAATAATATTAGTTTCAACATTGATAGGATTACCTGAAATATAATGTTTAATTCTTTGACCATTTACCACCCTCGGGTTTGTGCCTTCGAAGTTGTTGATTTTTATAGCACCAGAACAATAGACCTCCTCGATAACGTAGGGACCTTCCCATTTTGAGAGAAGTTTTCCTGCAAAAAATCTTAAACGAGAGTTGAACAATAACACATAATCTCCTACGTTAAACTCAAGCTTCTGTATCCTCTTATCATGCCAGCATTTTGTCACGACCGGTTTTCCGGGCATTAATTTCCAGAAAATGGCCTTTATGCTCACCAGCCCCAGGATTACTGTTAGCTGATGAGTCACCAACTTGATACAGAAATTCCAAGCAAAATACAAAATATGAAGTACAAGACCATTCTGCCCTATGGGTACAACAAATGGTTTCTAGTGGTTGATGGCGGAAGCGGTTTGTGGATCATCAGTGTCTAGGGGATTCCATTTCCCACAGGTACAGCTGACCAGGTTAACTCCTATCTTCGCGAGGCTGCTATCACCGTTGCTTAGTTTCTTGGGCTGTCATCGCAACGCTCCTCTCCAAGAAAGAAATCTGGCCAAGACAATAGCCAGGGACAAGCCAGTGACTACTTTGAATGTACTCGCAAACATTATGAACACGGTTATAATATAACAAACGATGATTATGCTCTGAAATATTCTATGATCATAACGTTAGTCATAAAATAAAATCCTTGATACATGCAAGCAGGTTATTTATATGCAACATGAATATGCAATAATGGAGTAGAAATAACATGCACTGATCGGGTGTCTGAAGCGACGCCTAGAAAGGACCATGGTATAAAGCATGCCTCAGTCGGGCGCCTAAGCGACACCACATAAAGGGCTTATACGGTAAATAAATAACAAGCATGCCATAGTCGGGCGTCTGAGCGACACCACATAAAGGGCTTATAAGGTAAATAAATAACAAGCATGCCACAGTCGGGCGTCTGTGCGACGCCACATAAAGGGCTTATAAAATAAACAATCCTAGTAAATATCCAGGAGGTAGAACCGTCCCAGGGACAATCAATAAATCAAATAATGGAAATAGTTAGTCCACAATAATAATAATCATAATCATCATATGTCACCGGTCAAAATCAATGTTCTGGTTTAGTAGTTTCTCCTCCGAAGACCGACACTAAGACCAACACTTGACCCGACCCAGACTATAGTCCTTAACCATGGACACGGCTATTCGAATAGATATTATCTCTGCAGAGGGTGTACTCTTTACCCACGAGTAACGGATTCCTTTAGTCCATCGGGACTAATTTTGTCTACGGTCTTTTAATTGAAAACACACCTGACTTGCACACACCAGCTTAACTTACCGGTGTCTGGAATCACCCACAACACGTGTCAAGTAAAACTCTAAGTGGGGAGGCTACAACCTCGCATAGCATGGGATCAAATTTATGACGCGCGCTCTAAGGGGTGCCCCCCTCTCGGTCCCAACCAGAAACACCCATGCCCCTGGACCAGGTGGCCTGCCTACCGGCTGCAGTCAATATCTTCCACCGTGGCCTCTCTGTACGGTGTGTGCTAGAAAGGGGTTGACAATTTACTGAACCATACCCTACCTGCTTCAGGGACCAGTGGTAGTACGAAACGAGTATGGGGGTTACGAGAACAAGACTCGGTCTATGGTCGACTCAGGAGGTCAAAAAAGAAATTCCTGCATGTTATGTGTATAAATATCAACCAACAAAAATCACACTCATTAAACCTCACTATGCCATACCGGACATAACCGTCCCGACGGAGACCGGTGACAAGCTCACGCCTACCCAAGGCAGAGGCTTTCCTGGATTCTTTTCCGGCATGCATGCAAGTCATATGAGGTCGATCACCATCACAAGTATATCCATTTCCAACAGCAAGGAAATCACCAATATGCATTCATGCAAATGATCTCGTCACCGCTAAAAATGACGAGTGCTCCGCATTTAGGTGGTGTTATAATCGTATTAACCAACACACAAAAATATTATGCCAGGGTTCAGAATGCTTGCCTTCAAGGGTATGCAAGAGGGGGTGCATATTTGAAAATTGCCTTCTTCTTCAAAAACCTAATTTTGAAATTATTCAAATTAACACATCGTTTCAAAACAGTGCAAAACAAAGTTGTCTGATTTTTTTTCAAATAAATCCTAAAATAAACTAGATTAAATTTGAGAGAGGTGGGAAAAAGAATCAACTCATTTGGTGTTTTATTTAAAAAGATATAGCTAGTCAAAGTTTAGTCAAATTTCTGGGTTTTTTAAATAAAATAGAAAAAAAGAAAAGAAAACGTTTCGAGTGTGTACACGTCGAACACGTACTCTGGAAATACGCTTCCACTTACGCCTGCATGGACCGGCGCTGGGTCACTGATAATGGGCCCGCCTGGCCCACTGGTCAGGTTTGACCAGTCCACGCGCGCGTCGTCATCTCCGACCAAATAGAGGCGGAGCTTCGGCGAGGCTCGCTGGCGAACGGAGGCCTCCCTCGGGGATCTGAGGATATGGGTGTGCTCAGGTCGTCAAGGCAAACCCGTGGGTACCCGCCATGGTCGCCAACGTGGACGGAGTCGCCAGCGCCGAGCTCCGCGGCGGAGAAGGCTTCGGGTGGAATTGGGGTTCCGCGCTACGGTGGCTCTCCGTCGAGGCTGAAGGTCTGGGCAGCTCCGCAAGATCATGTGGAGTCTGGTGGTGGCGTTGGACGGACGGGAGGGGCTCTGGTTGCGGTGAACGGGGCTGAGACGTGGCGGCGGCCGAACCGGCCGGAGTCGGGGAAGATGGCTTCCCCCCGACGATTGCTGACTGTGGGGGTGCCATGGGAGTGGCCTGAGGTCGCCTGAGTGCTCGGATGGGCTCGGGGGCCTCCTTTTATAGCGCGACGAGGTCGGTTCCGCGGCGGTGGATAAGGATGCCGGCGACCGCCGTTCTGTAGCTCGCAGGGCACCGTGTCGGGGCTAGGGATGGCGGCAGCAGCTAGCGGACGAGCGGGCACTGCCCCAGGGGCGAGCTGGCGAGCGGGAGTGGCTCGGCCGGCGCCGACCAGTGTAGAGGCTGTTGGGCGGCAGTGGCGGCTAGCTTCTAGCTTGCCGGAGACGTGGCGAGGGGCTGTGGTGCTCGTGAGGGGGTACAGGTCGAGGCTTGGCCCTATGCTCTGAGCGGCAGAGGGTTTGGATAAGCTTGGGGAACAGGTCAGGGGCGCGGCGGCTCGGGCGCGGCAAGTACAAAACGCGCGCTCTGGGCACGCCCAGAGCACGCGCACCAGGTACTCGGTGAAATGCCAGCGTGGGTTAGAGAGCGTGGGTGAGGCTGGCAATTAGCAAGGCTAGGTTAGGGTCGTCTAGGTGCTTAGAGGACATGCTAGTTTGTCCATAGGTGCAAGGTCACAGAGCAAAACAAAGATCATGTCAAAACTGTCCATGCACTCAGAGTGTTTGACAGAATGCCAATGGCATCTAGGCAACTCTTGGAGGGGCCAAAATATCCAGATCATAGTCTCTTTGGATGAATAAGAGGGTGGTAAAGTTAGTTTGTCAAAAGGAGAAACTTGTTAGTGCAAGTTTTGCAAATCTTCAGTTTTGGACAGAAACAAAAGGGCATGATTGCAAGCACTAAAATTGCTCCAGTGAGTCCAACCTCCTGGACTTAAGGATTTTGTAGGATGGGTTATAAGTAGGAAAAGGAATCACAGCTAAAAGGGCAAGTTAAAATATAGTTGTAGTAAAAATCATCAAGTTGGACCAGATTGAAAAAGAGGTTGATTCACTCATTTTTTTTCAAAGGACAGCACTGGGTTTTTACAAAAAGTTGAATAATACACCCCTATTAACATCCCATAATTTTGGTAGAAGTTTTAAAGAAATATTTAAATAGGTTGTAGTGCAAAAGTGAGATTTGACCAGATTTGAACGCTTGGTGTAGAACTCAAAATATCAAATGAATGAAATATATATTTGCATAAAAGTGATCTAGGGACATCATATGTCATCCCCAAATTTTGGTGAAATTTTTAAATGAATTTATAAAAGGGTTGCAGTGCAAAAGGGACCTTAAAACTCATGAAAAACTATTTTAGAGGAATAAAACTCAGGGAAAAATAATAATTATATAAATAATCCCTACTGATAAAAGAATTGTTTTATTTGAGAGGGTAAATAAGTCCAACAATGATTGAAAAGTTTTCACTTGGGGTAAAAACTCCATAATAACAAAGAAAAGAATGGTTCTGAAATCAAAAGGAAATCCAGAAAATAAAAGTTTAAGTTTCCTAGCAAAATTTTAATTAATAAAACAAGATTAAAATTTTGGGGTGTCACAACACTACCCCCCTTAAAAAAATCTCGTCCTCGAGATTTATTCAGAGTTTTTTTTGAAAATACCATTCTTGTTAGTTGAAACAAAAAGGTTTATTCATAGCACAAACTTGCGTCGTCGAGGTTGGTCTTTGGTAGCTAAGCTTGGGATTAAAAAATGCAACCGTACACTAATATACTCATGCATGGCTACTATTAAAAATAGGGACGCACAATCAAACAATATTTAATAATGGCGGTACAGGATCACACAGTTACAAGACGAGGACATACTAAGACTCGGTACTACTCGAGCGACTCTAGTCTACCTCATTAATATCTAATCGGGCTTGCCTCATGGACGTCGAGGTTTCTCCTGTTGGAAATATGCCCTAGAGGCAATAATAAAAGTATTATTATATTTCATTGTTCATGATAATTGTCTTTTATTCATGCTATAACTGTATTATCCGGAAATCGTAATACACGTGTGAATACTTAGACCACACTATGTCCCTGGTAAGCCTCTAGTTGACCAGCTCGTTGTGATCAACAGATAGTCATGGTTTCCTGACTATGGACATTGGATGTCGTTGATAACGGGATCACATCATTAGGAGAATGATGTGATGGACAAGACCCAATCCTAAGCATAGCATAAAAGATCGTGTAGTTCGTTTTGCTAGAGCTTTGCAAGTGTCAAGTATCTCTTCCATCAACCATGAGATCGTGTAACTCCCGGATACCGTAAGAGTGCCTTGGGTGTATCAAACGTCACAACGTAACTGGGTGACTATAAAGGTGCATTACAGGTGTCTCCGAAAGTAGCTGTTGGGTTGACACGGATCGAGACTGGGATTTGTCACTCCGTATGACGGAGAGGTATCTCTGGGCCCACTCGGTAATGCATCATCATAATGAGCTCAATGTGACCAAGGTGTTGGACACGGGATCATGCATTACGGTACGAGTAAAGTGACTTGCCGGTAACGAGACTGAACAAGGTATTGGGATACCGACGATCGAGTCTCGGGCAAGTAACGTACCGATTGACAAAGGGAATTGCATACAGGGTTTGATCGAATCCTCGACATCGTGGTTCATCCGATGACAACATCGAGGAGCATGTGGGAGCCATCATGGGTATCCAGATCCCGCTGATGGTTATTGACTGAGAGCGTCTCGGTCATGTCTGCATGTCTCCCGAACCCGTAGGGTCTACACACTTAAGGTTCGGTGACGCTAGGGTTATGAAGATATGGATATGCAGAAACCCGAATGTTGTTCGGAGTCCCGGATGAGATCCCGGACGTCACGAGGAGTTCCGGAATGGTCCGGAGGTAAAGAATTATATATAGGAAGTGCTATTTCGGGCATCGGGACAAGTTTCGGGGTTATCGGTATTGTACCGGGACCACCGAAAGGGTCCCGGGGGTCCACCGGGTGGGGCCACCTGTCCCGGGGGGCCACATGGGCTGTAGGGGGTGCGCCTTGGCCATCATGGGCCAAGGGCACCAGCCCCTATAGGCCCATGCGCCTAGGGTTTCCCCCTAGGAGGAGTCCTAGTGGTGGAAGGCACCCCTAGGTGCCTTGGGGGGAAGGGAAACCTCCCCTAGGCCGCCGCCCCCCCTTGTAGATCTCATCTACTAGGGCCGGCGCCCCCCCTGGCACCCCTATATATAGTGGGGGAGAGGAGGGACTTCACACACCAGCCCCTGGCGCCTCCACCTCCCCCCCGTTACGTCTCTCCTTTGTAGTCTCGGCGAAGCCCTGCTGCTGTGACGCCCTGCATCCACCACCACGCCGTCGTGCTGCTGGATCTTCATCAACCTCTCCTTCCCCCTTGCTGGATCAAGAAGGAGGAGATGTCTCCCGTCCCGTACGTGTGTTGAACGCGGAGGTGCCGTCCGTTCGGCGCTGGTCATCGGTGATTTGGATCACGTTGAGTACGACTACATCATCACCTTGCAAGCTTCCGCACGCGATCTACAAGTGGTATGTAGATGCAAACTCTCTCCCTAGACTCGTTGCTTAGATGAACTCATAGATGGATCTTGGTGAAACCGTAGGAAAAATTTTAATTTTCTGCAACGTTCCCCAACAGTGGTATCAGAGCCAGGTTTATGCGTAGTTCTCTTTGCACGAGTAGAACACAACTTTGTTGTGGGCGTGGATTTTGTCATCTTACTTGCCTCTACTAGTCTTTTCTTGCTCAACAGTATTGTGGGATGAAGCGGCCCGGACCAACCTTACACGTACACTTACGTAAGACCGGTTCCACCGATTGACATGCACTAGTTGCATAAGGTGGCTGGCGGGTGTCTGTCTCTCCCACCTTAGTTGGAGCGGAATCGATGAACAGGGCCCTTATGAAGGGTAAATAGAAGTTGACAAAATCACGTTGTGGTGATTCGTAGGTAAGAAAACGTTCTTGCTAGAACCCAATTGCAGCCACGTAAAAGATGCAACAACAATTAGAGGACGTCTAACTTGTTTTTGCAGCGATTGATCATGTGATGTGATATGGCCAGAAGTTGTGATGAATGATGAATTGTGATGTATGAGATCATGTTCTTTGTAATAGGATTCACGACTTGCATGTCGATGAGTATGACAACCGGCAGGAGCCATAGGAGTTGTCATTATTTTTTGTATGACCTGCGTGTCATTGAATAACGTCATGTAAACTACTTTACTTTATTGCTAAACATTAGTCATAGAAGTAGAAGTAGTCGTTGGCGTGACAACTTCATGAAGACACGATGATGGAGATCATGGTGTCAAGCCGGTGACAAGATGATCATGGAGCCCCGAAGATGAAGATCAATGGAGCTATATGATATTGGCCATATCATGTCACAACTATATAATTGCATGTGATGTTTATTATGTATTATGCATCTTGTTTACTTAGGACGACGGTAGTAAATAAGATGATCCCTTATAAAATTTCAAGAAGTGTTCTCCCCTAACTGTGCACCGTTGCTACAGTTCGTCGTTTCTAAGCACCACGTGATGATCGGGTGTGATGGATTCTTACGTTCACATACAACGGGTGTAAGACAGTTTTACACAGCGAAAACACTTAGGGTTAACTTGACGAGCCTAGCATGTGCAGACATGGCCTCGGAACACGGAGACCGAAAGGTCGAACACGAATCGTATAGAAGATACGATCAACATGAAAATGTTCACCGACGATGACTAGTCCGTCTCACGTGATGATCGGACACGGGCTAGTCGACTCGGATCGTGTAACACTTAGATGACTAAAGGGATGTCTAATCTAAGTGGGAGTTCATAATTTGATTAGAACTTTATTATCACGAATTTAGTCTAAAACCTTTGCAAATATGTCTTGTAGATCAATGGCCAACGCTAATGTCAACATGAACTTCAACGCGTTCCTAGAGAAAACCAAGCTGAAAGATGATGGCAGCAACTATACGGACTGGGTCCGGAACCTGAGGATCATCCTCATAGCTGCCAGGAAACAATATGTCCTAGAAGGACCGCTAGGTGACGCTCCCGTCCCAGAGAACCAAGACATTATGAATGCTTGGCAGTCTCGCGCTGATGATTACTCCCTCGTTCAGTGCGGCATGCTTTACAGCTTAGAACCGGGGCTCCAAAAGCGTTTTGAGCATCACGGAGCATATGAGATGTTCGAAGAGCTGAAACTAGTTTTTCAAGCTCATGCCCGGGTCGAGAGATATGATGTCTCCGACAAGTTCTACAGTTGTAAGATGGAGGAAAACAGTTCTGTCAGTGAGCACATCCTGAAGATGTCTGGGTTGCACAACCGTATGACCCAGCTGAACATTAACCTCCCAGATGAGGCGGTCATTGACTGAATCCTCCAGTCGCTCCCACCAAGCTACAAGAGCTTTGTGATGAACTACAACATGCAGGGAATGGAAAAGACCATTCCTGAAGTGTTCTCGATGCTGAAGTCAGCAGAGGCTGAAATCAAGAAAGAACATCAAGTGTTGATGGTCAATAAGACCACTAAGTTCAAGAAGGGCAAGGGTAAGAAGAACTTCAAGAAGGACGGCAAAGATGTTGCCGCGCCTGGTAAGCCAGTTACCGGAAAGAAGTCAAAGAATGGACCCAAGCCTGAGACTGAGTGCTTTTATTGCAAGGGGAAGGGTCACTGGAAGCGGAACTGCCCCAAATACTTAGCGGATAAGAAGGCCGGCAACACCAAAGGTATATTTGATATACATGTGATTGATGTGTACCTTACCAGTACTCATAGTAACTCCTGGGTATTTGATACCGGTGCCGTTGCTCATATTTGTAACTCACAGCAGGAGCTGCGGAATAAACGGAGACTGGCGAAGGACGAGGTGACGATGCGCGTCGGGAATGGTTCCAGAGTCGATGTGATCGCCGTCGGCTCGCTGCCTCTACATTTACCTACGGGATTAGTTTTGAACCTTAATAATTGTTATTTAGTGCCAAGTTTGAGCATGAACATTGTATCTGGATCTCGTTTAATACGAGATGGCTACTCATTTAAGTCTGAGAATAATGGTTGTTCAATTTATATGAGAGATATGTTTTATGGTCATGCTCCGATGGTCAATGGTTTATTCTTAATGAATCTCGAGCGTAATATTACACATGTTCATAGTGTAGATGCCAAAAGATTTAAAGTTGATAACGATAGTCCCACATACTTGTGGCACTGCCGCCTTGGTCACATTGGTGTCAAGCGCATGAAGAAGCTCCATGCCGATGGACTTTTAGAGTCTCTTGATTATGAATCGTTTGACACGTGCGAACCATGCCTCTTGGGCAAAATGACCAAGACTCCGTTCTCCGGAACAATGGAACGAGCAACCAACTTGTTGGAAATCATACATACCGATGTGTGCGGTCCAATGAGCGTTGAGGCTCGCGGAGGATATCGTTATGTTCTCACTCTCACAGATGACTTGAGTAGATATGGGTATGTCTACTTAATGAAACACAAGTCTGAGACCTTTGAAAAGTTCAAGGAATTTCAGAATGAGGTGGAGAATCAACGTGACCGAAAGATAAAATTCTTACGATCAGATCGTGGAGGAGAATACTTAAGTCACGATTTTGGTACACACTTAAAGAAATGTGGAATCGTTTCACAGCTCACGCCGCCTAGAACACCTCAGCGAAACGGTGTGTCCGAACGTCGTAGTCGCACTCTATTGGATATGGTGCGGTCTATGATGTCTCTTACCGATTTACCGCTATCATTTTGGGGATACGCTCTAGAGACAGCTACATTCACTTTAAATAGGGCACCGTCTAAATCCGTTGAGACGACACCGTATGAATTATGGTTTGGAAAGAAACCTAAGCTGTCGTTTCTAAAAGTTTGGGGATGCGAAGCTTATGTCAAGAAACTTCAACCTGAAAAGCTCGAACCCAAGTCGGAAAAATGCGTATTCATAGGATACCCTAAGGAAACTGTAGGGTATACCTTCTACTTAAGATCCGAAGGCAAGATCTTTGTTGCCAAGAACGGATGCTTTCTGGAAAAAGAGTTTCTCTCGAAAGAAGTAAGTGGGAGGAAAGTAGAACTCGATGAAGTACTACCTCTTGAGCGGGATAGTGATGCAGCACAGGAAACCGTTCCTGTGATGCCCACACCAACTGAAGAGGAAAACCATGATAATGATCAAGGTACTTCGGATCAAGTTACTGCTGAACTTCATAGGTCCACAAGGACACGTTCCGCACCAGAGTGGTACGGCAACCCTGTCCTGGAAATCATGTTGTTAGACAATAATGAACCTTCGAACTATGAAGAAGCAATGGCGGGCCCGGATTCCAACAAATGGCTTGAAGCCATGAAATCCGAGATAGAATCCATGTATGAAAACAAAGTATGGACTTTGACAGACTTGCCCGATGATCGGCGAGCGATAGAAAACAAATGGATCTTTAAGAAGAAGACGGACGCGGATGGTAATGTTACCATCTATAAAGCTCGACTTGTCGCTAAGGGTTATCGACAGGTTCAAGGGATTGACTACGACGAGAATTCTCTCCCGTAGCGAAGCTAAAGTCCGTCCGAATCATGTTAGCAATTGCCGCATACTATGATTATGAGATATGGCAGATGGACGTCAAAACAGCATTCCTTAACGGGCATCTTAAGGAAGAACTGTATATGATGCAGCCGGAAGGTTTTGTCGATCCTCGGAACGCTAACAAAGTATGCAAGCTCCAGCGATCCATTTATGGACTGGTGCAAGCATCTCGGAGTTGGAACATTCGCTTTGATGAGATGATCAAAGCGTTTGGGTTTATGCAGACTTATGGAGAAGCCTGCGTTTACAAGAAAGTGAGTGGGAGCTCTGTAGCATTTCTCATATTGTATGTAGATGACATACTCCTGATGGGAAATAATATAGAATTTCTGGACAGCATTAAGGCCTACTTGAATAAGTGTTTTTCAATGAAGGACCTTGGAGAAGCTGCTTATATATTAGGCATCAAGATCTATAGAGATAGATCGAGACGCCTCATAGGTCTTTCACAAAGCACATACCTTGATAAGATTTTGAAGAGATTCAGAATGGATCAGTCCAAGAAGGGGTTCTTGCCTATATTACAAGGTATGAGACTGAGCTCAGCTCAGTCACCAACCACGGCAAAAGATAAAGAAGAGATGAGTGTCATCCCCTATGCTTCAGCCATAGGATCTATTATGTATGCCATGCTGTGTACCAGACCCGATGTAAACCTTGCCGTAAGTTTGGTAGCAAGATACCAAAGTAATCCCGGCAAGGAACACTGGACAGCGGTCAAGAATATCCTGAAGTACCTGAAAAGGACAAAGGACATGTTTCTCGTTTATGGAGGAGACGAAGAGCTCGTCGTAAAGGGTTACGTCGACGCTAGCTTCGACTCAGATCTGGATGACTCTGAGTCACAAACCGGATACGTGTATATGTTGAATGGTGGAGCAGTAAGCTGGTGCAGCTGCAAGCAGAGCGTCGTGGCGGGATCTACGTGTGAAGCGGAGTACATGGCAGCCTCGGAGGTAGCACATGAAGCGATTTGGGTGAAGGAGTTCATCACCGACCTAGGAGTCATACCCAATGCGTCGGGGCCGATCAAACTCTTCTGTGACAACACTGGAGCTATTGCCCTCGCAAAGGAGCCCAGGTTTCACAAGAAGACCAGGCACATCAAGCGTCGTTTCAACTCCATCCGTGAAAATGTTCAAGATGGAGACAAGAGATTTGCAAAGTGCACACGGATCTGAATGTCGCAGATCCGCTGACTAAACCTCTCTCGCGTGCAAAACATGATCAACACCAGAACTCTATGGGTGTTAGATTCATCACAATGTAACTAGATTGGTGACTCTAGTGCAAGTGGGAGACTGTTGGAAATATGCCCTAGAGGCAATAATAAAAGTATTATTATATTTCATTGTTCATGATAATTGTCTTTTATTCATGCTATAACTGTATTATCCGAAAATCGTAATACACGTGTGAATACTTAAACCACACTATGTCCCTGGTAAGCCTCTAGTTGACCAGCTCGTTGTGATCAACAGATAGTCATGGTTTCCTGACTATGGACATTGGATGTCGTTGATAACGGGATCACATCATTAGGAGAATGATGTGATGGACAAGACCCAATCCTAAGCATAGCATAAACGATCGTGTAGTTCGTTTTGCTAGAGCTTTGCAAGTGTCAAGTATCTCTTCCTTCGACCATGAGATCGTGTAACTCCCGGATACCGTAAGAGTGCCTTGGGTGTATCAAACGTCACAATGTAACTGGGTGACTATAAAGGTGCATTACAGGTGTCTCCGAAAGTAGCTGTTGGGTTGACACGGATCGAGACTGGAATTTGTCACTCCGTATGACGGAGAGGTATCTCTGGGCCCACTCGGTAATGCATCATCATAATGAGCTCAATGTGACCAAGGTGTTGGACACGGGATCATGCATTACGGTACGAGTAAAGTGACTTGCCGGTAACGAGACTGAACAAGGTATTGGGATACCGACGATCGAGTCTCGGGCAAGTAACGTACCGATTGACAAAGGGAATTGCATACAGGGTTTGATCGAATCCTCGACATCGTGGTTCATCCGATGACAACATCGAGGAGCATGTGGGAGCCATCATGGGTATCCAGATCCTGCTGATGGTTATTGACTGAGAGCGTCTCGGTCATGTCTGCATGTCTCCCGAACCCGTAGGGTCTACACACTTAAGGTTCGGTGACGCTAGGGTTATGAAGATATGGATATGCAGAAACCCGAATGTTGTTCGGAGTCCCGGATGAGATCCCAGACGTCACGAGGAGTTCCGGAATGGTCCGGAGGTAAAGAATTATATATAGGAAGTGCTATTTCGGGCATCGGGACAAGTTTCGGGGTTATCGGTATTGTACGGGGACCACCGGAAGGGTCCCGGGGGTCCACCGGGTGGGGCCACCTGTCCCGGGGGGCCACATGGGCTGTAGGGGGTGCGCCTTGGCCATCATGGGCCAAGGGCACCAGCCCCTATAGGCCCATGCGCCTAGGGTTTCCCCCTAGGAGGAGTCCTAGTGGTGGAAGGCACCCCTAGGTGCCTTGGGGGGAAGGGAAACCTCCCCTAGGCCGCCGCCCCCCCTAGTAGATCTCATCTACTAGGGCCGGCGCCCCCCTGGCACCCCTATATATAGTGGGGGAGAGGAGGGACTTCACACACCAGCCCCTGGCGCCTCCACCTCCCCCCCGTTACGTCTCTCCTTTGTAGTCTCGGCGAAGCCCTGCTGCTGTGACGCCCTGCATCCACCACCACGCCGTCGTGCTGCTGGATCTTCATCAACCTCTCCTTCCCCCTTGCTGGATCAAGAAGGAGGAGACGTCTCCCATCCCGTACGTGTGTTGAATGCGGAGGTGCCGTCCGTTCGGCGCTGGTCATCGGTGATTTGGATCACGTCGAGTACGACTACATCATCACCTTGCAAGCTTCCGCACGCGATCTACAAGTGGTATGTAGATGCAAACTCTCTCCCTAGACTCGTTGCTTAGATGAACTCATAGATGGATCTTGGTGAAACCGTAGGAAAAATTTTAATTTTCTGCAACGTTCCCCAACATCTCCACGGTTTTCACCGTCAGGATTAGCTGGAGGGGGTTGAGGGACTGCAGGGTCGGGGTAGCGATGATGACCATCTCGGGGATTGTTGGCCACAATCCCGCTGGAGTGTGTTCCCAAAAGGCGACGAAGCACTTCTGGGGTCATCAAGGTATTTTGGTCGATGACTGGGGTAGACCTCAAAGACTCGATCGGTTGTCCGAACAGCACGACGGGGTTGTCGGTGTTGGGCTCATCTTCCCCTCTTGCCGGGGCTCGGCGGATCAGCTCTCCACGAGCTGCGATCAGATCAAGAGTGATCTGATCGAACAGATCCTCTAGTGCACTTACATAGCGCACCAGATGCAACAACGCAGGATCCATCTCGTGATCTCTGTTGGCAACCTGGGGTGGCCTACCATACCCATCATGGCTGGGGTAGTAGTAAAATGAGCGGCAGTTAACTCTGGGTGACAAGTGCCGGAGTTGAACTACAGCCTCTCGATCAGCTAGTTGGATGGCTTATGGCTCAAAGGAAGTTGTCCTTCCGGTGAACCTGTAGGGCCGTTCTAGCGATAGACCCCTACCATAGACGGGCACGGTGGCCCAGAATTGACGGCTCTCACCGCCCATGGGTCCTTGGTAAACAACGTATTCTGGTGGCTCTTCTAAAGCAAAGGCACGGTGGGTGAGGTTCGCGAGCACGGTCACAAAACCTCCAAGGTTGGTGGCTGTGGTCTCATTGTGCACGATGGGGCCAGGAATTATAGCTTGGTTTGAGGAAGAGGCTGGGATGTGTCGTGTTGAGGCTAGCGTGCCCTTTTTATAGAAAAAGGGGACGAAGTCTTCCTTCGCACGCTTGCGAATGAGACAATTTAGGGGTCGGTCACTGGCGCGTGATCGACAGGCTAGGCTGGTAGGTTGGGCACCGACTACCAAAAGTGTCGGGGTCACTGTGTGGCTATCTTACGCGAGAAGCTTGGTCGGGGTTAGGTTATGGTTTGGTGGGTTGGTTAACCTAGGTTTATTGACCTGGCTAGGATAGGATTAGCCAATGGTCAGCCTGGCTCTGATACCAAGTTTGTCACGACCAGTTTTCCGGGCATTAATTTCCAAAAAATGGCCTTTGTGCTCACCAGCCCCAGGATTACTGTTAGCTGACGAGTCACCAACTTGATATAGAAATTCCAAGCAAAATACAAAATATGAAGTACAAAACCATTCTGGCCTATGAGTACAACAAATGGTTTCTAGTGGTTGATGGCGGAAGCGGTTTGTGGATCATCAGTGTCTAGGGGACTCCATTTCCCACAGGAATAGCTGACCAGGTTAACTCCTATCTTCGCGAGGCTGCTATCACCGTTGCTTAGTTTCCTAGGATGTCATCGCAACGCTCCTCTCCAAGCAAGAAATCTGGCCAAGACAATAGCCAGGGACAAGCCAGTGAGTACTTTGAATGTACTCGCAAACATTATGAACACGGTTATAATATAACAAACAATGATTATGCTCTGAAATACTCTATGATCATAACGTTAGTCATAAAATAAAATCCTTGATACATGCAAGCAGGTTATTTATATGCAACATGAATATGCAATAATGGAGTAGAAATAACATGCACCGATCGGGTGTCTGAAGCGACGCCTCGAAAGGACCATGGTATAAAGCATGCCTCAGTCGGGCGCCTAAGCGACACCACATAAAGGGCTTATACGGTAAATAAATAACAAGCATGCCACAGTCGGGCGTCTGTGCGACGCCCCATAAAGGGCTTATAAAGTAAATAAATAACAAGCATGCCACAGTCGGGCGTCTGAGCGACACCACATAAAGGGCTTATAAGGTAAATAAATAACTAGCATGCCACAGTCGGGCGTCTGTGCGACACCACATAAAGGGCTTATAAAGAAAACAATCCTAGTAAATATCCAGGAGGTAGAACCGTCCCAGGGACAATCAATAAATCAAATAATGGAAATAGTTAGTCCACAATAATAATAATCATAATCATCATATGTCACCGGTCAAAATCAATGTTCTGGTTTAGTAGTTTCTCCTCCGAAGACCGACACTTGACCCGACCCAGACTGTAGTCCTTAACCATGGACACGGCTATTCAAATAGATATTATCTCTTCAGAGGGTGTACTCTTTACCCACGAGTAACGGATTCCTTTAGTCCATCGGGACTAATTCCGTCTATGATCTTTTAATTGAAAACACACCTGATTTGCACACACCAGCTTAACTTACCGGTGTCTGGAATCACCCACGACACCTGTCAAGTAAAACTCTAAGTGGGGAGGCTACAACCTCACGTAGCATGGGATCAAATTTATGACGCGCGCTCTAAGGGGTGCCCCCCTCTCGGTCCCAACCGGAAACACCCATGCCCCCGGACCAGGTGGCCTGCCTACCGGCTGTAGTCGGTATCTTCCACCGTGGCCTCTCTGTACGGTGTGTGCTAGAAAGGGGTTGACAATTTACTGAACCATACCCTACCTGCTGCAGGGCCCAGTTGTAGTACAAAACGAGTATGGGGATTACTGGAACAAGACTCGATCTACGGTCGACTCAGGAGGTTAAAACAATTCCTGCATGTTATGTGTATAAATATCAACCAACAAAAATCACACTCATTAAACCTCACTATGCCATACCGGACATAACCGTCCCTACGCAGACCAGCGACAAGCTCACGCCTACCCAAGGCAGAGGCTTTCCCGGATTCTTTTCTGGCATGCATGCAAGTCATATGAGGTCGATCACCATCACAAGTATATCCATTTCCAACAGCAAGGAAATCACCAATATGCATTCATGCAAATGATCGCGTCACCGCTCAAACTGACGAGTGCTCCGCATTTAGGTGGTGTTATAACCATATTAACCAACACACAAAAATATTATGCCAGGGTTCAGAATGCTTGCCTTCAAGGGTATGTAAGAGGGGGTGCATATTTGAAAATTGCCTTCTTCTTCAAAAACCTATTTTTGAAATTATTCAAATTAACACATCGTTTCAAAACAGTGCAAAAAAAGTTGTCTGAATTTTTTTCAAATAAATTTTAAAATAAACTAGATTAAATCTGAGAGAGGTGGGAAAAAGAATCAACTCATTTGGAGTTTTATTTAAAAATATATAGCCAGTCAAAGTTTAGTCAAATTTCTGGGTTTTTTAAATAAAACAGAAAAAAAGAAAAGAAAATGTTTCGAGTGTGTACACGTCGAACACGTACTCTGGAAATACGCTTCCACTTACGCCTGCGTGGACCGGCTCTGGGCCACTGACAGTGGGCCCGCCTGGCCGACTGGTCAGGTTTGACCAGTCCACGCGCGCGTCGCCATCTCCGACCGAACAGAGGCGGAGCTCCGGCGAGGCTCGCCGGCGAACGGAGGCCTCCCTCGGGGATCTGAGGATATGGGTGTGCTCAGGTGGTCGAGGCGAACCTGTGGGTGCCCGCCATGGTCGCCGACGTGGACGGAGTCGCCGGCGACGAGCTCCGCGGCGGAGAAGGCTTCGGGTGGAATTGGGGTTCCGCGCTACGGTGGCTCTCTATCGAGGCTGAAGGTCTGGGCGGCTCCGCAAGATCATGTGGAGTCTGGTGGTGGCATTGGACGGATGGGAGGGGCTCTGGTTGCGGTGAACGGGGCTGGGACGTGGCGGCGGCCGAACCGGCCGAAGTCGGGGAAGACGGCTTGCCCCCGATGATTGCTGGCTGTGGGGGTGCCATGGGGTGGCCTGAGGTTGCCTGAGTGCTCGGATGAGCTCGGGGGCCTCCTTTTATAGCGCGACGAGGTCAGTTCCGCGGTGGTGGATAAGGATGCCGGCAACCGCCGTTCTGTAGCTTGCAGGGCACCGTGTCGAGGCTGGGGATGGCGGCAGGAGCTAGAGGACGAGCGAGCACTGCCCCAAGGGCGAGCTGGCGAGCGGGAGTGGCTCGGGCGGCGCCGACCAGTGTAGAGGCTGTCGGGCGGTAGTGGCAGCTAGCTTCTGGCTTGCCGGAGACGTGGCGAGGGGCTGTGGTTCTCGTGAGGGGGTACAGGTCGAGGCTTGGCCCTACACTGCGAGCGGCAGAGGGTTTGGATAAGCTCGAGGAACAGGTCAGGGGCGCGGCGGCTCGGGCGCGGCACATGCAAAACGCGCACTCTGGGCGCGCCCAGAGCACGCACACCAGGTGCTCGGCGAAATGCCAGCGTGGGTTAGAGAGCGTGGGTGAGGCTGGCAATTAGCAGGGCTAGGTTAGGGTTGTCTAGGTGCTTAGAGGACATGCTAGTTTGTCCATAGGTGCAAGGTCATAGAGTAAAACAAAGATCATGTCAAAACTGTCCATGCACTCAGAGTGTTTGATAGAATGCCAATGGCATCTAGGCAACTCTTGGAGGGGCCAAAATATCCAAATCATAGTCTCTTTGGATGAATAAGAGGGTGGTAAAGTTAGTTTGTCAAAAGGAGAAACTTGTTAGTGCAAGTTTGCAAATCTTCAGTTTTGGACAGAAAGAAAAGGGCATGATTGCAAGAACTAAAATTGCTCCAATGAGTCCAACCTCCTGGACTTAAGGATTTTGTAGGATGGGTTATAAGTAGGAAAAGGTATCACAGCAAAAAGGGCAAGTTAAAATATAGTTGTAGTACAAATCATCAAGTTGGACCAGAATGAAAAAGAGGTTGATTCACTCATTTTTTTCAAAGGACATCACTGGGTTTTTGCAAAAAGGTGAATAATACACCCCTATTAACATCCCATAATTTTGGTAGAAGTTTTAAAGAAATATTTAAATAGGTTGTAGTGCAAAAGTGAGATTTGACCAGATTTGAAAACTTGGTGTAGAACTCAAAATATCCAATGAATGAAATATATATTTGCATAAAAGTGATCTAGGGACATCATATGTCATCCCCAAATTTTGGTGAAAATTTTAAATGAATTTATAAAAGGGTTGCAATACAAAAGGGACCTTAAAACTCATGAAAAACTATTTTAGAGGAATAAAACTCAGGGAAAAAATAATTATATAAACAATCCCTACTGATAAAAAATTGTTTTATTTGAGAGGGTAAATAAGTCCAACAATGATTGAATAGTTTTCTCTTGGGGTAAAAACTCCATAATAACAAAGAAAAGAATGGTTCTGAAATCAAAAGGAAATCCAGAAAATAAAAGTTTAAGTTTCCTGGCAAAATTTTAATTAATAAAACAAGACTAAAATTTTGGGGTGTCACATGTTTGACTTTTTCTTTGAAAAGCTTGGCATTCTCATATGCTTGGGTTCTCCGTTCATCAAGTGAGCTAATATCAAATAACCTTTTCTCACCGGCAAGTTTGAAGTCATAATTGAGCTTTTAAACAGCCCAATATGCTTTATGTTCAAGTTCAAGAGGTAAATGACATGCTTTTCCATAAACCATCTTATATGGAGACATACCCATAGGATTTTTGTATGTAGTTCTATAGGCCCATAATGCATCATCAAGTTTTTTGGACCAATTCTTTCTAGATCTATTCACAGTCTTTTGCAAAATTAACTTGAGCTCTCTATTGCTCAACTCTACTTGACCACTAGACTGTGGGTGATAAGGAGATGTGATTCTATGATTGACATCATACTTAGCAAGCATCTTACGGAAAGCATCATGAATAAAGTGTGAACCACCATCAGTCATAAGATATCTAGGGACTCCAAACTTCGGAAAAATAACTTCTTTAAGCATTTTAATAGAAGTGTTATGATCAGCACTACTAGTTGGAATAGCTTCCACCCACTTAGTAATGTAATCAACAGCAACTAAAATATGTGTATAACCATTGGAGGCAGAAAAGGTCCCATATAATCAAAGCCCCAAACATCAAACGGTTCAATAACAAGAGAATAATTCATAGGCATTTCTTGACCTCTACTGATGTTACCTATTCTTTGACATTCATCACAAGATACGACAAACTTACGAGCATCTTTGAAAAGTGTAGGCCAATAAAAACCAGATTGTAATACCTTGTGTGTAGTTCTATCTCCAGTGTGGTGTCCTCCATAGGATTCAGAGTGACACTTGCGTAGGATTTGTTCCTGTTCATGCTCAGTCACACAACGTCTAATAATACCATCTACTCCTTCTTTATAAAGGTGTGGATCATCCCAAAAGTAATGTCTTAAATCATAAAAGAACTTTTTCTTCTATTGGTATGTGAAACTAGGAGGTATATATTTGGCAACAATGTAATTAGCATAATCAGCATACCAAGGAGCAGTACGAGAAGCATTGACAACCGCTAATTGTTCATCAGGAAAACTATCATTAATAGGCAGTGGGTCATCAAGAACATTTTCTAACCTAGACAAGTGTCTGCAACGGGGTTCTCAGCTCCCTTTCTATCAATAGTATGCAAGTCAAATTATTGGAGCAAGAGAACCCATCTAATGAGTCTAGGCTTAGCATCTTTCTTTTCCATAAGATATTTAATAGCAGCATGATCAGTGTGAATAGTAACTTTGGAATCAACAATATAAGTTCTAAACTTATCACATGCAAACACAACTGCTAAGAACTCTTTTTCAGTGGTAGCATAATTTCTTTGGGCAGTATCAAGAGTCTTTCTAGCATAATGGATAACATTCAATTTCTTATCGACTCTTTGCCCTAAAACAACACCTACAGCATAATCACTAGCATCGCACATAATTTCAAAAGGTAAATTCCAATCAGGTGGCTGAACAATAGGTGCAGTGATCAAAGCCTTCTTAAGTGTTTGAAAAGCTTTTACACAATCATCATCAAAAACAAAAAGAATATCTTTTTTTGCAATAAATTAGTCAGAGGCCTAGAGATTTTAGAAAAGTCCGTAATGAACCTCCTATAAAAACCGGCATGACCAAGGAAACTTCTTATACCTTTTATGTCCTTGGGACATGGCATCTTTTCAATAGCATCAACTTTGGCTTTATCAACTTCAATACCTCTCTCGGAGATCTTGTGCCCCAAGACAATGCCTTCATTAACCATAAAGTGACACTTTTCCCAATTCAGGACGAGACTAGTTTCTTCGCATCTCTGCAAAACTCGATCAAGGTTGCTCAAACAATCATCACAATAGGATCCATAGACGGAGAAGTCATCCATGAATACCTCACAAATCTTTTCACAAGAATCAGAAAATATAGCCATCATGCATCTTTGAAAGGTAGCAGGTGCATTACATAAACCAAAAGGCATACGTCTATAAGCAAAAGTAACAAAAGGGCAAGTAAAAGTAGTTTTAGATTGATACCCCACTGATACAGGTATCTGAGAGAAGCCAGAATAACCATCTAGAAAGCAAAAATGTGTGTGTTTGGAAAGCCTTTCTAGCATTTGATCAATAAAAGGTAAAGGGTAATGATCTTTCTTAGTAGCTTTATTTAACTTACGGAAATCAACTACCATCCTATAACCTGTAATAATTCTTTGTGGGATCAATTCATCTTTATCATTAGGAACAATGGTAATACCTCCTTTTTTAGGGACACAATGGACAGGGCTTACCCATTCACTATTAGCGACAGGATAAATAATACCTGCCTCAAGGAGTTTTAGTATCTCCTTTCTTACCACTTCCTTCATTTTGGGATTTAATCGTCTTTGAGGATCTCTAACTGGTTTGGCATCTTTCTCCACTGAAATTTTGTGTTGACATAATGTGGGACTAATGCCCTTAAGATCATCCAGAGTATATCCAATAGCAGCTCGGTGCTTCTTCAGAGTTTTCAATAATCTTTCTTCTTCTTTCTCTGAAAGGTTAGCACTAATAATAACAGGCTATATTTCTTTTTCATCAAGATAAGCATACTTAAGATTATCAGGTAATGGTTTGAGTTCAAACACGGGATCACCCTTGGGTGGAGGGGGATCCCCAAGAATTTCAACTACAAGATTATGTTTCAGCATAGGTTCTTGTTTAAGGAACACTTCATCTATTTCTTCCCTTTCCTTCATAAACATATCGTTTTCATGGTCTAGCAAATATTGTTCTAACAGATCAGTTGGAGGAACAACAATGGAAGCAAGACCAATAATTTCATCCTTACTAGATGGTTCCTCTTCACGATGTTGTCTATGAAATTTAGAAAAGTTGAACTCATGAGACATATCACCTAGACCAATAGTAACTACATCCTTTTCGCAATCTATCCTAGCATTAACGGTGTTCAAGAAGGGTCTACCAAATATAATGGGACAAAAGCTATCTTGTGGGGAGCCAAGAACAAGAAAATCAGCATGATATTTAGTTTTCCCACACAAGACTTCAACATCTCTAACAATTCCCATTGGTGAAATAGTATCTCTATTGGCAAGTTTAATTGTGACATCAATATCTTCTAACTCAGTAGGTGCAATATCGTGCTTAATTTCTTTGTATAAGTCAATAGGTATTGCACTAGCACTAGCACCCATGTCACATAAGCCATGATAGCAATGGTCTCCTATTTTAACAGAAATAACAGGCATGCCTACCACAGGTCTATGTTTATCTTTAGCACAAAGTTTGGCAATTCTAGCAGTTTCATTACAGAAATAAATAACATACCCATCAATATTATCAGACAAGAGATCTTTAACAATAGCAACATTAGGTTCAACTTTGATTTGCTCAGGAGGTGTATAAGTTCTAACATTGCTCTTACGAACAACAGTAGAAGCTTTAGCATGATCTTTTATCCTAACAGGAAAAGGAGGTTTTTCAACATAAGCAGTAGGAACAATAGGATCACTATATGTAATAGTCTTCTCTTCGACTATAATAGGTGCAACTACTTTAACTTCAACAGGAGGATTATATTTAAACCACTTCTCTTTAGGGAGATCAACGTGAGTAGCAAAAGTTTCACAAAAAGTAGCTACTATCTCAGAGTCAAGTCCATACTTAGAGCTAAATCCAGGGAAAGCATCGGTATCCATAAAAGATTTAACAAAATCGAACTTAGGTGTCATACCTGACTCCTTACCATCGTCGGAACCCCAATCTTTAGAGTTGCGTTTAATTCTTTCCAATAAGTCCCATTTGAAATCAATAGTCTTCAGCATATAGGAACCAGTACAGGAAATATCAAGCAAGTTGCGATTATCAAGAGAAAGCGGAGCATAAAAATTCTGAATAATCATTTCCCGAGAGAGCTCATGATTGGGGCATGAATACAACATTGACTTAAGCCTCCCCCAAGCTTGAGTGATGCTTTCTCCTTCGCGAGGCCAGAAATTATATATGTAATTACGATCACGATGAACAAGATGCATAGGATAGAACTTCTGGTGAAATTCCAACTTCAATCACTTATAATTCCAATATCTCGTATCATCACATAGCCTATACCATGTCATTGCATATCCCTTCAAAGATAAAGGGAAGACCTTCCTTTTGACAACACCATCGGGAATACCTGCAAGCTTAAATAATCCACAAACTTCATCCAGAAAGATAAGGTGTAAGTCGGGATGCAATGTTCCGTCTCCTGCAAAAGGATTAGCTAGCAGTTTTTCTATCATACCCGAAGGAATATCAAAGTGAATATTTTCATAAGGTTCAGTAGGTTGAGGAGCATCTCTTTGCTCTTCTGGTTGGGGTGAAGATATCCCAAACAAGCCCCTCAAAGGATTAGTTTCCATAGTGACAAGTAACAGAAAATTTCAGCACACTATATAAATGTTTCCTTACCAAGTTCCACTCACCAAGAGCGCTACACTCCCCGGCAACGACGCCAGAAAAGAGTCTTGATGACCCACAAGTATAGGGGATCTATCGTAGTCCTTTCGATAAGTAAGAGTGTCAAACCCAACGAGGAGCAGAAGGAAATGATAAGCGGTTTTCAGTAAGGTTTTCTCTGCAAGCACTGAAATAGTAGGTGATAGATAGTTTTGTGATAAGATAAATAGTAACAAGCAAAAAGTAAATAAAGTAAATAAAGTGCAGCAAGGTGGCCCAATCCTTTATGTAGCAAAGGATAAGCCTGGACAAATTCTAATAATGAAGAAGGAGCTCCCGAGGACACATTGGGAATTATCGTCAAGCTAGTTTGCATCACGTTCGTATGATTCGCGTTCGGTACTTTGATAATTTGATATGTGGGTGGACCGGTACTTGGGTACTCCCTAACATGGACAAGCATCCCACTTATGATTAACCCCTATTGCAAGCATCCACAACTACAAAAAGGAGTATTAAGGTAAACCTAACCACAACATTGAACATATGGGTCCATATCAACCCCTAACGAAGCAACACATAAACTAGGGTTTATGCTTCTGTCACTCTAGCAACCCATCATCTACTTATTACTTCCCTATGCCTTCCTCTAGGCCCAAATAATGGTGAAGTGTCATGTAGTAGACGTTCACATAACACCACTCGAGGAGATACAACATACATCTCATCAAAATATCGAACGAATACCAAATTCACATGACTACTAATAGCAAGACTTCACCCATGTCCTCAGGAACAAACGTAACTACTCACAAAGCATATTCATGTTCATAATCAGAGGAGTAATAATATGCAAAAAGGATCTGAACATATGATTTTCCACCAAGTAAACCAAATAGCATCAACTACAAGGAGTAATCAACACTACTAGCAGCCCACAGGTACCAATTTATGGTTTTGATACAAGATTGGATACAAGAGATGAACTAGGGTTTTGAGATGAGATGGTGCTGGTGAAGATGTTGATGGAGATTGACCCCCTCCCGATGAGAGGATCGTTGGTGATGACATTGGTGATGATTTTCCCCTCCCGGAGGGAAGTTTCCCCGGTAGAACAGCTCCGCCAGAGCCCTAGATTGATTCCGCCAAGGTTCCGCCTCGTGGCGGCGGAGTTTTGTCCCGTAAGCTTGCCCGCGATTTTTTCCAGGGAAAACCCTTCATATAGCAGAAGATGGACGCCGGAAGCCCACTAGAGGGCCCAGGAGATAGGGGGCGCGCCCTAGGGGGGGCGCCCCCTATCTCCTGGACAGGGTGTGGGCCCCCTGGCCTATTTCTTTTGCCCAAAAATTCTTATTAAATGTGAAAAGTTGTTTCGTGGAGTCTCAGGTCTTTTGGAGTTGTGCAGAATAGGTTTCCAACATTTGCTCCTTTTTCAGCCAGAATTCCAGCTGCCGGCATTCCCCCTCTTCATGGTAAACCTTGTAAAATAAGAGAGAATACAAATATTGATATAAAAGCATGATGCAAAATGGACGTATCAGGAACTAAAGCAAGTAGGAGGATAAGACATGAGATAATAAATACATCAGGAACCAAGTGTTGAGGTTATATATATCTGGGTTTCTCACCGGTCAGCGGTTAGAACCTATTTCCATGAATGGCAGTATCCATCATAATTTCCACATGCCTAATAAAATGAACCAATAACTCAATTGGTCGATCACGATGTATCTTAAGAGAACAGCCAGCCACTTAAAAAACAGGATTGCCACAACGAAGCAATATCCAAGAAGAACATACAAACCACATGATCTCTCATATACCCAAGATGACATGACATGGAAGTGGGAGGGATCAACTAAATGAACATATATTCAGAAGGAAGACATACGTACAGATGAACAGGGTTGTGTGGTCTTTCGTCCTCTGGCTTGGGTATGGCCATTGAAGAACATGGTGAGAGCAGTTTCTTTCATTTTCGTTCCATTACTCCATGAGGAAGCTCACAATCAGAAGGCATACGACGGAAACACACCATTACACGGCGGCGGTGGTACCATCGGAGGTAGTGGTGGATCTACCACAAGGGTAAGCAGGTGACCCGGTGGCCGAACAGAGTACGCGCCCGCCAGCCCTGAGCCTCAGGTCGAGTTCCAGCCTCCAATCGCCATGGCAGCCGAGCTTCAATCTGTCAGCTGTGATTTTAAGAGAAGGAAGAAAAGACGTACAAATAAGATGGCCCAGCCCAATATGAGAGGAGGGGGCCTTCACCAAGCGCACTAGTTGAGAGAAATCTATCAATTCAATCCCTTGCCCCGGTACTCCCTAACGCACCTTCACACCGATGCCTCCACTGGATGCTTCGTCCTCCGTGACTCCACAGTACTGCTCCTCAGGCGCTCAACCTCGACAGCTCCACATGCGGGCACGGGCATACAGTGGCATGTTCCTTCACAGAAAGCTTGTTGTTGAGATGGAAGGAATGTGTGTGGAGGAGACCATTAGTCGGAGAAGGCAGAGTGCCGGCATGGAGATTAATAGGAAGAGATTTAGTGCGGAAAGAAATCAATTGATGGTGCTGAGAAACCGAGGAGACATATCTGATGAAGACCATACGGCTGCAGTGCCACAATCGAGGGAGAGGCATCTTTGGTGGGTGGGTCATTTAAGGCAGATCCATCTTCATCGAGGGGAATTGGGAAATATGGCTCGGCCGGTTATTTAAGTTGAATAATACGTTGGAAGAAAAATGTTGATGTGGCAAAATTGATGATGTGGATAGCTTGCATGTGAAGAGAAATATGATAGTGGGGATGAACTATTTAGGTATTATAGATATGATATTTTTAGTCCCCGAAGTTTTGATGAGCAAATTTATTATGATGATAGCATGCCTCCTGTTTATGATGATTATGTTAATGAAAGTGGGTTTGGAAGAGTGTCAACTCTAGGAAATAGTGATCCCACTATTTTGGAGGGTGTTGGATCTTTTCACAATATTGATAAAAGTGGATTTGGAGAGGTCATGACTTTATTTAGTGATGAATTCACTATTTTGGAAGAGGTTCCAATTGACTATGATAAAAAAAAGTTGCTATCTATGATGATTATTGTGATAACATGCATGCTATAAAGAATCCCGATAACCATGAAAATTGTCATCATGATATAATTTTCAATTGGATTATGCCTCAGATGATAGTTATTTTGTTGAGTTTGCTCCCACTATTACGAATGAGAAGAAATATGCTTATGTGAAGAGTAATAAAAATTCTATGCTTGTGGATCATGAAAAGAATGCTTTATGTGATAGTTATATTGTTGAATTCATTCATGATATCACTGAAAATTATTTTGAGAGAGGAACATATGCTTTTACATATTGCAATAATATCAAGTTTCCTCTCTATGTATTGAAAGTTTAGAAGTTATGCTTGTTTCGCCTTCCTATGCTAGTTGATTCTTCTTCCCATAAATTGTTTGCTCACAGAATCCCTATGCATAGGAAGTGGGTTAGACTTAAATGTGCTAGTCATATGCTTCATGATGCTCTCTTTGTGTTTTAATTCTTTACTTCTATGTGAGCATCATTGAAGTCATCATGCCTAGCTAAAAAGGCATTAAACAAAAGTGTTTGTTGAGAGACAACCCAACACTTATACCTATTGTTTTTTGCATGTTCACATGATTAAGCTAATTTAGTAATCATTTTTTATAGATGTTGTTTCAATAAAGTGCCATTTAAATCCTTTGGGATAGTGTGGATGATAGTTGACTTAATTCTGTGCAAAAGCAGAAACTTTTGCTCCCAGTCCAGGAATTTTGCAAATTCACTGGAACGTGATTTTGATCTGAATTTTTGACACATGATTGATATACAAATTGCCTAGATTGTCCTAATTTTTTCGAATTTTTCAGATCATTACAGACTGTCCTGCTTTTCACAGATTCTGTTTCCAATGCATAGCTTGCTTGTTTTCTAGTTTCTGTGGCTTATATTGCTCAATATAAATTGTACAAATGATATGGTACAATAGGCATTGTGTGAGAACAATTATGAATCTTGTCTTTGACAGTACCAGTGAATGATTTGCTTTATTATACTAACCCATATCACGAAGTTCCATTAAGTTACCTCTGTTTTCAGATTTTACATTTTCTTTTTTATTTTATTCTCACATTTGTTTCTTTTTTGGATCTTTTTAAAAAAATCGCAACTCTTTTAGTGACCTTTTATAAATCTATGAAGATTTTGAAAATCAATGAAGTTTCGTTCCAAAATCGATGAACTTTTTTAATATTTGTGAATTTATTCAAATATCAATGAATAACAAATTCATAAAATATTTACTAAAATCACTATATGGTTATTTAGTAAGTGATATTTTTCAAAATTGTGAATATATTATTTGAAATTTGTGAACTATTTTATGAAAATTCTAGAACTTTTTAATGTTTTTAAAAAAATCTCAAAATTGATGAACTTTTTGAAAATTTACGATTCTTCAAAAGCGATGAACTTTTTCAACCCCTTGATCTCTTTTCCAATATCCCGCAAACTTTTCTGACATTTAAGAACTTAAAAAAAACAAATCATTGAACTTTCACCAAATTCGTAGAAATTTAATTCGAAAATTTAATGGGCGGCCCAGTGGGGGAGGTCGCTCGATTGTTTTCCTTTTTTAACTCAATTTTGTTTATTTTTAATTTTAGTTACGTTTTCAAATAACTGAAATGCATATATTTCAAAGAAATAATTAAGTTTGAAAAAAGGCATTTGTTCAGTGTTGCAAAAATGTTGGCGCAACTATAAAGAATGTTTATAATTCCAAATATTGTAAATAATTATATTACATATAATACTTTACATATAAGTATTTGAACAAAAAATTTAACAAAGCATTTGAAAAATGTAAATTCGTATAATAAAAATGTTTTTCATCTATGCAAAACATGTATACTTAAATTTATGAAAATAGTTGGTCATTTATTTATAAAATGTTAATCTTGTATTTTTTAAATGTTGATCAAGGAATTGGAAAATTGTTAATTGTGTACAAAAAATGTTGGACATTTATTCATAAAGTGTTGACCACGTACCAATATATATAAATCTTGTATTTGAAAATGCTAATCAAGCATTTGAAAATGTTAAATGTGTATAGAAAAAATGTTGACCATGTATTTTATGTAAATATTGTAATCTCTCCATTTCCGCGACAAGTAATTCCCGAAGGGGGTAGTTTTTGGAAAATATTAAATGCGTATGGAATAAATGTTGACTTTGTATTAGACAAATGTTAATCTTCTAAATGAAAAATGTTAATCAAGCATTTTGCAACTGTTAAATGGTATAGAAAAAATGGCGTCCATGTATTCTAAAATATTAATCTTTTATTCGAATTTTTTTAATCAAGCATTCAATTTTTTAATGCATATATAATTTTTTTAACCATGTATTAAAAAAATATTTACTAGAAAAATATTAATAATTTTTTTAGAAATTCTTACAAATATGTATTGAAAAAATGTTGACCATGTATTAATAAAATTATCTTCTACTAAGAAAATGCTGGACGTGTTTTTGAAAAATGATTTAGACATATACCAAAAATGTACAATGTGTATGTAAAAGAGTAGGTATAAAAAATATATGTTTTCAAAAAAAATGAATCATGTATTTCAGAAATGTTTAACATGTATAAAAATATTTCTGATATATAAATAATGTTGAACCTTTACTAAAAAATGTAACATGTGTTGAACAAAAAGTAAAACGGACGAAAAGCGATAGGAAATAGAAAGAAACAAAACAAAAGTGAAGAAAACAGAAGAAAACAAAGAAAAATACATAGAAAACCAAAGCATAACAAAGAACAAATGAATAAAGAGAAAAGTAATGTAGTGAAAAACAAAAGAAAAAGAATTATAACTAAGAAAAAAGAAAATCAAAGAAAACCAGTGAAGAAAAAGCAGAAAAAGGAAACAACGAAAACGAAGAGACACAAAGAAATATCCTATGAAAACCAATAAATAAACGAAGAAAACCGTTGAAAAACAATATAACTGGAGAAAAACAACGGAAAAACAAATAGAAAGCAAATAAAACCATTGAAGAAATAGAATAAACTGACAGAAAAGAAAACCAATGGGAACAAAAACCTAAGCAAACTAGTGAAGTTAACAAATCAAAATGAGCGAGCGCAACATGCGAGCGAACTGAGGGGACAACTTTGTACTTTAGCGAACTGGGAAGACCTTCAGCTAGCTCGGCATACATCCCGCTATAAGTTAGATGTAACCCTCGCGGCCGAGCGAGCAGGGAACCTGTCGCTACCGCGGCTTGGTGGATAGCGACCAACTGTGCACCCGCATCCGCGGTAGGGGGCCAACCCTTAGGCCTCCCTTGGTTCATAGGGTAGGAAAATCGTAGGAATAGGAAAGTCATAGAAATGAGATGACATGTATCTCAAATCCTATGAGTAGGAATAGGGAAGGAGATGCCCTTTGATTCACATCATAGGATTTTTTCCATTGAGTCTAGGCTAATGTTTATTTTCCTATGAAATGTGGAGGATAGGAAGAATTCCTCCATAGGAATAGGATTCCATTCCTACGAACCAAAGGGCTCTTAAGGAATTTTTTCTATAGAAATCCTACCCTATGAAATTCCTACAAGATTCCTCTAAACCAAAGGAGGCCTTAGTTTGTTTCTAGTTTTTTCTCTTTGCTTTCTTTTTGGTTTTTCCTTCTTCTTTTTTCTTTTTTTCCTTTCTCAAACATGCAAAGATTCTTTTTTTTAATTCATGATTTTCTTGAAAATAGTGAACAAATTTAATATTATTAAATTTTTAGAATCGAGGACAATTTACAAATTCGTGATTCTTTTTCAAAGGTTTGAACATTTTTTAAATTTTTGAACAATTTTCAAACTCACGATTATTTTTCAAATTCATCATTGAATTTGCGAATGCTCTATAGTATTTGTGAACATTGTTTTAGCTCATGATAATTTTCTGAAATTCCTGAACCTTTTTTGAATTCAAAACATTTTCTTAATATGTGACATTTTTTTGAATTTATATAATACTATTGAAATTCATGGCCATTTTTTGAAATGGCAACCATTAGTTTGTATTTAGCAAGAAATTTCGAAATCCTGAACATTCTTTGAATCGCCGAACATTTTGGAATTCATGAAGTTGCTCAATCCGGTTATATGCACATCGTACGGGAATGGGGCCGACCCACGTAAGTGATCAGTTGATTTTTGCCCAAACATTCCATACCAGTTTTGTGAAGCTTCTGGCCAGTTTTCTATTTGGTTTTTTTGTCGTGTTGCTTTTTTCCTTTTTTCTTTTCCTTTTTAACCATTTCAGAAGTTTTGAAATGCCTGAACTCATGAACTTTGGTGTGTTCACTAACTTTCTTTTAAATTCAAAAAAATTGTAACCAATGAACTTTTTAAAAAATTTTGAACCTTTTTTATTTCTAATTTTTTAATATTTTGCATTATCCCAAAATTGAATGGTCAACTATCAACCGATCAACGATGGACCAGCCAATGACGACCGGTCAACTATGAACCGAGCGACCAAAAAGCAGGAGAATCAATGTGTTGTTGGGCGGGGGGCGCGTGAACGGCGACTTTCCTTACCGGGAGTAGAAGGCGTTGTGCAGGAGATATCGACAGAGCTCGCTAACATACAGTTCCCGACATTTTCTTCCTTTTACGGACGTTTCTTTCCTGTTGCTTTCCTTCTTTCACTTTTTCTTTCTTTCACTGATTTGTGGTGATAGAAATAAACATGAAATTGTAATTTGAATTCCTCCTATTGAGAAACTAACTCTATAAAGCAAAAAGAAGAAAAAAAATGGTTGAAAACTATTCACGAATTTGAAAATTGTTTGAGATTTTGCATAATGTTTGTGTATTTGTAAGACTGAAAAGTTTGCAAATTTGAGAATTGTTAACAAATAGAAAAGTGTAATACCAAAAATTTGTTCAAGAACCTAAAAATGAACACGAACTCAACAATGTTAGCGATTTTACCTTTTGTGAATTCTAAAATATTATAAGAATTCAATCAAAAATTCTAGAATTTAATAAATAATTGCGTATCGACAATTGTCCATGAATTTGATAAATGTATTCAATTCAAGAAATGTTGGTGAACTGAAATTTTTTCAAGATTACAAGATGTTAATGAATTTGGCTTATTTTTAATTATCTTTTTGGGAATTCAAGAAATGTTCATGAATACAAGAATTGTTCCAGAGGTCACCATGAAAATTCACGGAATAAGAAATATTTCACGAATTCAAGGGAAATTTTGACCTATTCAAAAAAATTCATGAACTAAATAAATATTCACTAAAAAATATTCATGACCTCAAAATAATCCATGATCCCAAATGCTGACAAATACAAGAAATATTCTAGAATCAGAAATAGTTTGCTATTACGAAAAATGTTCACAAATTCAAAAATATAATAGTGCATTAAATCGGCTTAAAAATGATTTTTGAATCATGGTTTCAAAAGAATTAGTGAGTTCAAACAAATGTTAGAAAATTTGTCAAATCTTCATGAAGTTGCGATTTCTTAAAGTGTACATGAATTTCAAAAAATATTCGCGAACAACAAAACATTTGCAAATTCAGCAAAAAATGCTTCAAAATTTGAAAAGATCTTCGTGAACATAAATATATGTTTGTGATTCTAGATTTTGTCATCATTTTGGATAAGTTTGTAAATTTAAACAATGTTTATGATTTTGTGAAAAGGTTAATTATTTTGCAAAAAAATATTTTTTTGAGTTTGTTTTACAAATTTGGAAAATGTTTGCAAATTCGAAATAAATCATGAATTCGAGAAAATATTCAGAAAAAACTAGTACATAACAAGGATATGAATAAATAGTAAATGGGTCAGCCGATATACCTGTGTAGCGTACGCTGGGGGTATGTGATAGGTCACGACACAATGACCTATGCGCCAAATAGGGATTGCAGATGGCACCTTGTCAATCACTCCAATCACGTTTTATGACCCATCGAAAGATCTTCCCAACCACGCATGCACATCGACCTAGGGTGGAGGATAAATAGGATGCGAACATTGATGCTCCTTAGAAAACTAGAAAGCATGCACGTGGAACGCTGGTCTCAAGCATTGATCAAATGATCACAAAGTATATAATAAATTTAAAATGTTCCAAGAAATATATAAATCGAATGAGTACACAACTTTTTGATGTCATTGAAATTGTATTTGTCCAATGCACATAAAAATTCAATGCTACTATGTTGGTAGCCGATAAAAATATCAAGCATCAGTTCTTCTCCAAATTTGACTAATGCTAGTACTTCTGATGTATTTTTTTCTTTGGAAATGGAGCATTGTAACCCATCTTTCCTTTGATTAAACCCAATGATTTTGTACAATCGTATTTTGTACCTAATACAAGCTTGAACTCTAATAATTCATCAACCTAAAGAATGCTATGCTTTAGAAAATAATATCTGAATAATGTTCTAAAGACCAAGTAAAAAGATATTTTAAACATATAAACTTAGGTTTATGAATGCATATGTTTGATTTTCATTTGTGAGGGATAGTACAACGACCACATTCGTCTGAAAATACAACTCTACATCTTTGCTTCTAAATTCCCAATGGATAAAAGTCACATGAGTACTTACTGTTGGTTCTTCTGAAGTTTATTTCTTAATTAACAATGCAGAGTTGAGCCAACATCAACTTCACATAAAGGGGGGTGCCATGAACTTAGACAAAGGAATATAATTAGAGAAAAAATGTTTCATACTTCTTTGTTCTACTCACCTATTTTTTATAGAGAAATAGTACAAATATCATGATTCATGGGTAATCATCTTTGAACATAGCCAGGAAGAAAGCTTCAATTTGGAAACAAGCAAGCAATAAAGTATGGAAGTTAGTTATAGCAGGCCAATGGAAAACATATAGAGCTATTTGTGGTTCTTTAATCATCAAAAGTCTCATGTATCTCTAAATATCTAATATAATGGATTCGGCTACATAGAATATCTAGACCATTAACCCTAAGAGGCAAAGGTAACTTCGCAAAACTATTATTAGCAAGAATTATTATGTACAAGCACTACAAGAAATACGTCAACTTGCGACCATCACTATTGGTCACTGAAAGGGCATTGTTTTTCATTTGCGACCTTTTTGTGACCAAAAACTGATGGTCAAAAGCTGACAGTCGTAAACTGAAATTAACGACCTTCTTCGGGATAAGGTCGTGGAAGGCAACGACCAAAGCAAAAGGTCATGGATCCTACGACCTTCTATTTTTGTCACTGGCTGTCTGCCCAGGCCACGTCGGATCCGACGTGGCAAAATTGCGACCAATTGAAAAGGTCATTGATAAGATTCAGCCCGGTCCAATTCGGTGTTTTACATGGGTCGAGCCCAACAATTCAACCAATTTAATTTTTTTTCCTGTTAATTCTGGTCAGGCACATGGGCCAAGCCCAACATTGAAGCCTTTTTATCTTTTTTTTAAATGAGTCCAGCCCAATGCTTTCCATGCTTTTTCTTTCCTGGGCCTTAGCCTTTCCACATTCATTTATTTTCGTCTTACTTTTTTATCCAAAATATTGGTCCAATATAATTTGATCCTTGGCCTCTTTAAGGTCCAACTCCAACCCATTTAACAAACATTTTCCAAACCATTTTGAATAACAATATGAATCAAGTTACCACAATTAGCTGAATATTATGGAAATAATTCAGAACACACATCCTACAAATTTCCATCACATATGTATTTTATACAGATCCAAGCAACCTACAACATGTTGCAGTCAAGCATTCGGATGCTGAAATACTCCAAGAATAGGAAAAATAAATAGAACAAGTCTATCTAGTGCTTCACAATGAGAAAACATTGTAATCTGCTTCTTCAAGTACTGCTTCTTCCTGATGCAAAACATCTGGACATTCAGAAGAGAACAAAAAGTATGTCAGTAATAGAAGAAATATTACACGGATACTTTTAAAATAAAAACTAAAGACACACCAGTATTTTATCATTCTACTTATTATTATTTTAACACGATCATTCTACTTATCTGGAATAGGCATATTCATCAAAACTGGGAATTGAATTGGCACATATGACAAACTTAGCAAGAAATAAGCACTGAATGTTTCACATACACGACAAGGTTTAAAATCGATCATTCAAAGTTACAACAGATCAAAGTTCCAAGTATAAGGAACAATACTCATATTCAATCAATAAGCAACTATGTCAAAATTAATTCAAAATTTACTAATGTGTGTGTCACATGATACATGCATCAAGCATAAGGCCATCAAGCATCAGGCCCTTATCTGTTCAACAATACAAGAACATACCTGACTTTGGGTGGATGTGATGGATGGTTTTGTAGTTGAACATCTAGTCCACATCATCATTGATGATGGACGCCGCATGTACTTGTCCATTTAGAAGTATATCATGCAAAATGTTACACAAGCCGGTATTAGCATAAAGTAGAGCTTCTACAGTACATGTAAACTTTAGATATGAAGGACCAAGAGTTCCGGAAGCAACAAATCTGACATGGGCAAACCAGGACATGATGAAACAAATTATTCCTTATGCATTTAAACAGGAATATGGTGTCCACTTTATACTACCACGTCATCATCAGGATTAAAACAACACATTGATACTCGGAGTGCTGGATGAGACAAATTAAGAACAGTAAAACTGCACCTAATCCCTGCCCTCTCAGTAATTAGGCATTTCTGTCCATTGGATTTCGTCAACTGGGCATTCTTCACCATTGGATTCGCGTTTAAGTGTAGGTCAATAGCAAAGTGGGCTGAATGTGGCGAGGGCAGCTGCTCCCATAGCTTTTTTGGAGTCCTCTGGTTAATTGGGCCGCATCAGCCCATTTTCCTAGCCCAACGCAACGAAGAAACCTCAGCGAAGTATTGCTCCGTCACCTAAAAAAATCTTAAAAGATCGCTCCAGAGGAGGTGCGGTCGATACAGAGAGCAAGAGAGGAGATGTAGGCGGCGCTCGATGCGCCCAGCGCGGGTTCGATGCGGGCGTCTCATGCATCCTATGGCCGGATCTAGGCTATGTGCACCGCGCGCAAGGGTAACCATTGCCAGTCGATCGAGAGGATCCAGCCATAGTCGATCGAGGGTATCCAGCACGGGATGCGGGCCCGAGTCGATGGAGAAGATCCTGCACTTGGGGGTCGGTCCATTCAGCCGGTGTGCGATAATGGAGATCGGTGCTCACAGCTAGCCAGAGGTGGCCGCGCCTCACGGCTAAGATCGCGGACGAAGGACGAATGGAGGTTGTGGCGGCTCTCTACGGACCAGGGTCATGGAGAGAGTTCACCAGTGGAAAGATGCATGGAAAGGCAGAGGTAGTAAATGTCAAGTGATTTGTTGATCGCTTGATGCAATATGATCAGGTCATCAGGGAAGTTAATCAGGTCTTCCTTTCCTCAGTTTTATGTACTATATATGGCCAATCAATTGTCGCCCAAAGCAGATTATGGGTGGGACTGAGTAGTCAATTTTTAGTTATTGTTTCTCTTTGAAAATTTTAGAGATTGTTTGTGTAATAGTGGGTAGTACATATACCTCGGGTATTTGGCTACCAATTTCCTATGTAGTCACTTGACTACTAGCCAGGCTTCACCAAGCCACTGATGGTGAGAGGATGAGGACCATAGGATGGGAAGGCGAGTGGAGCTGGAACAGGCATAGGCACCATGGCGCAGTGGCGGAGCCAGGATTGGAGTATAGGGGGGGCCGAGTACGTATATTAATCGAATCTCGTTGGTAATTACTCATTGTTCCTACTAAAATTGTTGATTGTTGGGGGGGGCCAGGCCCCTGCTCGTCCCCCCTGGCTCCGCCCCTGCCATGGCGTGCCTGACCTTAGGTTGATCCTCTCTTTTGCACAACTTTCCCAGCCTGGCCTGTTCCCTCTATTGGTGGAACCGGTGGGGACTTCACATCAGCCTTCTACAGGTTCAATCTTTGGTTGCATCTACAACGTACATTTACATGTTGCACTGCAAATATTTTATAATTTGCTCTTCGGAGGGTTGCAAAGTGATGTGACGAGGTTGCTGGTCGTTATTACCATTAACATGCATATGTATATACTATAGTGTTTGTTAGGTGATACATATTCTTAACTATTTTATCGATTAAATGAAAATGTCGCTAGCAATGGTTAATTGTTGGGCAAAATAAGCATATTATGTGGTAAAACTGACATGCTAACGATGTTCCACATTTTGTATTTTGTTGATTCCACCATCACCTATTTTGGGTTGTGATCTCGCTTTCAACTTCTAATTTTCCTCCTATATTTTCATTATTAAGGTGTTCTAAGTACTGCAAAAGTTATAAATTATCCTTTTAGTTGTGGATACCAATTTTTAATTTCTATGTATGCATAAGACTGGATTTGAAAAATAAATACTGCATTGATCCCTTATTCAACATGTTTTATACAATCATTCATATTTTGGCCTTGCTCATAATACATCTACTTGAGATTCTTCTGAGTGCCTTATACGAGTACTTTATTAAATTTGCTACTATTGATGCTATCAAAATGAAGATGAAACATGTGTTGTTGTTCTGCTTAGAAAACCTTCACCTTCGCCAGAGATGATGGCCATCCATGTGTATGTGTGTGCTAAGTTTTAGTTGTGATAATGCATTGATCCCTTATTAGTTTGTGTTCTACAATTCTTCATTATTTTAGCCTTGCTCATAATACATCTACCCGAGATTCTTTTGAGTGCCTTATATGAGTACTTTATTAAATTTCCTACTGTTAATGCTATCAAAATGAAGGTAAAACATGTGTTGTTGTTCTGCTTAGAAAACCTTCACCTTAGCCAGAGAAGATGGCCATCCATGTGTATGTGTGTGTTAATATTTAGTTGCGATATTGCAGGTGCGTGATGCTGATATACCAAGGTTCTTATTTTCATTTCAATGCAACAAGATATCCTATGGATGGTTACCTATTCCTATTTGTAGTTTAATCTTTTGCTACATGGAGGCGAGCAGAGGGAAGGCATCTCATTTCAGGTCCTAGAGGACTCCTGTTATGTACTGTATTGTGATGCAACCGCATCCAGTTTACATCTGGCTGGAATCAAAGCTGCCTATAGACACTCGACTTCTTCTATAGATGTGTTCAGTCAATGGCGCAGGATATGATGCACAAAGCTCTGCCTTCGAGGTACACCTTTATAATTTTATGGATTCCAAGGAATTACAGAGTGATAATACTCTACAAGAATTCTCTCAACATTTCAATTCTAGAGAAGTTGAATTTTGTGCAAGTTTAAGCAACTTATATCGTATTTAACATCAATATTCAATGCCATCATATATTAATGAAATTTACTACCATTATAGTTGAAAACAGACGGGTGTGGCAATGCCCGCCATCAATGTTCTAGTATCGATTGAAACCAATCTGAGCAGGAGCAAAATAGATCCTCTATTTAATTGTCATAAGAATAGAAGCTGAAGGACAGAGATGAAGCACCCTTAGCTCAGTTTTGTAGCACATAGGCCATAAAAATCGACAAAACATTCAAAAAACATGACTCTAATCTTAATGTTGTGTGGAAACAGGATAAGAATCGTACAAGTTTAGTACTGTACAAAGAAATGAGCATAACTTCTATATTGCACAGCAAATTTAGTCAGTTATCAAATCACCTTGTCGCTATACCGCATGCTGACATCAATCACACACAACTGTTCCAGATTGAATCCCCACACACCGCATATATAAACCGAACTATTGTACAGACATATCACATTTGCTTTCCCAGATGACAAAATGCAAGACACAATCACGGATAAATCCACGAGTAGAGACCTAAGCCAGGAGAATCACCACCCGTACCTTGCCTATCCACAACATGTTGAACACATCCAGGAGAATCCTGTAGTTCTGGATCATGTCGTACTCCGTTTTGGCATCAAAATTCACCTGCAAAATACCCCAACATGAGCATCGCATCACATCACAGCCATCTATCTAAGCCAAGCCGCCTAAGCTCGGCGCTCCAGAACAGATCAATCAGGACAGAACGCCTCCTAACCTTGTCAGGCTGATTGTCATCACTGAAGGGGACGACTCTCCTGGCTCCTCTGGGGTTGTCCTTATTACCTGTGATGCTCTTCAACCACATGGCCACTGTCTTGGCCGGTACTTCCTCTGGATGGACCCGAGCAGTGTTGTCAGCCCCAGAGTACATCCACATGGGATGGTCACGGGCTTGAAGGGGCTGGATACGTCGACTGAGGAATACTTCCAGCAGGTCCATGCTAGTGACGCCCTCATTGATCAGTTGGACCACCTTCTCAACTAGCATTTTCGTCTCCAGGTTCTCAGTAGTAGTCACTTTCAGTGAGGAGGTAGTTTGGACACGGTCAAAGGTGAAGTGGGGAAGGTCGGTCGACTGACCTGGGGATGCGAGGTCCTAGAAGTAGAACCAGGTCGACTGCCAGCCCCTAACCGATTCAGGGAGAGTCATGGAAGGGAAAGAGCTCCTTTGCCTCTTCTGGATACCCAAACCCCCACACATCTGAATGAAATGGGTTTTCTCATCACTAGTGTTTGGTTTCTTCACCAACTAAGAACGGATGGTGAAAATATGCTTGAAAAGACCCCAGTGCGGTAGACACCCCAGAAAGTTCTCGCACAAAGGCACGAATGCAGCAAGGTACGTGATGGTATTGGGAGAAAAGTGATGGAGTTGGGCACTGAAGAAATTCAAGAAGCCCCGGAAGAAGGGGTGCGGAGGAAGCGAGAAGCCCCGGTCGACGTGGGTGGTGAGTAGTACACACTCACCCGGTCGAGGATGCAGTTCCGTCTCCCCCTCAGGCAGCTTTGCTGCACCCTTGGCGATCAGCCCGAACTCCACCAGCTCGTCCAGATCTTCCTGCCGAAGCGAAGACCGGATCGAATCGCCTTGGATCCAACCTGGCGGCAACCCCGAGCACGACGACAACCCGCGATTCTTCTTCTTGCCCTTTGCCGCCCCATCGCCTTCTTCGCGCGTTCCAGCGCCGCCGTCTTGTCCATCACCATGGTGGTGGAGCGGTGGCGTCGAGAGCGGAGGAGCCGGATGCAATGGAGAAGAAGAGGATGAAGAGAGAAAAACAGACGTGCACAGTACAGGCACCTCGGCTGCTCGCCTTATAAAGGGCCACTTCCGAGTGTCTGACGCGTGGGACCAGGCGATCCTGTCAAATCCCGCAACAGTCACGCGCAATGTACATGGCGTAAAAGGTGGCATGGAGATCGAGGCGCTCCTGTTTATCCACCCCGCTTACTCCGGCACGCTCCATCCCGCACGCTTCCCTGAAATTTTGAATCCCGTGAAATCTGGGATACACTGCAATCAATCGCACCAAACATTCTGCGCCCCAAGACGACACTCGACAGATGATGTTACAAGTTCACTCGACGACTCTCCGAATCGGTCAAGGCGACTGAATCGATGCTGAAGTACCAACGTGAGCCTTCCATCCTGCGTAAAACACTCGTGGGACGCAAAGTTCGGAGCAAGTTCAACTTCAACCTACTTTCCACATGGACCTTAATCCATTCAGGGGCTACTGATGAGGATATAGACCCAAGGCAGGGTCATAGACCTGACCTATTCGACCTACCCAAGGTCACTACCCTAGAAGCATAGAAGTCCAAGAGGCAATAAAGAACCCCCTGTCAAAGGTGTCGAATGCAATCCAGTCGACCAATCACATCACTCGGGTACCCCTCCTACCTGATGTCACTCGACTATACAAGGAATCACTCGACCTACTGAAGACCAGGAGTCACTCAACACTGCAATGGTCGGACATTCACTCCGTAGTCTTTAAGGTCATTAATAGCACTTATGGCTGGCGTTATTAGTAACGCCCCTACTTTATGTACATTAAGCCCCTTGTAATGGAGGATGGCTGGGGTCCTGGCACACTCTATATAAGACACCCCCTCCTATGGCACAAGGGTTCACACCCCCTGTAACACCACACACATATAATCCATGAGCCCATTTAAAGATGATAACTCCACTAGATCCATCTTCTCGGCGTATTCCGAGCTGACGCGGAGGCGATTTTCGATGACTTGAGAAGTCATGGTCAGCCCGACGGTCGAACGGGCGGTTAAGACGAAGCCGCCAAGCCAGAGAGTTTGGCATGAGGCCAGAGCTCCCCTGGAGGTGATGTTGTCCTAGATAACAAGGCGAGCCATCAACCCTATCTTCGACGTCACAGTGAAACTCTCAATGAAAGCACCAATGTTGGTGTCAAAACCGGCGGATCTCGGGTAGGGGGTCCCGAACTGTGCGTCTAAGGCTAATGGTAATAGGAGGCGGGGGACACAATGTTTACCCAGGTTCGGGCCCTCTCGATGGAGGTAATACCCTACTTCCTACTTGATTGATCTTGATGATATGAGTATTACAAGAGTTGATCTACCACGAGATCATAGAGGCTAAACCCTAGGAGCTAGCCTATGATTATGATTGTTGTTGTCCTACGGACTAAACCCTTCGGTTTATATAGACACTTGGGGGCTAGGTTTACACAGAATCGGTTACAGAGAAAGGAATCTTCACATCCTAACTGCCAAGCTTGCCTTCCACGCAAAGGAGAGTCCCATCTGTACACGGGATGAAGTCTTCTATCTTGTATCTTCATAGTCCAATAGCCCAGCATACTCATATAGTCAGGCTGTTCGAGGACCCCTTAATCAAGGACTCCCTCAGTGTTGTTGAAGATGTTGATGAAGATTTGCCTCCCAAAGATGAGAGGGTTGTTGGTGATGACGATGGCTTCGATTTCCCCCTCCTAGAGGGAAGTTCACCTGGCGGAATCGCTCCACCGGAGGAGAAAAGTGCTCCTGCCCAAGTTCCACCTCGAGACGGCGATGCTCTGATTGCTTGTATCTGCGTTGGTTTTTCCCTTGAAGAGGAAAGGGTGATGCAGCACAACAGCGGTAAGTATTTCCCTCAGTTATGAAACCAAGGCTATCAGTCCAATAGGAGAACCAAGTGATGACCCACAAGTATAGGGGATCTATCATAGTCCTTTCAGTAAGTAAGAGTGTCGAACCCAACGAGGAGCAGAAGGAAATGATAAGCGGTTTTCAGTAAGGTATTCTCTGCAGGCACTGAAATTGTAGGTAACATATAGTTTTGTGATAAGATAATTTGTAATGGGTAACAAGCAATGAAAGTAAATGGAGTGCAGCAAGGTGGCCCAATCCTTTTTGTAGCAAAGGATAAGCCTGGACAATTTCTTATAATGAGAAAAGAGCTCCCGAGGACACATGGGAATTATCGTCAAGCTAGTTTTCATCATGCTCATATGATTCGCGTTCGTTACTTTGATAATTTGATATGTGGGTGGACCGGTGCTTGGGTACTGCCCTTTCTTGGACAAGCATCCCACTTATGATTAACCCCTATTGCAAGCATCCGCAACTACAAAAGAAGTATTAAGGTAAACCTAACCACAACATGAGACATATGGATCCAAATCAGCCCCTTACGAAGCAATGCATAAACTAGGGTTTAAGCTTCTGTCACTCTAGCAACCCATCATCTACTTATTACTTCCCAATGCCTTCCTCTAGGCCCAAATAATGGTGAAGTGTGATGTAGTCGACATTCACATAACACCACTAGAGGAGAGACAACATACATCTCATCAAAATATCGAACGAATACCAAATTCACATGACTACTAATGGCAAGACTTCACCCATGTCCTCAGGAACAAACGTAAATACTCACAAAGCATATTCATGTTCATGATCAGAGGAGTATTAATATGCATTAAGGATCTGAACAAATGATCTTCCACCAAATAAACCAATTAGCATCAACTACAAGGAGTAATCAACACTACTAGCAACCCACAGGTACCAATTTGTGGTTTGGATACAAGAGATGAACTAGGGTTTGAGAGGAGATGGTGCTGATGAAGATGTTGATGGAGATTGACACCCTCCTGATGAGAGGATCGTTGGTGATGACGATGGTGATGATTTCCCCCTCCCGCAGGGAAGTTTCTCCGGCAGAACAGCTCCACCGGAGCCGTAGATTGGTTTCGCCAAGGTTCCGCCTCGTGGCGGCGGAGTTTCGTCCCGAAAGCTTGCTTATAATTTTTTCTAGGGTAGAAGACTTCATATAGTCGAAGATGGGCACAAGAGGGCCACCAGGGGGCCCACGAGGTAGGGGGCGTACCCAGTAGGGGTGGACGCGCCCCCACCCTCGTGGCTAGGGTGTGGGCCCCCTCTGGTACCTCTTTCGCTCAATAATTCTTATTAATTCCAAAAATGACTTTCGTGGAGTTTCAGGACTTTTGGAGCTGTGCATAGGTTTTCAATATTTGCTCCTTTTCCAACCAGAATCCCAGCTGTCGGGATTCTCCCTCTTCATGATAAACCTTGTAAAATAAGAGATAATAGCCATAAGTATTGTGACATAACGTGTAATAGCAGCTCATAATGCAATAAATGTCGATATAAAAGCATGATGGAAAATGGACGTATCAACTCCCCCTAGCTTAGACCTCGCTTGTCCTCAAGCGGAAGCCGATATCGAAAAATATGTCCACATGTTTAGAGATAGAGGTGTCGATAAAAATAAAATATGGACATGAGGGCATCATGATCATTCTTAGAACAACAATTTATATAGATTTTGTCATATGATTTCTTATGCTCAAGTAACAATCTATTCACAATGTCAAGTATGGTTCAAAAACTTCATTGAGAACTAACAAACTATAATCTCAGTCATTGAAGCAATTCCAATTTATCATAACATCGAAAAGAGTCAAGAATAGAGCTTTTCAGCAAGTCCACATACTAAACTATCATATAGTCTTCTACAATTGCTAACATTCACGCGATACTTATGGTTCTGGAGTCTTAATCGGACATAGATAACGATAGGGGCTTATAGTGTTGCCTCCCAACGTTTTACCTCAAGGGTAATGTCAACAATAATAGTTCATGCTAACTTACATCCAATTGGATACATATATCAGGATCTTTCCAACATGAGGTGCTTGCCAAAGGATAAAAGGTAAAAGGTAAAGGTGAAGATCACCTTGACTCTTGCATAATGTAAAAAACAGGCCCTTCGCAGAGGGAAGCAGAGGTTGTCTTGTGATTTTAGGGTTGGATGCACAAAATCTTAATGCAAAAGAACGTCACTTTATATTGCCACTTGTGATATGAACCTTTATTATGCAGTCCATCGCTTTTATTACTTCCATATCACACGATCGTATAAAGCTTATTTTCTTTGCACTAATAAGTCATACATTTTAGAGAGAAATTTTTATTGCTTGCAACATGACAACTTACTTGAAGGATCTTACTCAATCCATAGGTAGGTATGGTGGACTCTCATGGCAAAACTGGGTTTAAGGATATTTGGAAGCATAAGTAGTATCTCTACTTGGTGCAAGTAATTTGGCTAGCATGAGGGGGGAAATACAAGCTCAACATGTTGGACGATCCATGACAATATACTTTAACTGAGATGTGAGAAAACATAACCCATTACGTTGTCTTCCTTGTCCAAAATCAACTCTTTAGCATGTCATACTTTAATGAGTTCTCACAATCATAAAAGATGTCCAAGATAGTATATTTATATGTGAAGACCTCTCTTTCTTTATTACTTCCTATTAATTGCAATGATGACCAAAACTATGCTTGTCAACTCTCAACAACTTTACGACTCATACTCTTTATATGTGAAGTCATTACTATCCATAAGATCAATATGAACTCTTTTATTTCTTTTTATTCTTTCTATTTCCTCAAGATCATAGCAAGATAGCAAAGCCCTTGACTCAACACTAATCTTTATTGTATATAGCTCACGGACTCGATTACATAGAGGGATCACAAAGCAAAACTCAAAACTAATTCATACCAAAGCTTTATTCTACTAGATCAAGATATTACCAAAAGGATTGAACTAAGAAAAACGGTAAAGATAGGAGTGTGATGGTGATACGATACCGGGGCACCTCCCCCAAGCTTGGCAGTTGCCAAGGGGAGTGCCCATACCCATGTGATTATGTCTCCTTCTTCAGAGTTGGTGTTGTGATCTTCTTGGCGATGATGCCCCTCAGGATACGATTCTGCTCCTCGAGCTTATTGACTTGTTGTTTGAGGTCCATATTTTCCTTGCAGAGCTTGCCCGTAACGGCTAAAGCTCCTTTTACCCAAGGATGCTGCATAGCTTCTGGAGAACAAGTGACACTCTTTTTCGTATTTTCATAAGAAAGAAATTTAACATTGGAAGGGATGACCGAGTTTGGAATAGCTGAGCTCTGTAGTTCCCCCATCATGAATCCTGCTTCGAAGCGAGAGCTAACTTCTTGATCCTCCTCCATGGCATCTACCCTTTTCAAGTCGGCCTCCATCTCGTCCTCCGTTGATGGCCCAAAGTGATAAGCATCGCTGTTTGCTCCTGGACCTGGTGTCGGGTGAGACACCCGACTCTCCCCGACTGACTCTTGAGAAGACATCTTGCTCTAAATGTGTAACAGAAACAACTTGAAACAAAAACAAAAGACTTTTGTGTGATACGCTGGTCAAAACCTTCGGGAGATTATATAATGAATTTTTACCGACCAAAATAAGTATCATGCAAGAAAACGGAGTCCGGAGAGCACACGAGGTGCCCACGAGGCAGGGGGCGCGCCTAGTAGGGGTGGGCACGCCCTCCACCCTCGTGGAGGCCTCGTGCCCTTCCCGGACTACATCTTATTTTCCTAAATTCTTAAATATTCCAAAACGAAGAAAAATTGTCATTAGAATTGTTTTGGAGTCGGTTTACTTACCGTACCACATACCTATTCCTTTTCAGAGTTTGAAACATTCTGGAAAGTGTCCCTTATGTATTCCTCCGGGGTTACGGTTTCAGTAATATTGGTTTCAACATTTATAGGATTACTTGAGATATAATGTTTGATTCTTTGATTGTTCACCACCTTCGGATTTGTGCCTTCGAAGTTGTTGATTTTTATGGCAACGGAATGATAGACCTCCTCGATAACGTAAGGACCTTCCCATTTAGAGAGAAGTTTTCCTACAAAAAAACTTAAACGAGAGTTGAATAGCAACACATAATCACCTACGTTAAACTCACGATTTTGTATCCTTTTATCATGCCATCTTTTAACTTTTTCTTTAGATAGCTTGGCATTCTCATATGCTTGGGTTCTCCATTCATCAAGTGAGCTAATATCAAATAACCTCTTCTCACCGGCAAGTTTGAAATCATAGTTGAGCTCTTTAATATCCCAATATGCCTTATGTTCAAGTTTGAGAGGTAAGTGACATGCTTTTCCATAAACCATTTTATCTGGAGACATACCCATAGGATTCTTATATGCAGTTCTATAGGCCCATAATGCATCATCAAGTTTCTTGGACCAATTCTTTCTAGATCTATTAGCAGTCTGTTGCAAAATTAATTTGAGCTCTCTATTACTCAACTCTTCTTGACCACTAGACTTGGGTGATAAGGAGATACAATTCTATGATTAACATCATACTTAGCAAGCATTTTACAAAAAGCACCATGAATAAAATGTGAACCAATATCAGTCATGAGATATCTAGGGACTCCAAACCTCGGAAAATAACTTCTTTAAGCATCTTAATAGAAGTGTTATGATCAACACTACTAGTTGGAATAGCTTCTACCCACTTAGTAATGTAATCAACAGCAACTAAAATATGTGTATATCCATTAGAGGCAGGAAAAGGTCCCATATAATCAAAGCCCCAAACATCAAACGGTTCAATAACAAGAGAATAGTTCATAGGCATTTCTTGACGTCTACTAATATTACCAATTCTTTGACATTCATCACAAGACAAAACAAACTTACGCGCATCTTTGAAGAGATTAGGCCAATAAAAACTGGATTGCAGTACCTTATGTGCAGTTCTATCTCCAGCGTGGTGTCCTCCATATGGTTCGGAGTGACACTTGCGTAGGATATGTTCCTTTTCATGCTCAGGTACACAAATTCTAATACCACCATCTATTCCTTCTTTACAAAGGTGTGGGTCATCCCAGAAGTAATGTCTTAAATCATAAAAGAACTTTTTCTTTTGTTGGTATGTGAAACTAGGTGGTATAAATTTATCAACAATGTAATTAGCATAATTAGCATACCATGGAGCAGTACGAGAAGCATTAATGACCGCTAATTGTTCATCCGGAAAGCTATCATCAATAGGTAGTGGGTCATCAAGAACATTCTCTAACCTAGACAAGTTGTCTGCAACGGGGTTCTGAGCTCCCTTTCTAAATATGCAAATCAAATTCTTGTAGCAAGAGAACCCATCTAATAAGTCTAGGCTTAGCATCTTTCTTTTCCATAAGATATTTAATAGCAGCATGATCAGTGTGAATAGTTACTTTAGAATCAACAATATAAGGTCTAAACTTATCACATGAAAATACAACTGCTAAGAATTCTTTTTCAGTAGTAGCATAATTTCTCTGGGCAGTGTCAAGAGTTTTACTAGCATATTGAATAACATTTAATTTTTTATCAACTCTTTGCCCTAGAACATCACCTACAGCATAATCACTGGCATCACACATAATTTCAAAGGGTAAATTCCAATCAGGTGGCTGAAAAATAGGTGCAGTGATCAACAGGCTTTCTTAAGTATTTCAAATGCTTCTACACAATCATCATCAAAGTCAAAAGGAATATCTTTTTGTAATAGATTTGTCAGAGGCCTAGAGATTTTAGAAAAGTCCTTAATGAACGTCCGATAAAAACCGGCATGACCAAGGAAACTTCTTATACCTTTAATGTCCTTGGGACATGACATCTTTTCAATAGCATCAACTTTAGCTTTATCAACTTCAATACCTCTTTCAGAAATTTTATGCCCCAAGACAATGCCTTCATTAACCATAAAAAATGGCACTTCTCCCAATTCAAGACGAGACTAGTGTCTTCACATCTCTGCAAAACTCGATCAAGGTTGCTCAAGCAATCATCAAAAGAGGATCCATAAACGGAGAAATCATCCATGAATACCTCACAAATCTTTTTACAAAAGTCAGAGAATATAGCCATCATGCATCTTTGAAAGGTAGCAGGTGCATTACATAAACCAAAAGGCATACGTCTATAAGCAAAAGTATCGAAAGGGCAAGTAAAAGTGGTCTTTGATTGATTGTCCGCTGACACAGGAATTTGAGAAAAACCAGAATAACCATCTAGAAAGCAAAAAATGTGTATGCTTGAATAGTCTTTCTAGCATTTGATCAATAAAAGGTAAAGGGTAATGATCTTTCTTAGTAGCTTTATTTAATTTACGGAAATCAATTACCATCCTATAACCTGTAGTAATTCTTTGCGGAATCAGTTCATCTTTATCATTAGGAACAATCGTAATACCTCCCTTCTTAGGGACGCAATGGACATGACTTACCCAATCACTATCAGCAACGGGATAAATTATATCTGCCTCAAGGAGCTTTAGTATCTTCTTTCTTTCCACTTCCTTCATCTTAACCGTCGTTGATGATCTCTAACTGGTTTGCCATCTTCATCCAATTTGATTTTGTGTTGGCATAAAGTGGGACTAATTCCCTTAAGATCATCAAGAGTATATCCGATAGCAGAACGATGCTTCTTCAGAGTTTTCAATAATCTTTCCTCTTCCTGCTCTGAAGGGTTAGCAGTAATAATAACATGATATATCTTCTTTTCATCAAGATAAGAATATTTAAGATTATCAGGTAATGGTTTAAGCTCAAACACGGGATCACCCTTGGGTGGAGGGGGATCCCCTAGGATTTCAACATGCAAGTTATGTTTCAGAATAGGACCTTGTTGAAAGAATACTTCATCTATCTCCCTTATTTCATTCATAAACATATCATTTTCGTGGTCTAGCAAATATTGTTCTAAAGGATCAGTAGGAGGCACGGCAATAGAAGCAAGAGAAATAATTTCATCTTTACTAGGCAATTCTTTATCATGGGGTTGTCTACTAAATTTGGCAAAGTTAAACTCATGTTTCATATCCCCCAAGCCTATTGTAACAACATCCTTTTTGCAATCAATCCTAGCATTGACAGTATTTAAGAAGGATCTACTAAATATAATGGGACAAAAGCTATCTTGTGGGGAACCAAGAACAAGAAAATCAGCAGGATATTTAACTTTCCCACACAAGACTTCAACATCTCTAACAATCCCAACTGGTGAAATAGTATCTCTATTGGCAATTTTAATAGTAACATCAATACCTTCTATTTCAGCGGGTGCAATATCATGCATAATTTCTTCATATAAGGAAATAGGTCTTGCACTAGCACTAGCACCCATATCACATAAGCCGTGATAACAATGATCTCCTATTTTAACAGAAATAACAGGCATGCCTACAACAGGTCTATGTATCTTAGCATCGGGTTTAGCAATATTAGCAGCTTCCTCACAGAAGTAAATAACATGCCCATCAATATTATTAGCCAAGAGATCTTTAACCATAGCAATACTAGGTTCAACTTTAATTTTCTCAGGGGGTGTATATGTTCTAGTATTACTCTTACGAACAGCAGTTGAAGCTTTAGCATGATCCTTTATCCTAACAGGAAAAGGTGGTTTCTCAACATAAGTAGTAGGAACAATAGGATCATTATAAGTGATAATCTTTTCTTCAGCTGTCACAGGTGCAACTACTTTTACTTCAATGGGAGGATTATATTTAAACCACTTATCCTTAGGGAGATCAACGTGAGTAGCAAAAGATTCACAGAAAGAAGCTACTATCTTAGAGTCAAGTCCATATTTAGTGCTAAATCCACGGAAAGCATCGGTATCCATAAAAGACTTAACACAATCAAACTTAGGTGTCATACCTGCCTCCTTACCATCGTCGGAACCCCAATCTTTAGAGTTGCGTTTAATTCTTTCCAATAAGTCCCACTTGAATTCAATAGTCTTCAACATATAAGAACCAGCACAGGAAGTATCGAGCATGGTGCGATTATTGAGAGAAAGCCGAGCATAAAAAATTTGAATAATCATTTCTCTTGAGAGATCATGATTGGGGCATGAATATAACATTGACTTAAGCCTCCCCCAAGCTTGAGCGATACTTTATCCTTCGCGAGGACAAAAATTATATATATAATTACGATCACGATGAACAAGATGCATAGGATAAAACTTCTGGTGAAATTCCAATTTCAATCGTTCAGAGTCCCAAGATCCCGTATCATCACATAGCCTATACCATGTCAATGCATCTCCCTTCAAAGATAAAGGGAAGACCTTCCACTTGACAACATCATCGGGTATACCTGCAAGCTTAAATAATCCACAAGCTTCACCCACATAGATAAGGTGTAAATCGGGATGCAATGTTCCATCTCCTGCAAAGGGATTAGCTAGCAGTTTCTCTATCATAGCCGAAGAATTTCAAAGTAAACATTTTCAGTAGGTTCAGTAGGTTGAGGAGCAACTCTTTGCTCTACTGGTGGGGGCGAAGATGCCCCGAACAAGCCCCACAAAGGATTAGTTTCCATAGTAACAAGTGCCAAACAATTTCAACACACTATATAAATGTTTCCTTACCAAGTTCCACTCACCAAAGGTGCTTCACTCCCCGGCAACGGTGCCAGAAAAGAGTCTTCATGACCCACAAGTATAGGGGATCTATAGTAGTCCTTTCGATAAGTAAGAGTGTCGAACCCAACGTGGAGCAGAAGGAAATAATAAGCGGTTTTCAGTAAGGTATTCTCTACAAGCACTGAAATTGTAGGTAACAAATAGTTTTGTGATAAGATAATTTGTAACGGGTAAGAAGAAATGAAAGTAAATAAATTGCAGCAAGGTGGCCCAATCCTTTTTGTAGCAAAGTACAAGCCTGGACAATTTATTATAATGAGAAAAGCGCTCCCGAGGACACATGGGAATTATCGTCAAGCTAGTTTTCATCATGGTCATATGATTCGCATTCGTTACCTTGATAATTTGATATGTGGGTGGACCGGTGTTTGGGTACTGCCTTTCTTGGACAAGCATCCCACTTATGATTAACCCCTATTGAAAGCATCTGCAACTACAAAAGAAGTATTAATGTAAACCTAACCACAACATGATACATATGAATCCAAATCAGCCCCTTACGAAGCAACGCATAAACTAGGGTTCAAGCTTATGTCACTCTAGCAACCCATCATCTACTTATTACTTCCCAATGCCTTCCTCTAGGCCCAAATAATGGTGAAGAGTCATGTAGTCTACGTTCACATAACACCACTAGAGGAGAGACAACATACATCTCGTCAAAATATCAAACGAATACCAAATTCACATGCCTACTAATAGCAAAGACTTCACCCATGTCCTCAGGAACTAACGTAACTACTCACAAAGCATATTCATGTTCATGATCAGAGGAGTATTAATATGCATTAAGGATCTGAACATATGATCTTCCACCAAATAAACCAATTAGCATCAACTACAAGGAGTAATCAACACTACTAGCAACCCACAGCTACCAATTTGTGGTTTGGATACAAGATTGGATACAAGAGATGAACTAGGGTTTGAGAGGAGATGGTGCTGGTGAAGATGTTGATGGAGATGGACCCCTTCCTGATGAGAGGATCATTGGTGATGACGGTGGTGATGATTTCCCCCCTCCTGGAGGGAAGTTTCCCTGGCAGAACAGCTCCGCCAGAGCCCTAGATTGGTTCCACCAAGGTTCCGCCTCATGGCGGCGGAGTTTCTCCTAAAAGCTTGCTTATGATTTTTTCCAGGGTAGAAGACTTCATATAGCAGAAGATGGTCACCGGAGGGCCACCATGTTGGGGAACGTAATAATTTCAAAAAAATTCCGACGCACACGCAAGATCATGGTGATGCATAGCAACGAGAGGGGAGAGTGATGTCCACGTACCCTCGTAGACCGTAAGCGGAAGTGTTATAACAACGCGGTTGATGTAGTCGTACGTCTTCACGATCCGACCGATCCAAGTACCGAATGTATGACACCTCCGAGTTCTAGCACACGTTCAGCTCGATGACGTCCCTCGTACTCCGATCCAGCCGAGTGTCGAGGGAAAGTTCTGTCAGCACAACGGCATGGTGACGATCTTGATGTTCTACCGTCGCAGGGCTTCGCCTAAGCACCGCTACAATATTATCGAGGAGGACTATGGTGGAGGGGGCACCGCACATGGCTAAGAGATCAAGAGATCAATTGTTGTTGTGTCTAGAGGTGCCCCCTGCCCCCGTATATAAAGGAGCAAGGGGGGAGGCGGCCGGCCAAGAGGAGGGCGCGCCAAGGGGGGAGTCCTACTCCCACCGGGAGTAGGACTCCTCCTTTCCTTGTGGGAGTAGAGGAGAAGAAAAGATGAGGAGAGGGAAAAGGAAAAGGGGGCTGCACCCCTTGTCCAATTCGGACCAGAGGGGGGGCGCATGCCTCCTTCCTTTTGGCCTCTCTCCTCTATTCCCGTATGGCCCAATAAGCCCATATACTCCCCGGCGAATTCCCGTAACTCTCCGGTACTCCGAAAAATACCCGAATCACTCGGAACCTTTCCGAAGTCCGAATGTAGTCGTCCAATATATCGATCTTTACGTCTCGAACATTTCAAGACTCCTCGTCATGTCCCCGGTCTCATACGTGACTCTGAACTCCTTCGGTACATCAAAACTCATAAACTCATAATAAAACTGTCATCGAAACCTTAAGCGTGCGGACCCTACGGGTTCGAGAACTATGTAGACATGACCGAAACACGTTTCCGGTCAATAACCAATAGCGGAACCTGGATGCTCATATTGGCTCCCACATATTTTATGAAGATCTTTATCTGTCAAACCACATAACAACATATGTTGTTCCCTTTGTCATCGGTATGTTACTTGCCCGAGATTCGATCGTCGGTATCTCAATATCTAATTCCATCTTGTTACCGGCAAGTCTTTTTACTCGTTATGTAATGCATCATCCCGCAACTAACTCATTAGTCACATTGCTTGCAAGGCTTATAGTGATGTGCATTACCGAGAGGGCCCAGAGATACCTCTCCGACAATCGGAGTGACAAATCCTAATCTCGAAATACGCCAACTCAACATGTACCTTCGGAGACACCTGTAGAGCTCCTTTATAATCACCCAGTTACGTTCTGACGTTTGGTAGCACACAAAGTGTTCCTCCGGTAAACGAGAGTTGCATAATCTCATAGTCATAGGAACATGTATAAGTCATGAAGAAAACAATAGCAACATACTAAACAATCAAGCGCTAAGCTAACAGAATGGGTCAAGTCAATCACACCATTCTCCTAATGATGTGATCCAGTTAATCAAATGACAACACATGTCTATGGCTAGGAAACTTAACCATCTTTGATTCAACGAGCTAGTCAAGTAGAGGCATACTAGTGACACTTTGTTTGTCTATGTATTCACACATGTACTAACTTTCCGGTTAATACAATTCTAGCATGAATAATAAACATTTATCATGAAATAAGGAAATAAATAATAACTTTATTATTGCCTCTAGGGCATATTTTCTTCAGTCTCCCACTTGCACTAGAGTCAATAATCTAGTTCACATCACCATGTGATTTAACACCAATATTCATATCTGTATATGATTAACACCCATAGTTCACATCGTCATATGACCAACACCCAAAGGGTTACTAAAGTCAATAATCTAGTTCACATCGCTATGTGATTAACACCCAAAGAGTACTAAGGTGTGATCATGTTTTGCTCGTGGGAGAAGCTTAGTCAACGGGTCTGTCACATTCAGAGCCGTATGTATTTTGCAAATATTCTATGTCTACAATGCTCTGCATGGAGCTATTCTAGCTAATTGCTCCCACTTTCAATATGTATCCAGTTTGAGACTTAGAGTCATCTGGATCGGTGTAAAAGCTTGCACCGATGTAACTATTTACGACGGGCTCTTTTATCACCTCCATAATCGACAAATATTTCCTTTGTCCTCACTAAGGATATTCTTGACCAATGTTCAGTGATCTATTCCTAGATCACTACTGTACTCCCTTGCCAAATTCAGAGCAAGGTATACAATAGGTCTGGTACATTGCATAGCATACTTTATAGAACCTATGACTGAGGCATGGGGAATGACTTTCATTCTCTTTTCTATCTTCTTCCGTGGTCGGAATTTGAGTCTTACTCAATTTCACACCTTTGCAACACAGGCAAGAACTCTTTCTTTGACTGTTCCGTTTTGAACTACTTCAAAATCTTGACAAGGTATGTACTTATTGAAAAACTTATCAAGCGTCTTAATCTATCTCAATAGATTTTGATGCTCAATATGTAAGTAGCTTTACTGAGGTCTTTCTTTTAAAGAACTCCTTTCAAATACTCCTTTATGCTTTCTAGAAAAATTATACATCATTTCTGATCAACAATATATTACTCACATATATTTATCAAAAAGGCGGTAGTGCTCCCACTCACTTTATTGTAAATACAGGCTTCACCGCAAGTCTGTATAAAACTATATGCTTTGATCAACTTATCAAAGCGTATATTCCAACTTTGAGATGCTTGCACCAGTCCATAGATAGATCGCTAGAGCTTGCACATTTTGTTAGCAACTTTAGGATTGACAAAACCTTCTGGTTGCATCATATACAACTCTTCTTTAAGAAAACCATTAAGGAATGCAGTTTTGACATCCATTTGCCAGATTTCATAAAATGTGGCAATTGCTAACATGATTCGGACAGACTTAAGCATCGCTACAGTTGAGAAAATCTCATCGTAGTCAACACCTTGAACTTGTCGAAAACCTTTTTGCGACAAGTCGAGCTTTGTAGATAGTAACACTACTATCAGCATCTGTCTTCCTCTTGAAGATCCATTTATACAATATGGCTTGCCGATCATCGGGCAACTCCACCAAAGTCCACACTTTGTTCTCATACATGGATCCCATCTCAGATTTCATGGCCTCAAGCCATTTCGTGGAATCTGGGCTCATCATCGCTTCCTCATAGTTTGTAGGTTCATCATGGTCTAGTAACATGACTTCTAGAACAGGATTACCGTACCAATCTAGTGCGGACTGTACTTTGGAAGACCTACGAGGTTTTGTAGTAACTTGATCTGAAGTTTCATGATCATCATCATTAGCTTCCTCACTAATTGGTGTAGGAATCACTAGAACTGATTTCTGTGATGAACTACTTTCCAATTCGGGAGAAGGTACAAATTACCTTATCAAGCTCTACTTTCCTCCCACTCACTTCTTTCGAGAGAAACTCCTTCTCTTGAAAGGATCCATTCTTAGCAACGAATGTTTTGCCTTTAGATCTGTGATAGAAGGTGTACCCAACAATTTCCTTTGGGTATTCTATGAAGACGCACTTCTCCGATTTGGGTTCGAGCTTATCAGGTTGAAAACCCTTTTCATATAAGCATCGCAACTCCAAACTTTAAGAAACGATAGCTTAGGTTTACTGCTAAACCATAGTTCATACGGTGTCGTCTTAACGGATTTAGATGGTGCCCTATTAAACATGAATGCAACTGTCTCTAATGCATAACCCCAAAACGATAGTGGTAAACCGATAAGAGACATCATAGATCGCACCATATCTAGTAAAGTACGATTACGACGTTCGGACACACCATTACATTATGGTGTTCTAGGTGGTGTGAGTTGCGAAACTATTTCACATTGTTTCAAATGAAGGCCAAACTCGTAGCTCAAATATTCATTTCTACGATTAGATCATAGAAACTTTATTTTCTTGTTACGATGATTTTTCCACTTCACTCTGAAATTCTTTGAACCTTTCAACTATTTCAGACTTATGTTTCATCAAGTAGATATACCCATATCTTCTCAAATCATCTTGTGAAGTTCAGAAAATAACGATACTTGCCACGAGCATCAACACTCATTGGATCGCATACATCGGAATGTATTATTTCCAATAAGTTAGTAGCTCGTTCCATTGTTTCGGAGAACGGAGTTTTAGTCATCTTGCCCAAAAGGCATGGTTCTCAAGCATCAAATGATCCATAACCAAGTGATTCCAAAAAAAATCCATCTTAATGGAGTTTCTTCATGCGCTTTACACCGATATGACCCAAACGGAAGTGCCACAAATAAGTTGCACTATCATTATTAATTTTGCATCTTTTGGCATCAATATTATGAATATGTGTATCACTACAGTCGAGATCCAACAAACTATTTTCATTGGGTGTATGACCATTGAAGGTTTTATTCATGTAAATAGAACAACAATTATTCTCTGACTTTAAATGAATAACCGTATTGCAATAAACATGATCAAATCATATTCATGCAAATGCCAAATAACATTTATTTAGGTTTAACACTAATCCCAAAAGTGTGTGATGATGATCATATCAATCTTGTAACTACTTCCAACACTCATCGTCACTTCACCCTCAACTAGTCTCAGTTTATTCTGTAACTCCTATTTCGAGTTACTAATATTTAGCAACCGAACAAGTATCAAATACTCAGGGGCTACTATAAACACTAGTAAGGTACACATCAATAACCTGTATATCAAATATACCCTTGTTCACTTTGCCATCCTTCTTATCCACCAAATATTCAGAGCATTTCCGTTTCTAGTGACCATTTCCTTTGCAGTGTAAGCACTCAGTTTCAGGCTTTGGTCTAGCATTGGGCTTCTTCGCGTGAGTGACAACTTGCTTGTCATTCTACTTGAAGTTCCCTTTCTTTCCCTTTGCCATTTTTCTTGAAACTAGTGATCTTGTCAATCATCAACACTTGATGCTCTTTCTTGATTTCTACCTTCGTTGATTTCAACATCGCGAAGAGCTCGGGAATCATTTTCGTCATCCTTTGCATACTATAGTTCATCACGAAGTTCTACTAACTTGGTGATGGTGACTAGAGAACTCTGTCAATCACTATCTTATCTAGAAGATTAAAGCCCACTTGATTCAAGTGATTGAAGTACCCAGACAATCTGAGCACATGCTCACTAGTTGAGCGATTCTCCTCCATCTTTTAGCTATAGAACTTGTTGGAGACTTCATATCTCTCAACTCGGGTATTTGCTGGAAATATTAACTTCAACTCCTGGAACATCTCATATGGTCCAGGACGTTCAAACCGTCTTTGAAGTCCCGATTCTAAGCCGTTAAGCATGGTGCACTAAACTATCAAGTAGTCATCATATTGAGCTAGCCAAACGTTCATAACGTCTGCATCTGCTCCTGCAATAGGTCTGTCACCTAGCGGTGCATTAAGGACATAATTCTTTTGTGCAGCAATGAGGATAAACCTCAGATCACGGATCCAATCCGCATCATTTCTACTAACATCTTTCAACACAATTTTCTCTAGGAACATATCAAAATAAACATATGAAAGCAACAACGCAAGCTATTGATCTACAACATAATTTGCAAAATACTACCAGGACTAAGTTCATGATAAATTTAAGTTCAATTAATCATATTACTTAAGAACTCCCACTTAGACAGACATCTCTCTAGTCATCTAAGTGATCACATGATCCAAATCAACTAAACCATGTCCGATCATCACATGAGATGGACTAGTTTCAATGGTGAACATCACTATGTTGATCATATATACTATATGATTCACGTTCGACCTCTCGGTCTCCGTGTTCCGAGGCCACATCTGTATATCCTAGGCTCGTCACATTTAACCTGAGTATTCCGCGTGTGCAACTGTTTTGCACCCGTTGTATTTTAATGTAGAGCCTATCACACCCGATCATCACATGGTGTCTCAGCACGAAGAACTTTCACAACGGTGCATACTCAGGGAGAACACTTCTTGATAATTTAGTGAGAGATCATCTTAAAATGCTACCGTCAATCAAAACAAAATAAGATGTATCAAAGATAAACATCATATGCAATCAAAAATATGTGACATGATATGGCCAACATCATCTTGTGCCTTTGATTTCCATCTCCAAAGCGTCGTCATGATCTTCATCGTCACCATGATCTCCATCATCTTGATCTATATCAATGTGTCGTCACATGGTCGTCTCGCCAATTATTGCTCTTGCAACTATTGCTATCACATAGCGATAAAGTAAAGAAATTATTTGGCGCTTGCATCTTATGCAATAAAGAGACAACCATAAGGCTTCTGCCTGTTGCCGATAACTTCAACAAAACATGATCATCTCATACAACAATTTATATCTCATCATGTCTTGACCATATAACATCACAACAAGCCCTGCAAAAACAAGTTAGACGTCCTCTACTTTGTTGTTGCAAGTTTTACGTGGCTGCTACGGGCTGAGCAAGAACCGTTCTTACCTACGCATCAAAACCACAACGATAGTTCGTCAAGTTAGTGATGTTTTAACCTTTGCAAGGACCGGGCGTAGCCACACTAGGTTCAACTAAAATGAGAGAGACAGACACACGCCAGTCACCTTTAAGCAACGAGTGCTCGTAACGGTGAAACCAGTCTCGCGTAAGCGTACGCGTAATGTCGGTCCAGGCCGCTTCATCTCACAATACCGCCGAACCAAAGTATGACATGCTGGTAAGCAATATGACTTATATCACCCACAACTCACTTGTGTTCTACTCGTGCATATGACATCTACGCATAAAACCAGGCTCTGATACCACCGTTGGGGAACATAGTAATTTTAAAAAATTTCCTACGCACACGCAAGATCATGGTGATGCATGGCAACAAGAGGGGAGAGTGATGTCCATGTACACTCGTAGACCGTAAGCGGAAGCGTTATGACAATGCGGTTGATGTAGTCATACGTCTTCACGATCTGACTGATCCAAGTACCGAACGTACGACACCTCCGAGTTCTAGCACACGTTCAGCTCGATGACGTCCCTCGTACACCGATCCAGCCGAGTGTTGAGGGAGAGTTCTGTCAGCACAACAGCCTGGTGATGATCTTGATGTTCTACCGTCGCAGGGCTTCGCCTAAGCACCGCTACAATATTATTGAGGAGGACTATGGTGGAGGGGGGCACCGCACACGGCTAGGAGATCAACAGATCAATTGTTGTTGTGTCTAGAGGTGCCCCCTGCCCCCGTATATAAAGGAGCAAGGAGGGGAGGCGGCCGACCAAGAGGAGGGCGCGCCAAGGTGGGAGTCCTACTCCCACCGGGAGTAGGACTCCTCCTTTCCTTGTGGGAGTAGGGGAGAAGGAAAGATGAGGAGAGGGAAAAGGAAAAGGGGGCTGCACCCCTTGTCCAATTCAGACCAGAGGGGGGGGCGCAGGCCTCCTTCCTTTTGGCCTCTCTCCTCTATTCCCATATGGCCCAATAAGGCCCATATACTCCCTGGCGAATTCCCGTAACTCTCCGGTACTCTGAAAAATACCCGAATCACTCGGAACCTTTCCGAAGTCCGAATATAGTCGTCCCATATATCGATCTTTACGTCTCGACCATTTCGAGACTCCTCGTCATGTCCCCGGTCTCATCCAGGACTTTGAACTCCTTCGGTACATCAAAACTCATAAACTCATAATAAAACTGTCATCGATACCTTAAGCGTGCGGACCCTACGGGTTCGAGAACTATGTAGACATGACCGAAACATGTTTCCGGTCAATAACCAATAGCGGAACCTGGATTCTCATATTGGCTCCCACATATTATACGAAGATCTTTATCTGTCAAACGGCATAACAACATACGTTGTTCCCTTTGTCATCGGTATGTTACTTGCCCGAGATTCGATCGTCGGTATCTCAATACCTAGTTCAATCTCGTTACCGGCAAGTCTCTTTACTCGTTATGTAATGCATCATCCCGCAACTAACTCATTAGTCACATTGCTTGCAAGGCTTATAGTGATGTGCATTACCGAGAGGGCCCAGAGATACCTCTCCGACAATCGAAGTGACAAATCCTAATCTCGAAATATGCCAACTCAACATGTACCTTCGGAGACACCTGTAGAGCTCCTTTATAATCACCCAGTTACGTTGTGACGTTTGGTAGCACACAAAGTGTTCCTCTGGTAAACGGGAGTTGCATAATCTCATAGTCATAGGAACATGTATAAGTCATGAAGAAAGCAATAGCAACATACTAAACGATCAAGCGCTAAGCTAACAGAATGGGTCAAGTCAATCACACCATTCTCCTAATGATGTGATCCCGTTAATCAAATGAAAACACATGTGTATGGCTAGGAAACTTAACCATCTTTGATTCAATGAGCTAGTCAAGTAGAGGCATAGTAGTGACACTTTGTTTGTCTATGTATTCACACATGTACTAAGTTTCCGGTTAATACAATTCTAGCATGAATAATAAACATTTATCATGAAATAAGGAAATAAATAATAACTTTATTATTGCCTCTAGGGCATATTTCCTTCACACCAAGGGGCCCATGAGGCAGGGGGCGCACCTAGTAGGGGTGGTCGCGCCCCCCACCCTCGTGGCCAGGGTGTGGGCCCCCTTTGGTACTTCTTTCGCTCAATAATTCTTATTAATTCCAAAAATGACTTTCATGGAGTTTCAGGACTTTTGGAGCTATGCGGAATAGGTTTCCAATATTTGCTCCTTTTCCAGCCAGAATACCAGCTGCCGGCATTCTCCCTCTTCATGATATACCTTGTAAAATAAGAGACATTAGCCATAAGTATTGTGACATAACGTGTAATAACAGCCCATAATGCAATAAATATCGATATAAAAGCATGATGCAAAATAGACGTATCACCAAGCAACACTATGTAAACGGTACCTGCACACAAAGAAAAAATACTTGCAACCCAATGCATAAGAGGGGTTGTCAATCGCTCCATGGTAAAAAGATAGATTAAATTGTATGAGATTGGACAAATAGATCTTGCAAAAACACAAAATAAAAAAAGTGCAGCAAGGTATTTTTGGTTTTTTGAATCATAGATCTGAAAACAATATGATAGAAAATAGACCCGGGGGGGGCATAGATTATCACTAATGGCTTCTCTCGAGAAAATAGCATACGGTGGGTAAACAAATTACTGTTGGGCAATTGATAGAAGAGCAAATAATTAAGACGATATCCAAGGCAATGATCGTGTATACAGGCATCACGTCCAAGATTAGTAGACCGAAACGATTCTGCATCTACTACTATTACTCCAGCATGTATCTAGTGTATTAAGTTCATGGAGAAACGAAGTAATACAATAAGAATGATGACATGGTGTAGAAAAGATCTATTCATGTAGGAATAGACCCCATCTTTTTATCCTTAATAGCAACGATACATGCGTGCCTCGCTACCCCTTTTGTCACTAGGTGAGGACTCCGCAAGATTGAACCCATCATAAAGCACCTTTTCCCATTGCAAGAAAAATCAATCTAGTTGGCCTAACTAAACCAAAGATCCAGAGAAGAAATATGAGGCTATAACAACCATGCATATAAGAGATCAAAGAAAACTCAAATAATACTCATAAATAGATCTGATCATAAACTCGCACTTCATTGGATCCCAACGAACACACCGCAAAAAGTCATTACATCAAAAAGATCTCCAAGAACATCCAGGAGAACACTGTATTGAGAATCAAAAAGAGAGAAGAAGCCATCTAGCTAATGCCTACGGACCCGTAGGTCTACGGTGAACTACTCACACATCTTCGGAGGAGCACCAATGAGGATGATGAACCCCTCCGTGATCGTGTTCCCCTTAGGCAGAGTGTCGGAATAGGGCTCTAGATTGGATCTCGTGGTTCTGGAACTTGCGGCGGGTGGAATTGTGTTTCGATCACTCCCCTAGGGTTTTGGAATATATGAGTATTTATAGAGCTGAGAGGCGATGGAGGAGACCTCGTGGGCCCCACCACCCACTTGGGCCCGCCTGGGCCTCTTGGTGTGCCTAGGTGTTTTGTGCTCCCCTCGACCTCCCCTATAGTACTTCTTTTGCCCACTAGGTGCCTTCTGGTCCAGAAAAATCTCCAAAAAGTTTTGCTGTGTTTGGACTCTGTTTGGTACTGATACTCTATGAAGTAAAAAACAAGCAAAAAACAACAACTGGCACTGGGCACTATGTCGATAGGTTAGTCCAAAAAAATGATATAAAGTTGCTACAAATGATTGTAAAACATCCAAGAATGATAATATAATAGCATGGAACAATCAAAAATTATAGATACATTGGAGACGTATCACGCTCCGTCCCGAAAGTCCTCTCCTTATTTTTCTAGGTCAAAAGACCTTATGTACCAGAAGATGGGCACCAAAGGTGGGACGAGGAGCCCACTACCCACCAGGGCATGCCTGCAGGGGGTGGCGCGCCCTGGTGCCTAGTGGGCACGTGGGTAGCCCCCTCTGGTTGTTCTTTTCTCCAGTTTTTAAATTTATTCCAAAATAATTCTCCGTAAAATTGTAGCTCATTTGGAGATGTGCAGAGTAGGTATCTCTGACATCACTTTTTTAGGTCCAGAATTCCAGCTGCCGGCATTCTCCCTCTCTGTGCAAAACTTGCATATTATGAGAGAAAAGGCATTAGAATTACTCAATATAATGTTAAAATGCATAAAAACACTATAAATAATAGTAGGAAAACATGATATAAAATGGACGAACAAGCGGTGGTGTTGCAAGCTTACTCAAAACAGAAGGTGAATCAAGTGCAGAGCTACATAACGTCCCCTTGTCTTAGAGGGAACGGTCTTGGTTCTATCATCCTTAAGATTCTTCATAGTGATCAACAGATATAAATCCCAAGTGACTCAGCAAATAAAGCTATGCTCCTCGACAATGGCGCCAGAGGTCTAGATAACCCACAATTATAGGGGATCACAACAGTTTTCGAGGGTAGAGTATTCAACCCAAATTTCTTAATTCGACACAAGGGGAGCCAAAGAATATTTGCAAGTATTAGCAGTTGAGTCATTAATTCAACCGCACTTGGAGAGTAAATATCTGTAGTAGAGTGATCAGTAGCATAGTAACATCATAATTTGGTAGCAATAGTAGCAGTAGCAATGGCAATGGTAACAGTAACAACAATATTTTTGTAGCAATTGTGGCAGTAGTGGCAACAATAGTAACTTAGCAACGATCAATATGTGAAAAGCTTGTATGCATTGGATCGGTGATTGTGTTGGATAACATTCATCATGCAACAGTCATAACCTAGGGCGACACAGAACTAACTCCATCATCAATATAATGTAGGCACGTATTCGGTATATAGTCATACGTGCTTGCGATAAGAACTTGCATGGCATCTTTTGTCCTACCCTCCCGTGGCAGCGGGGTCCATAAGGAAACTAAGGGATATTAAGCCCTCCTTTTAACAGAGAACCGGGACAAAGCATTAACACATAGTGAATACATGAACTCCTCAAACTACGGTAATCACCCGAAAGAATCCAATTATTGTCACCTTGGGGTATGCGGATCATAACACATAGAAGGTGCATACAACCGGCAAGATCAGATCAAGAACACAAATATATCCATGAAAAGATAAACGGTTCAGATCTGAAATCATGGCACTCGAGCCCTAGTGAGAAGCATTAAGCATAGAAAAGTCATAGCAACATCAATCTCAGAACATGGTGGATACTAGGGATCGAGCCCTAACAAAACTAACTCGATTACATGATGAATCTCATCCAAGCCATCACCGTCCAGCAGGCCTACGAAGAAATTACTCACTCCCGACGGTGAGCATCATGAAACTTGGTGATGGAGGATGGTTGATGATGACGAAGAGGGAAGACCCCCCTCTTCGGAGCCCCAAACGGACTCCAAATCTGGCCTCCCGATGAAGAACAGGAGGTGCCCGTATTGTAAAATGCGATGAAACTTCCTCCCCTAAATTTTCTCGGGAAATAGGAATTTATAGAGTTGGAGTTAGGGTCAGCAGAGCCTCGAGGGGCCCACTACTCATCAGGGCGCGCCAGAGGGTGGTGGCGCGGCCTGGTGCCTAGTGGGCAGCATGCCCACCCTCTAGTGGGTCTTTACTCCAATATTTCTCTTTTATTCCCAAATAATTCTCCAAGAAGTTTCGTCCAATTCCGAGAACTTTATTTCTGCACAAAAACAACACCATGGTAGTTCTGCTAAAAATAGCGTCAGTCCGAGTTAGTTTCATTCAAATTAGAGTCCAAAACAAGAGCAAAAGTGTTTGGAAAAGTAGATACAACAGAGACATATCAATTTTTCCAACAGTCTCCCACTTGCACTAGAATCAATAATCTAGTTAGCACTTTTAACTTTTACAACAATGGCCATCCGGTGTCAGTCCATGCTTTGCTTGTGGTATAGACCTCGTCCTATCGAATCTGACAACTTCATATCCATGTGTATCATTTGCATTTCAATGTATCCGTCATGCTTTCACATAAATTCATAATTTGTGTGAAATAAGCTTAGTATATATTGAATCATCGTTAAGACCTTCGATTCCTTAGATTGAGCTACAGAACCACTATTTGAAAACAATGTTCTTTTTGCACAATCATATAGAAATCATACCAAGTTCATAAGTGAACTTTTTATTCATCACCCACTATTGTTGCTTCTAAGGTGACAATATACTTAACTTTCTGTTATATAATTCACCACAATAACTTTCTTGGACCAATTCCAATTTACTGTGCCACCATAAATCTTTTAAAGTGAAATTTTCTTGGAGCACCAATTGAAGATTTTGTTGTTGTTGTTGTACTTCTTACATCAAGCATGTATTGATGTAACTCCTTACAACAATCTCTTCATTATCTCCATATGCGAGAAACATGTCATAATGCTTAACGACATTTTCACTGTTAGCCTAGGATCAACAATTTGACCATTCTGGTAACTTTACTCACAACTTACATGGAGTACTTGGACATATCTGGTTATTTACACATGCCATCGAGTTAACACAAGTGTGATTGAAATCATGTATTTCACTCATCAGTATTTCAAGATACTGATTCTTGCTAAGAACTCCTTCCATGTGTGTAGCGACCCGACCTCAGATGGTCAAGTCTCTATGCTTAAGTGTCACCCCTGGATGGGTATGCTGACACACACAGTACTTGAGGATTTATAACAGAGGTAAATCACATGTATAAAGTAACGTAAATACTATTACCTCAATCCATAAAGCAAAAGAAACAACAAGGTTCTGGATTCCCATAAACACCAATGACAAGGTTGAGTGTAGAAATCGTAACCCTAACGTATCACTTACTCGTCGTAAGAAATCCTGCAACATGAGATGTTGCAGCCATGTAGGTCAGTACATTGAATGTACTGGCAAATTCACACCATAGGATAATGATAAATAATATCTATCACTACATGCATATCTGGCTGGTGGAAAGCTCTAAGGTTACAGTTTTGCATAAAGCCAATTTTTCCCTACAACAAAGGAATAAATTTTATTTAACTATGATGGTGGTTTTTAAGCATTGAGAAGGTTCACCCAACTCAATCCCAATTAAGCATCATCATTAAACCCAACTAAATTATATTAAGAGTGATGAGATCCACATGATAATCCAAGAACTAGATACTCAAAACATCCATAACCGGGGACACGGCTAACCATGATTAGTTTGTACACTCTACGGAGGTTTGCGCACTTTTCCCACAAGACTCGACCGCCTCTGTTGTATTTCTCGCACTACAAGGTGTTTGAGAAACGGATGACCGAGACATAGTCTTTTAGAAGCATTTACTCTCTACTCTGGGCGGACCGATACACCTACAATGCCCCTACATCTACTAGTCCACCTCTTCAAGAGCTCACACAACTTACTCAACTATGCCAGAGCCCATAATGGCTTGTGGCTGCACACGGAAGTTTCTAGCATGAATAATCTTATGATCCCTTTGAGCCTGGGTGTCAGTCCATAGGATAATCACATGGTAACCCCGGGATTTCCAAAAAAACAGGTAACACTGGGTTCCCCAGGTGCCTCAATCCACCCAGATGTGTATTAAAGTAGCTACCTTAAGTTAACCATTAAATAACAATACTCACATCTGTCATGGATACACTCACCCAATCCACGTCTACAAGCAAGGCATAGCAATATATGCAACGTAGAAGTAACTCCCAAAGGTTTGATAATAAACAAGGTAATAGGTTCTACCTCATCATCTACTTCCCAATACCCACATGTTATCAATACCTTACCATGCAATGTTTGAGGGTGAAACTAATGCATAAAACTGGGTATGAAAGGGATACGATCAAAGTGTGAACTTGCCTGTACTGTTCATGAAGATGATTCACACTCAACTCCTGATAGTTCTATTCGTCACACTCCGTTCAATCTATCGTAAGCAACCAATAGTAACCACACATAAGCAATCACTCAAAAAATCGGAAAGAACGAAGAAGACAATTCGGAAAACATCAAAATCAAGAAAATAGCTCTTGCAACATAAAACAATTTCTAACTGTACCAAAATTAAGTGAATTTGGCCGTATCAGAATGTTTAGGTTAAGAGCTTTGATTTGCAAAAAGAATCAACTAAATCGGAGTTATAAAACTCGAGTTACGATCAAAAGAAGTTCAAATACTAAACTGTTTGAAATTCAAATTTTAAACTTTCAAAAAACATGTTTAAGTTGATTATCTAGATAGAGGGGATCATAACAAAGAAGTAGGCATTGGTTTTGTTGGATTTGGACAAGTGCGTAAAATGTTGTGAGTGTTTGAAATCTAGGGGCTATACTGCAATTAAAATACTTACAAACGGGTCCCTGGCCACAAAACAAATCTAATATGTAGAACGTTCGCAGCCGAGGCTTATATAGCGAAAACATCCAGTGCCAACACTAAAAGAATGAACGTTCGTTAGCTAAACATACTGGTTTGAAATATAAAAAACGAAAACCTAGATCTAATCAGGACCGTCGAACCTAGATCTAACGGACGAGGTAGGAGTTGGGAGGTACTGCGGCGGTGGAGGTCAACGTCACCGAAGAAGGAGGTCGCGGCGGCTCGGGCATCAAGGGGACAGCTGCTCCGGTGGTCCTCCGGCGTGGCAGAGGGGTCAGGGAGAAGCGGTGCGACTAGGGGACTCTGAAGGGGGTGGTGGTGTCGAGCGTAGGCGGTGGTGGAGCGTGGGGCAACGGCGGCGGATCTCGTCGGAACTCGCAACTCCGGCCAGGTTTTGCACGGGCATAGGGGCGGTGGTGGCTGCAGTTTGAGGGGGAAATGGGGCCGGGATCGAGGGTTTATAAAGGGGGCGAGGCATGGGTGGGCTTGGTGGGCTGGGGGGCTCGGGGGCGGTGGCTTATAAGAGGGGCCGGCTGGGGTTGGGTCGCTACAAGATGGTATTAGTGCACACACTGATTGTAGGACACGACCACTAAGCTAAAGCCCTAGATCACTACTCTCTTCTCATTTCGGACTCCTCTCCCTTTTCTACTCTTTAGGATGTCAGATGCAAGGAACAAGTCACACAACCGGCTTCGCTCCACTACCCTGCTCAGTGTCACATTTACCCCATGGTACAAAGAACCATCCAGCAGAAGAAATAAGCAATGAAAGGAACCCTCATGGAAATTTTAGAAGAACCGGTGATGAAGGAAGATGTCGAGGACACACACACAAAGGAAACAAAATTAAAGCCTGCACCAAGTCATGCTATTCATGTGGGGAAGAAGGAGACATCCCCCAAAACTGTCTGAATGGGGATCTAGTAGAATTCCCGACAGAGGATGTAGAGTATGACCCACAGGAAATAGAAGCCCTGATTGGAACGGAAAAATCCAGGAAGAGAAGTAGATTGGATACAAGGAAGGACCTGAGCCATATCACTTGTTTAAGGTGCAAGGCGTGAGGGCACTACTTCAACAGTTGCCCAAAAAGGAAGCCGAGGACCCAAGGAGGCTATGTAATCATGAGGAAACCTCGAGACTTGTCAGAAGTAATATGTTTCTTCTGTAATAAAGCAGGGCACTTTGCAAGAGATTGTCCCAAGGAGAAGGAGACTTGTGCTAAATAGTTGAGTTAGCAACAAAAGAAATGTAGTAGTAGTAGTGGGAACAAATTCTTTTACATTAAGGTGTTGAGTTGAGGCATGTACTGGGAATGCAGGAGATTGTAATAATTTGAGAATCAATAAAGTTAGCATAGTTGAGTACGTTACAAGACCTCTTTCAGTGGTGGTCTAGCATATGTAGGGGAAAGTAGGTGTAACTGTCCACCCAGAGTAAAGAGTTATTGTTTCAGAAAGACTGTGTCTCGTTTCTCCGACTATGGATGTATTCGAGTCTTGTGGGGAAAAGTGTGCAAACCTCTGCAGAGTGTACAAAACTAATCATGGTTAGCCGTGTCCCCAGTTATGGACATTTTGAGTATCTAGTTCTTGGATTATCATGTGGATCTCATGACTCTTAATATAATTTGATTGGGTTTAATGATGATGCTTAATTTGGATTGAGTTGGGTGAACCTTCTCAATGTTTAACAACCACCATGATAGTTAAATAAAATTTATTCCTTTGTTGTATGGAAAAATTGGCTTTAGGCAAAGCTATAACCATAGAGCTTTCCACCAACCATATATGCATGTAGTGATAGCATTATTCTGTTCAATACTTTCTTGTGTTACATTGCCAGCATATTCCATGTGCTGACCTGTTTCGGGCTGCAACGTTTATGTTGCAGACTTTTCAGACAACGAGTAATGTGCCTTAGGTCGTGATCTTTCACTCAGTGATGTCATTGGAGTTGATGGACTCACTTTATCTTCCAAGCCTTCCGCTGTTATCGTATTTAGATGGCGCTATGCCATATTTATTGTAATAAGTTCTCTTGTGAGACATTCAATGTAATAAGTGTGTGATTACTACTTTGTTATAAATCCTTCAAGTATTGTGCGTGTCAGCATTACCGATCCAGGGATGACACTGATGCACAGAGATCAGACTGTTTGAGGTCTGGTCGCTACAATGTGACTTCGACAAGAACACTCTTCTTGACATTTTTCATACTAAACTGCATTAGTACTTTTGTCAATATGTATTTTTTGCTAAGTCCGATTAGACACTACTATGTCTGTATATTATTATGTCTAATACAAGGACTATATTGGCTAAGTAATTTACTGAAAACTATTTTCAAAAAAGTCTTAATCTATGTAAGGAAATATAATTTCCAATCAACAATGTGTCATGCACACACAATGGTTAGAAATATTATCATGCTCCTACTTACTTTCTTGTAAATACAAACATCTTTGTTTCTATCAAAGAAATCATTTTATTTGATCAATTCCACTATGCTTGCTTCTGATCACTACTAGATCTTTTGAAGTTTGCGCACTTACTAGCATCTCTGGATCAAGAAAGTTACCTTGGACTGTATCAAATGTACATCCTTGGTTCTATTTCCATTTGTTATATCTCATAACCAAAATATTTACTAGTTTAATCTGAACTAACTTTAAGTATTACTATGATGAGACAATCTTGTCATAATCAACTCCTTACTCTTGTCATAAACTATTTGCAATAAGTCAAGTAATAAGTCTCCAACATATCCATAATTTTTGATTGTTCCATGCTGTTATATTATCATTCTTGGATGTTCTACATGCCTAGTGTCAGTTGCTGTTTTTTTCTTCTTATTTTTACTTCGCAGAATATCCATATCAAACGGAGTCGAAATGCCACAAAACTTTTTCGAGATTGTTTGGACTAGAAGACAACTTGGGAGCTAAAGAAGCACCAAAGGGGAGGCCCATGGGGCCCACCACCCACCTGGGAGTGCCAGAGGCCCCTGGCGTGCCCTGATGGGTGGTGGGGCCTATGAGGTCTCCTCCGCCGCCTCTCAGCTCTATAAATACTCAGATATTGCAAAAACCCTAGAGGAGTGATCAAAACACAATTCCAGCCGCCGTAAGTTCCAGAACCACGAGATCCAATCTAGAGCCCTATTCCAGCACTCTGCCGGAGGGGAACACAATCATGGAGGGGTTAATCATCCTCATTAGTGCTCCTCCGATGATGCGTGAGTAGTTCACGATAGACCTACGGGTCCATAGGCAGTACCTAGATGGCTTCTTCTCTCTTTCTGATTCTCAATACAATGTTATCCTAGATGTTCTTGGAGATCTATTTGATGTAATGGTTTTTTGCGGTGTGTTTGTTGGGATCTGATCAAGTGCGAGTTTATGATCAGATCTATCTATGCGTATTATTTGAGTTTTCTTTGAGCTCTTATATGCATGATCGTTATAGCTTCGTATCTCTTCTCTGAATCTTTGGTTTAGTTAGGCAAGCTAGATTTATTTTTCTTGCAATGGGAAAAGGTGCTTTGTGATGGGTTCGATCTTGCGGTGTCCTCACCTAGTGACAGAAGGGGTAGCGAGGCATGCATGTATAGTTTCTATTAAGGATAAAAAGATGCGGGTCTATTCCTACATGAATAGGTCTTGTCTACATCATGTCATCGTTCTTATTGCATTTCTCCATTTCTCCGTGAACTTATAACACTAGATACATGCTGGATAGCGATCAATGTGTGGAGTAATAGAAGTAGATGCAGAATCGTTTCGGTCTACTAATCTTGGATGTGATGCCTATATACACGATCATTGCCTTGGATATCGTCATAATTATTTGTTAGTCTATCAATTGCCCAACAGTAATTTGTTTACCCACTGTATGCTATTTTCTCGAAAGAAGCCACTAGTGAAATCTACGGCCCTGGGCCTATCTTTTATTATATTGTTTTCAGATCTATTATTCCAAAAACACAAAAATACCTTTCTGCACTTTTCTTTACTTATTTTATTTTGTGTTCTTGCTAGATTTATATATCCAATCTCATACAATTTAATCTATCTTTTTACCGTGGAGGGATTGACAACCCCTCTTACACGTTGGGTTGCAAGTATTTGTTCTTTGTGTGCAGGTACCGTTTACATAGTGTTGCTTGGTTCTCCTACTGGATTGATAACCTTGGTTTCAGAACTGAGGGAAATACTTGCTATAGCTTTGCTGCATCGTCCCTACCTCTTTGTGGAAATACCAACGCAGATTCAAGCTATTGTCAAAGGAATTCATGGCACCGTTGCCGGGGAGACATCATCAACATCTATCAGGTTCCTAATCACAAATCTCATCTCCTTGTAATTTACATTATTTTCCATTTGCATCTCGTTTTCATCTCCCCCACTTCACAAAAAATTGCCTTTTTTATGCGCCTTCTTTTTTGATTGCCTTTTTTCGTTCGATCTTTTGTTTTCTTGAACTTATCATCATGAGTGACTTTGGTATCACTACAAAAAATACACTTCCGTGATGATACGTGTTTGTTATAGTAGGTCGTGTTTTTTGTCATGCATGTACATCCATGACGATTCTATGACAGAATCAAGATAGTCATAACTATGCTGTCGTAGAAGTGTTCCATGACATTACCAAAATTATCATCACGGAAGTGTCCACTTCCATGACGATAAATCGCGCGTCACAGAAGTGCTTTCGTCAAGGGTGACCGACACGTGGCATCCACCGTAACGGAACGCCGTTAAGCTATCGGGTCGGGTTTTGGATCCGATAACCCGTTAACAGCCCCGACCAATGGGGATTTTCCACGTGTAAAATCATCATTGGCTGGAGGAAACACGTGTGGGCTCATCATTGGGACAGATGTCATCCACTCATTGGACAGAAGGCGCCTATGATACGTCGACACATGGCACGACCCAAAAGAGGCGCATTCTTGTGAAAAGGCCGGCCCGTTTGACTTGGTCAAAAGGTGGCGGGCCGGCCCATGGAAAGCCTGTTAACGGCCTGTTCGCATATAGCCCATTTACATCCCGCTAACCCAAGGCCTGTTATGCACTATCCGAATTAGGCCCAGTAGCATCATCTGGGCCATCCAATATGATTCCAGCCCGTTTTCACTTCTGCCGCATGTATGGCCCATGACGTCTTTCGGTCCATATGAGGCCCTATGTAACTCTTGGCCTATTAACGACCCATGGTGAAACTGGCCCGTAATGAACATTTTATCACTTTACACCCATTAACGTCCCATGGTGAAACTGGCCCGTAATGAACGGTGTATCACTTTATACCCATTAACGGCCCGTTATTCCGTTAGGCCGTTTCCAGCCCATGTTATCTTTCGGCCTTCTCAGAGCCCATTTATTCTTGGGCTAATTTCCAGCATTCGTTTACTTACGGTCCGTTACTGTCATTTTCTGCTTGTGGGCCAAATTCAGCCCGTGGTTACAGTCGGCCCGTTTGTGGTCCGTTAATACATTGGGCCGTTTTCACAGCGTCATCAAATGCGGGCTATTAACGATGGCCCGTTATGGTCGCCCCATGAACGGACGATTCCAACTCTAGCCCGTTTATGGCCATAATGCGGTCTGTTTGGCCCATGTTTGGCTAATCGATCATACAGTCCGTATAAGGCCCATTGATGATACGGCCCACAGAAGGCCCATTGTTTCTATGGCCCGTAGGAGGCCCATTGTTTCTACGGCCCGTAGAAGGCCCACTATTTCTATGGCCCGTAGGAGGCCCAGTGTCACTACAGTAAATATTAGCCCATGGTTATTGTGGCCTAGTTTTAAAAAATAGGTTATTGCAGCCACTAGCAAACCGCGGAAAAAGAACTGCAATGACTACAAGCAAACAAATAAACAAGACAACAAGGAAATAAATAAGCAAGCAACTAACGCTAGGCTATCACGGCTATTACACATATTACATCCACTAGGCATCAAAGTTCGCCACCAGTGCAAATATAGGGAACAAAGCAGCATATCATATACACTGGTTGTCAAAGTTGGCGACCAGCACATATAAATGCCGCAGCAAAACAAATCCAGAACTGAAACCACTTCAGAAGATCTCAAGAAACAATATCCTGGGTACCCATAATGCCGGCAAGATGCTTAGCAAGCTTATTAACTTTCTCTTGTTTGGCGCTTAAATCCTCCAGCGCTTGCTATTGCACCAGAAAATATGCATCTGAATTCTGCAGGGACTTCCTCAGTCCTTCAGCTTCCTGTCGCAGCACATCTGATCGTTGTCTTTCAACTTGAAGTTGAGACTCAAGAAGACGAACTGATTCAGGCAGCGAGTTCAAAGAGCTTGTGCCAGCAATAGTGGCCAGTAACTCAAACACTACATCAAGACCGGACTTTTGGGTTCCCTCACTGTCGTCAAGATAGTTTTTATCAGCTTTCTTGGAGACCAACAGGGATGTCTCACTATCTTGAACCTTATCTGCATTACTTCCTTTACCATTGGATAACGCGGTACTGTTCTCCAATATTTTGTCTGCATTCTAAAAGAGAAACAAGCAGACACATCACATGTTTACCATGTTGTATATGAAACTCATTTTGGTAATTGAGTTCAGTAGTAAAGTGGACAAGATAACAACATGAAACAAAGATATACCTATGTACCATGGTCACTTTATGGTCTATATCATTCTAGTTTTTGTTGCCAAATCAAGATAGATACACAGTTCAAATAATATTTGTTCAAGACAAAGCCGAATAAACAGAATATAAGTGTGGGTAACTATAGAGCAATAACAACACTTGTAATGTGCATGACATGAGAACATAACTGTTTATTCAATTGAAACTTGAATCAACATAGAGCAGGTTACAACAGCAAACCAATTAAAGACACGGGTTTAAAACATACCTGTTGCACCATTGGAGTTTCAATTCCATCCTTCAAAATTGAAAATAGTTGGTATGAGTAAATACAGTAATGCAAGAGCAAAGGAGTATGAACCATAGCTACAGAACCTGACCTAAGAACAAATCTTCTTCTCCTTTAAGCGTCGAGTTGGGATTCGGAGTGGTGGTCCTCGTGCTTTGGGAACTACAGTTCCCTTACTAACTGCTCGTGTTTGGGTGCTCTGTGGTGGAGACAGTGCTGTGTCAACTCAAACTGGGTTACTATCTGCCGGGGTTGGGGTTAGAAGGGGTGTAGCTGGTTCTCTGTCCAACTGGTAGGGGTACAATCTGCGAGAGTCTGGGTTATGTGTGGTGGATCTGGTCCTTGGGCAAGTACAACCGTGGTTCTATCTGCATCAACTGGTAGCACTATCTTTTCTGAAGACCGTGTTATTACTCCCTTAGATACTGCCATCACGCTCTCCAATTCAAATGGCTGATAAACAAGAAAAGTAATTGAAAGTATAGACATTGTATGATAGACAGGTGAAATGGATAGTGGGGAATAAAAGAGGGCATGAAATAATTCATATATATGATGGCTAACCAAACAGAATAGCATGACATAATTTCACATATATGATGGCTAACCAAACAGGATAGCATGACACAATTTCACATATATGATGGCTAACTAAACAGGATAGCATGACACAATTTGACATTATGATGGCTAACTAAAAAGATGGTAAGACATAGTTCAAAATATGACACTATGTAAACAGGATGACATGACATAACTATATAATGTGTTTATTAAATACGTTGGCATGCCATAACTCACATACATTCACGGATAGAATGCCATAATTCAAAATATGATGACTGTAAACACTAAACAGGATGAGATGATATAACTATATGATGTCTTTATTAAATGGGTTGCCATGCCATAATTCAGATAGATGATGTGTATGTACTATGTAAACATGATGGCATGATATAATTCAAATATATGATTTATATAGTAAGCAAGAAAGCAGATGGCAATCCATATATGATGTAAAAACTAAGCAATGCAAGACAACATGCATGACATGGGTAATATAACCCTGCCAAGTTTGAGCATAGACCTCAGGGGGAAATAGGATTGGTCATCAGTCTCTAAATCCTCCTCTGAGGAGCTCTCTGTAACCAGCAAGATGTCTGCTTCAGCAGGTAGCATTGTCTGCTCTGAATACCTTGTTTTCACTCCAGATACTTCCATCACCGCTTCAAATGGCTGACGCACAGGAAGAGTAGTTGAATATACAAATGTTGTCGACAAATGGAACATGTAATACAAAAAAATGATATCATGATATAATTCACATACATCATGATTTGCTAAATAGCATGGCATTGCATAATTCACATATATAATGTCTTGCAACAAGATGGCAATGCATAATTCACATATATGGTAATTAGACACTGAACAGGTGGCATTCACACAAAGCATGTCTAAACTAATCAAATGACATAGCAATGCGAGACACCATACGCACGATATGAGCAACATAAGCCTGCCAAGTTAGAGCATACCCCTCGGGGGGAGGGGGGAATAGGACTGGTCATCTGTCTCTGAATCCTCCTCTGAGTAGCTATCCGTAACCAGCGAGATATGCGCTTCGTCAGATAGCATAGTCTGCTCTGAAGACCTTGTTTTCACTCCAGAATTTGCCATCACCGTGTCAAATGGCTGATACACACGAAGAGCAGTTGAATGTACTAACATTGTTGACAAATGTAATATGTAACGGAAAAAAGGATGGCCTGATATAATTTACATATAAGATGACTGGCTAAGCAGGATGGCATTACAAAATTCACATATATGATGCCTGGCTAAACAAGATGGCGTTGCATAATTCACATAAACGATGAATAAACTAAACAGATGGCATTTGCACAAAGGATGTCTAAACTAAGCAGATGACATATTTGATGTATAAAGTAAGCAATGCAAGACACTATATGCATGATATAACCAACATCAGCATGCCAAGTTAGAGCGAAGACCTCAGGGGGTAAATAGGAGTTGTCTTCTCCTTCTGAATCCCCCTCGGAACAAATATCTTCCTCTCGATTACAATTCGAAATGCGTGGAGGGGGCTGCCTTTGCTCCTACCATGGAGCGACGTCTGCATGAAATTTTATTGCCACGCAAGGCTTGTCTCTTTTGCTCTACATGTTCAGTTCCATTGTTTACAATAACTGTCATGCATAGGAATAAAACATAGTGAGATTATGTAAGGAGTGCATGCAGAAATCCAGAGTGATGGTAGCAACCTGTGGATAGACCCAAAAACAATAATAGCAGGCAGATAATGGCTTCAGTTAAAAAATACAGATAATGGCTTCTTTACTATTTGTTTCCCAACCAACATGAAACTCATAGTAGACACCGGAGACTAACTAGATAGTAGATATATACTATTGATAGCGGCCCCGATATGTACCCCACCAACCATTTAAAAACTCAAGTTTGACCATTAGTTTGGAGCTGACTCAGAGTCTAATCGGTGAACAGGACGATAAAGTAGCATGTAATATTAAGCGATGCATAACGTAAGCAGTCACGAAAGAGTGCGACCTCTCTTGCGGACCCGTGTAGTCCTCGAGGTCATCTGCTTGGTTGATGATGGTAATGCAGTTTTCATGGCTGCCAGCGGTGGGGAAGAAGATCTGAGGCGGCGAAAGACAGTCTGGAGGCCGGATCCCTGCTATGCTGGACCCTTCTGTCGTTGGAGTAGCTGAGCTGGGGTGGACGACGGTGCAGCAGGAGCGGGACAAACCACACAAGGGTTTTCTTTGACAACCATCTATAAGAGAAGTAATTCTATAAAGGCTCGTTTGAATTGGATGATTCCAACAATGCAGGGACAGGAAATAGACAGGAATAGGATAGGAATGCACATGCAAAACAGAGAATTTAAAAACATAGGATTTCTGCCAATCTGGGTGTTTGATTCACAACAATTGGAAGATCACAGGATGCAAAGAAGCATGGTGAGATGAAGTCAAACCACAAGAAAATGTATGGTTATAATGCTATTATGCTACTACCTCTTAGTCTTGTGCTTCATGAATAGGAATTTGAAAAGGAGGACAAGTGAAAATTAAAATTCCTATGTTTTTTCTTTCAAGGAGACACTAAAGGAACAAATCCGTGTGCTCAGTGGACAATATATATAATATGTAGAGTAAAAAAGAGATGCAACAAGTGTACAATCTCTTTGGTGAAGCCATGTCGATCTCAGCGTGATTGGGTTGGCCGGTAAGGATGCTCCGGCTGACTTTGCTATCGGAGGAGGGGAAGAAGATCTTAGGCGTGTGGAGATGGAGCCCGAGGTACTGCTCTGCTGTGATGGAGGGTTTCGTCGTTGGAGCAGCTCCGGTGAGTTGTACGACACCGAGGCTGAAGCAGGACAAGAGAGACAATGAACAATGTTAACCTGAGTGGAATTCTAATAGCATCTCCAATATATGACATAAAATACATAACCACAAAGTGCTAGATGTAAAATACATTAGCCGCTCATCTCTGAACTTAACTGTCGATACTGAACTTAACTATCGAAACTGAATTTTGCTGTCGAAACTGAACGCGCTAGCAAGGTGAGGCTACACATCGGCCGACTGACTTTTTCATCTCTGGTCAGTCGATTTTGCAGCCGTTGGATATGAAATCAAGGGCCTGCGGTTCATCTTCAACCTCCACCCCACTGAGCCGCCAGCCTCCACCGGCCAAACAGCAGCCCCCCGCCGCCCGCGGCCAGCGGTGCGCCGCTCCGCCCGCCCCGAAAACACTCCCCACTGCCGGTCCGCCACCGCCCCGGCCATCCCTCTAGGCCCCCCCCGCGCCGAGCATTTTCTCCGGCGATCCCCACGCCACCGCCCCGCCAATGCCCCGCCACCGCTCGTGGCTAGGCTGTGGGCCCCCTCTGGTACCTCTTTCGCTCAATAATTCTTATTAATTCCAAAAATGACTTTCGTGGAGTTTCAGGACTTTTGGAGCCGTGCAGAATAGGTTTTCAATATTTGCTCCTTTTCCAACCAGAATCCCACCTGTCGGGATTCTCCCTCTTCATGATAAACCTTGTAAAATAAGAGATAATAGCCATAAGTATTGTGACATAACGTGTAATAGCAGCCCATAATGCAATAAATGTCGATATAAAAGCATGATGGAAAATGGACGTATCAACTCCCCCTAGCTTAGACCTCGCTTGTCCTCAAGCGGAAGCCGATATCGAAAAATATGTCCACATGTTTAGAGATAGAGGTGTCGATAAAAATAAAATATGGACATGAGGGCATCATGATCATTCTTAGAACAACAATTTATATAGATTTTGTCATATGATTTCTTATGCTCAAGTAACAATCTATTCACAATGTCAAGTATGGTTCAAAAACTTCATTGAGAACTAACAAACTATAATCTCAGTCATTGAAGCAATTCCAATTTATCATAACATCGAAAAGAGTCAAGAATAGAGCCTTTCAGCAAGTCCACATACTAAACTATCATATAGTCTTCTACAATTGCTAACACTCACGCGATACTTATGGTTCTGGAGTCTTAATCGGACATAGATAACGATAGGGGCTTATAGTGTTGCCTCCCAACGTTTTACCTCAAGGGTAATGTCAACAATAATAGTTCATGCTAACTTACATCCAATTGGATACATATATCAGGATCTTTCCAACATGAGGTGCTTGCCAAAGCATAAAAGGTAAAAGGTAAAGGTGAAGATCACCTTGACTCTTGCATAATGTAAAAAACAGGCCCTTCGCAGAGGGAAGCAGAGGTTGTCTTGTGATTTTAGGGTTGGATGCACAAAATCTTAATGCAAAAGAACGTCACTTTATATTGCCACTTGTGATATGAACCTTTATTATGCAGTCCATCGCTTTTATTACTTCCATATCACACGATCGTATAAAGCTTATTTTCTTTGCACTAATAAGTCATACATTTTAGAGAGAAATTTTTATTGCTTGCAACATGACAACTTACTTGAAGGATCTTACTCAATCCATAGGTAGGTATGGTGGACTCTCATGGCAAAACTGGGTTTAAGGATATTTGGAAGCATAAGTAGTATCTCTACTTGGTGCAAGTAATTTGGCTAGCATGAGGGGGGAAATACAAGCTCAACATGTTGGACGATCCATGACAATATACTTTAACTGAGATGTGAGAAAACATAACCCATTACGTTGTCTTCCTTGTCCAAAATCAACTCTTTAGCATGTCATACTTTAATGAGTTCTCACAATCATAAAAGATGTCCAAGATAGTATATTTATATGTGAAGACCTCTCTTTCTTTATTACTTCCTATTAATTGCAATGATGACCAAAACTATGCTTGTCAACTCTCAACAACTTTACGACTCATACTCTTTATATGTGAAGTCATTACTATCCATAAGATCAATATGAACTCTTTTATTTCTTTTTATTCTTTCTATTTCCTCAAGATCATAGCAAGATAGCAAAGCCCTTGACTCAACACTAATCTTTATTGTATATAGCTCACGGACTCGATTACATAGAGGGATCACAAAGCAAAACTCAAAACTAATTCATACCAAAGCTTTATTCTACTAGATCAAGATATTACCAAAAGGACCGAACTAAGAAAAACGGTAAAGATAGGAGTGTGATGGTGATACGATACCGGGGCCCCTCCCCCAAGCTTTGCAGTTGCCAAGGGGAGTGCCCATACCCATGTGATTATGTCTCCTTCTTCACAGTTGGTGTTGTGATCTTCTTGGCGATGATGCCCCTCAGGATATGATTCTGCTCCTCGAGCTTATTGACTTGTTGTTTGAGGTCCATATTTTCCTTGCAGAGCTTGCCCGTAACGGCTAAAGCTCCTTTTACCCAAGGATGCTGCATAGCTTCTGGAGAACAAGTGACACTCTTTTTCATATTTTCATAAGAAAGAAATTTAACATTGGAAGGGATGACCGAGTTTGGAATAGCTGAGCTCTGTAGTTCCCCCATCATGAATCCTGCTTGGAAGCGAGAGGTAACTTCTTGATCCTCCTCCATGGCATCTATCCTTTTCAAGTCGGCCTCCATCTCGTCCTCCGTTGATGGCCCAAAGTGATAAGCATCACTGTTTGCTCCTGGACCTGGTGTCGGGTGAGACACCCGACTCTCCCCGACTGACTCTTGAGAAGACATCTTGCTCTAAATGTGTAACAGAAACAGCTTGAAACAAAAACAGAAGACTTTTGTGTGATACGGTGGTCAAAACCTTCGGGAGATTATATAATGAATTTTTACCGACCAAAATAAGTATCATGCAAGAAAACGGAGTCCGGAGAGCACACGAGGTGCCCACGAGGCAGGGGGCGCGCCTAGTAGGGGTGGGCACGCCCTCCACCCTCGTGGAGGCCTCGTGCCCTTCCCGGACTACATCTTATTTTCCTAAATTCTTAAATATTCCAAAACGAAGAAAAATTGTCATTAGAATTGTTTTGGAGTCGGTTTACTTACCGTACCACATACCTATTCCTTTTCAGAGTTTGATACATTCTGGAAAGTGTCCCTTATGTATTCCTCCGGGGTTACGGTTTCAGTAATATTGGTTTCAACATTTATAGGATTACTTGAGATATAATGTTTGATTCTTTGATTGTTCACCACCTTCGGATTTGTGCCTTCGAAGTTGTTGATTTTTATGGCAACGGAATGATAGACCTCCTCGATAACGTAAGGACCTTCCCGTTTAGAGAGAAGTTTTCCTACAAAAAAACTTAAACGAGAGTTGAATAGCAACACATAATCACCTACGTTAAACTCACGATTTTTTATCCTTTTATCATGCCATCTTTTAACTTTTTCTTTAGATAGCTTGGCATTCTCATATGCTTGGGTTCTCCATTCATCAAGTGAGCTAATATCAAATAACCTCTTCTCACCGGCAAGTTTGAAATCATAGTTGAGCTCTTTAATATCCCAATATGCCTTATGTTCAAGTTTGAGAGGTAAGTGACATGCTTTTCCATAAACCATTTTATATGGAGACATACCCATAGGATTCTTATATGCAGTTCTATAGGCCCATAATGCATCATCAAGTTTCTTGGACCAATTCTTTCTAGATCTATTAGCAGTCTGTTGCAAAATTAATTTGAGCTCTCTATTACTCAACTCTTCTTGACCACTAGACTTGGGTGATAAGGAGATACAATTCTATGATTAACATCATACTTAGCAAGCATTTTACAAAAAGCACCATGAATAAAATGTGAACCAATATCAGTCATGAGATATCTAGGGACTCCAAACCTCGGAAAATAACTTCTTTAAGCATCTTAATAGAAGTGTTATGATCAACACTACTAGTTGGAATAGCTTCTACCCACTTAGTAATGTAATCAATAGCAACTAAAATATGTGTATATCCATTAGAGGCAGGAAAAGGTCCCATATAATCAAAGCCCCAAACATCAAACGGTTCAATAACAAGAGAATAGTTCATAGGAATTTCTTGACGTCTACTAATATTACCAATTCTTTGACATTCATCACAAGACAAAACAAACTTACGCGCATCTTTGAAGAGATTAGGCCAATGAAAACTGGATTGCAGTACCTTATGTGCAGTTCTATCTCCAGCGTGGTGTCCTCCATATGGTTCGGAGTGACACTTGCGTAGGATATGTTCCTTTTCATGCTCAGGTACACAAATTCTAATACCACCATCTATTCCTTCTTTACAAAGGTGTGGGTCATCCCAGAAGTAATGTCTTAAATCATAAAAGAACTTTTTCTTTTGTTGGTATGTGAAACTAGGTGGTATAAATTTAGCAACAATGTAATTAGCATAATTAGCATACCATGGAGCAGTACGAGAAGCATTAATGACCGCTAATTGTTCATCCGGAAAGCTATCATCAATAGGTAGTGGGTCATCAAGAACATTCTCTAACCTAGACAAGTTGTCTGCAACGGGGTTCTGAGCTCCCTTTCTAAATATGCAAATCAAATTCTTGTAGCAAGAGAACCCATCTAATAAGTCTAGGCTTAGCATCTTTCTTTTCCATAAGATATTTAATAGCAGCATGATCAGTGTGAATAGTTACTTTAGAATCAACAATATAAGGTCTGAACTTATCACATGAAAATACAACTGCTAAGAATTCTTTTTCAGTAGTAGCATAATTTCTCTGGGCAGTGTCAAGAGTTTTACTAGCATATTGAATAACATTTAATTTTTTATCAACTCTTTGCCCTAGAACATCACCTACAGCATAATCACTGGCATCACACATAATTTCAAAGGGTAAATTCCAATCAGGTGGCTGAAAAATAGGTGCAGTGATCAACAGGCTTTCTTAAGTATTTCAAATGCTTCTACACAATCATCATCAAAGACAAAAGGAATATCTTTTTGTAATAGATTAGTCAGAGGCCTAGAGATTTTAGAAAAGTCCTTAATGAACGTCCGATAAAAACCGGCATGACCAAGGAAACTTCTTATACCTTTAATGTCCTTGGGACACGACATCTTTTCAATAGCATCAACTTTAGCTTTATCAACTTCAATACCTCTTTCAGAAATTTTATGCCCCAAGACAATGCCTTCATTAACCATAAAAATTGGCACTTCTCCCAATTCAAGACGAGACTAGTGTCTTCACATCTCTGCAAAACTCGATCAAGGTTGCTCAAGCAATCATCAAAAGAGGATCCATAAACGGAGAAATCATCCATGAATACCTCACAAATCTTTTTACAAAAGTCAGAGAATATAGCCATCATGCATCTTTGAAAGGTAGCAGGTGCATTACATAAACCAAAAGGCATACGTCTATAAGCAAAAGTATCGAAAGGGCAAGTAAAAGTGGTCTTTGATTGATCGTCCGCTGACACAGGAATTTGAGAAAAACCAGAATAACCATCTAGAAAGCAAAAAATGTGTATGCTTGAATAGTCTTTCTAGCATTTGATCAATAAAAGGTAAAGGGTAATGATCTTTCTTAGTAGCTTTATTTAATTTACGGAAATCAATTACCATCCTATAACCTGTAGTAATTCTTTGCGGAATCAGTTCATCTTTATCATTAGGAACAATCGTAATACCTCCCTTCTTAGGGACGCAATGGACATGACTTACCCAATCACTATCAGCAACGGGATAAATTATATCTGCCTCAAGGAGCTTTAGTATCTCCTCTCTTTCCACTTCCTTCATCTTAACCGTCGTTGATGATCTCTAACTGGTTTGCCATCTTCATCCAATTTGATTTTGTGTTGGCATAAAGTGGGACTAATTCCCTTAAGATCATCAAGAGTATATCCAATAGCAGAACGGTGCTTATTTAGAGTTTTCAATAATCTTTCCTCTTCCTGCTTTGAAGGGTTAGCAGTAATAATAACATGATATATCTTCTTTTCATCAAGATAAGAATATTTAAGATTATCAGGTAATGGTTTAAGCTCAAACACGGGATCACCCTTGGGTGGAGGGGGATCCCCTAGGATTTCAACATGCAAGTTATGTTTCAGAATAGGACCTTGTTGAAAGAATACTTCATCTATCTCCCTTCTTTCATTCATAAACATATCATTTTCGTGGTCTAGCAAATATTGTTCTAAAGGATCAGTAGGAGGCACGGCAATAGAAGCAAGAGAAATAATTTCATCTTTACTAGGCAATTCTTTATCATGGGGTTGTCTACTAAATTTGGCAAAGTTAAACTCATGTTTCATATCCCCCAAGCCTATTGTAACAACATCCTTTTTGCAATCAATCCTAGCATTGACAGTATTTAAGAAGGATCTACTAAATATAATGGGACAAAAGCTATCTTGTGGGGAACCAAGAACAAGAAAATCAGCAGGATATTTAACTTTCCCACACAAGACTTCAACATCTCTAACAATCCCAACTGGTGAAATAGTATCTCTATTGGCAATTTTAATAGTAACATCAATACCTTCTATTTCAGCGGGTGCAATATCATGCATAATTTCTTCATATAAGGAAATAGGTCTTGCACTAGCACTAGCACCCATATCACATAAGCTGTGATAACAATGATCTCCTATTTTAACAGAAATAACAGGCATGCCTACAACAGGTCTATGTATCTTAGCATCGGGTTTAGCAATATTAGCAGCTTCCTCACAGAAGTAAATAACATGCCCATCAATATTATCAGCCAAGAGATCTTTAACCATAGCAATACTAGGTTCAACTTTAATTTTCTCAGGGGGTGTATATGTTCTAGTATTACTCTTACGAACAGCAGTTGAAGCTTTAGCATGATCCTTTATCCTAACAGGAAAAGGTGGTTTCTCAACATAAGTAGTAGGAACAATAGGATCATTATAAGTGATAATCTTTTCTTCAACTGTAACAGGTGCAACTACTTTTACTTCAATGGGAGGATTATATTTAAACCACTTATCCTTAGGGAGATCAACGTGAGTAGCAAAAGATTCACAGAAAGAAGCTACTATCTTAGAGTCAAGTCCATATTTAGTGCTAAATCCACGGAAAGCATCGGTATCCATAAAAGACTTAACACAATCAAACTTAGGTGTCATACCTGCCTCCTTACCATCGTTGGAACCCCAATCTTTAGAGTTGCGTTTAATTCTTTCCAATAAGTCCCACTTGAATTCAATAGTCTTCAACATATAAGAACCAGCACAGGAAGTATCGAGCATGGTGCGATCATTGAGAGAAAGCCGAGCATAAAAATTTGAATAATCATTTCTCTTGAGAGATCATGATTGGGGCATGAATATAACATTGACTTAAGCCTCCCCCAAGCTTGAGCGATACTTTATCCTTCGCGAGGCCAAAAATTATATATATAATTACGATCACGATGAACAAGATGCATAGGATAAAACTTCTGGTGAAATTCCAATTTCAATCATTCAGAGTCCCAAGATCCCGTATCATCACATAGCCTATACCATGTCAATGCATCTCCCTTCAAAGATAAAGGGAAGACCTTCCACTTGACAACATCATCGGGTATACCTGCAAGCTTAAATAATCCACAAACTTCACCCACATAGATAAGATGTAAATGGGGATGCAATGTTCCATCTCCTGCAAAGGGATTAGCTAGCAGTTTCTCTATCATAGCCGAAGAATTTCAAAGTAAACATTTTCAGTAGGTTCAGTAGGTTGAGGAGCAACTCTTTGCTCTACTGGTGGGGGCGAAGATGCCCCGAACAAGCCCCACAAAGGATTAGTTTCCATAGTAACAAGTGCCAAACAATTTCAACACACTATATAAATGTTTCCTTACCAAGTTCCACTCACCAAAGGTGCTTCACTCCCCGGCAACGGTGCCAGAAAAGAGTCTTCATGACCCACAAGTATAGGGGATCTATCGTAGTCCTTTCGATAAGTAAGAGTGTCGAACCCAACGTGGAGCAGAAGGAAATGATAAGCGGTTTTCAGTAAGGTATTCTCTACAAGCACTGAAATTGTAGGTAACAAATAGTTTTGTGATAAGATAATTTGTAACGGGTAAGAAGAAATGAAAGTAAATAAAGTGCAGCAAGGTGGCCCAATCCTTTTTGTAGCAAAGTACAAGCCTGGACAATTTCTTATAATGAGAAAAGCGCTCCCGAGGACACATGGGAATTATCGTCAAGCTAGTTTTCATCATGCTCATATGATTCGCATTCGTTACCTTGATAATTTGATATGTGGGTGGACCGGTGTTTGGGTACTGCCCTTTCTTGGACAAGCATCCCACTTATGATTAACCCCTATTGAAAGCATCTGCAACTACAAAAGAAGTATTAATGTAAACCTAACCACAACATGATACATATGAATCCAAATCAGCCCCTTACGAAGCAACGCATAAACTAGGGTTCAAGCTTCTGTCACTCTAGCAACCCATCATCTACTTATTACTTCCCAATGCCTTCCTCTAGGCCCAAATAATGGTGAAGAGTCATGTAGTCTACGTTCACATAACACCACTAGAGGAGAGACAACATACATCTCGTCAAAATATCAAACGAATACCAAATTCACATGCCTACTAATAGAAAGACTTCACCCATGTCCTCAGGAACTAACGTAACTACTCACAAAGCATATTCATGTTCATGATCAGAGGAGTATTAATATGCATTAAGGATCTGAACATATGATCTTCCACCAAATAAACCAATTAGCATCAACTACAAGGAGTAATCAACACTACTAGCAACCCACAGGTACCAATTTGTGGTTTGGATACAAGATTGGATACAAGAGATGAACTAGGGTTTGAGAGGAGATGGTGCTGGTGAAGATGTTGATGGAGATTGACCCCTTCCTGATGAGAGGATCATTGGTGATGATGGTGGTGATGATTTCCCCCCTCCTGGAGGGAAGTTTCCCCGGCAGAACAGCTCCGCCAGAGCCCTAGATTGGTTCCACCAAGGTTCCGCCTCGTGGCGGCGGAGTTTCTCCTAAAAGCTTGCTTATGATTTTTTCCAGGGTAGAAGACTTCATATAGCAGAAGATGGTCACCGGAGGGCCACCATGTTGGGGAACGTAATAATTTCAAAAAAAATTTGACGCACACGCAAGATCATGGTGATGCATAGCAACGAGAGGGGAGAGTGATGTCCACGTACCCTCGTAGACCGTGAGCGGAAGTGTTATAACAACGCGGTTGATGTAGTCGTACGTCTTCACGATCCGACCGATCCAAGTACCGAATGTATGACACCTCCGAGTTCTAGCACACGTTCAGCTCGATGACGTCCCTCGTACTCCGATCCAGCCGAGTGTCGAGGGAAAGTTCTGTCAGCACGACGGCATGGTGACGATCTTGATGTTCTACCGTCGCAGGGCTTCGCCTGACTATGGTGGAGGGGGCACCGCACATGGCTAACAGATCAAGAGATTAATTGTTGTTGTGTCTAGAGGTGCCCCCTGCCCCCGTATATAAAGGAGCAAGGAGGGAGGCGGCCGGCCAAGAGGAGGGCGCGCCAAGGGGGGAGTCCTACTCCCACCGGGAGTAGGACTCCTCCTTTCCTTGTGGGAGTAGGGGAGAAGGAAAGATGAGGAGAGGGAAAAGGAAAAGGGGGCTGCACCCCTTGTCCAATTCGGACCAGAGGGGGGGCGCATGCCTCCTTCCTTTTGGCCTCTCTCCTCTATTCCCGTATGGCCCAATAAGCCCATATACTCCCCGGCGAATTCCCGTAACTCTCCGGTACTCCGAAAAATACCCGAATCACTCGGAACCTTTCCGAAGTCCGAATATAGTCGTCCAATATATCGATCTTTACGTCTCGAACATTTCGAGACTCCTCGTCATGTCCCCGGTCTCATACGTGACTCTGAACTCCTTCGGTACATCAAAACTCATAAACTCATAATAAAACTGTCATCGAAACCTTAAGCGTGCGGACCCTACGGGTTCGAGAACTATGTAGACATGACCGAAACACGTTTCCGGTCAATAACCAATAGCGGAACCTGGATGCTCATATTGGCTCCCATATATTTTACGAAGATCTTTATCTGTCAAACCGCATAACAACATACGTTGTTCCCTTTGTCATCGGTATGTTACTTGCCCGAGATTCGATCGTCGGTATCTCAATATCTAATTCCATCTCGTTACCGGCAAGTCTTTTTACTCGTTATGTAATGCATCATCCCGCAACTAACTCATTAGTCACATTGCTTGCAAGGCTTATAGTGATGTGCATTACCGAGAGGGCCCAGAGATACCTCTTCGACAATCGGAGTGACAAATCCTAATCTCGAAATACGCCAACTCAACATGTACCTTCGGAGACACCTGTAGAGCTCCTTTATAATCACCCAGTTACGTTCTGACGTTTGGTAGCACACAAAGTGTTCCTCTGGTAAACGGGAGTTGCATAATCTCATAGTCATAGGAACATGTATAAGTCATGAAGAAAGCAATAGCAACATACTAAACGATCAAGCGCTAAGCTAACAGAATGGGTCAAGTCAATCACACCATTCTCCTAATGATGTGATCCAGTTAATCAAATGACAACACATGTCTATGGCTAGGAAACTTAACCATCTTTGATTCAACGAGCTAGTCAAGTAGAGGCATACTAGTGACACTTTGTTTGTCTATGTATTCACACATGTACTAACTTTCCGGTTAATACAATTCTAGCATGAATAATAAACATTTATCATGAAATAAGGAAATAAATAATAACTTTATTATTGCCTCTAGGGCATATTTTCTTCAGTCTCCCACTTGCACTAGAGTCAATAATCTAGTTCACATCACCATGTGATTTAACACCAATATTCATATCTGTATATGATTAACACCCATAGTTCACATCGTCATATGACCAACACCCAAAGGGTTACTAGAGTCAATAATCTAGTTCACATCGCTATGTGATTAACACCCAAAGAGTACTAAGGTGTGATCATGTTTTGCTCGTGGGAGAAGCTTAGTCAACGGGTCTGTCACATTCAGAGCCGTATGTATTTTGCAAATATTCTATGTCTACAATGCTCTGCACGGAGCTATTCTAGCTAATTGCTCCCACTTTCAATATGTATCCAGTTTGAGACTTAGAGTCATCTGGATCGGTGTAAAAGCTTGCACCGATGTAACTATTTACGACGGGCTCTTTTATCACCTCCATAATCGACAAATATTTCCTTTGTCCTCACTAAGGATATTCTTGACCAATGTTCAGTGATCTATTCCTAGATCACTACTGTACTCCCTTGCCAAATTCAGAGCAAGGTATACAATAGGTCTGGTACATTGCATAGCATACTTTATAGAACCTATGACTGAGGCATGGGGAATGACTTTCATTCTCTTTTCTATCTTCTTCCATGGTCGGGATTTGAGTCTTACTCAATTTCACACCTTTGCAACACAGGCAAGAACTCTTTCTTTGACTGTTCCGTTTTGAACTACTTCAAAATCTTGACAAGGTATGTACTTATTGAAAAACTTATCAAGCGTCTTAATCTATCTCAATAGATTTTGGTGCTCAATATGTAAGTAGCTTTACTGAGGTCTTTCTTTTAAAGAACTCCTTTCAAATACTCCTTTATGCTTTCTAGAAAAATTATACATCATTTCTGATCAACAATATATTACTCACATATATTTATCAAAAAGGCGGTAGTGCTCCCACTCACTTTATTGTAAATACAGGCTTCACCGCAAGTCTGTATAAAACTATATGCTTTGATCAACTTATCAAAGCGTATATTCCAACTTTGAGATGCTTGCACCATTCCATAGATAGATTGCTAGAGCTTGCACATTTTGTTAGCACCTTTAGGATTGACAAAACCTTCTGGTTGCATCATATACAACTCTTCTTTAAGAAAACCATTAAGGAATGCAGTTTTGACATCCATTTGCCAGATTTCATAAAATGTGGCAATTGCTAACATGATTCGGACAGACTTAAGCATCGCTACAGTTGAGAAAATCTCATTGTAGTCAACACCTTGAACTTGTCGAAAACCTTTTTGCGACAAGTCGAGCTTTGTAGATAGTAACACTACTATCAGCATCTGTCTTCCTCTTGAAGATCCATTTATACAATATGGCTTGTCGATCATCGGGCAACTCCACCAAAGTCCACACTTTGTTCTCATACATGGATCCCATCTCAGATTTCATGGCCTCAAGCCATTTCGCGGAATCTGGGCTCATCATCGCTTCCTCATAGTTTGTAGGTTCATCATGGTCTAGTAACATGACTTCTAGAACAGGATTACCGTACCAATCTAGTGCGGACTGTACTTTGGAAGACCTACGAGGTTTTGTAGTAACTTGATCTGAAGTTTCATGATCATCATCATTAGCTTCCTCACTAATTGGTGTAGGAATCACTAGAACTGATTTCTGTGATGAACTACTTTCCAATTCGGGAGAAGGTACAAATTACCTTATCAAGCTCTACTTTCCTCCCACTCACTTCTTTCGAGAGAAACTCCTTCTCTTGAAAGGATCCATTCTTAGCAACGAATGTTTTGCCTTTAGATCTGTGATAGAAGGTGTACCCAACAATTTCCTTTGGGTATTCTATGAAGACGCACTTCTTCGATTTGGGTTCGAGCTTATCAGGTTGAAAACCCTTTTCATATAAGCATCGCAACTCCAAACTTTAAGAAACGATAGCTTAGGTTTACTGCTAAACCATAGTTCATACGGTGTCGTCTTAACGGATTTAGATGGTGCCCTATTAAACATGAATGCAACTATCTCTAATGCATAACCCCAAAACGATAGTGGTAAACCGATAAGAGACATCATAGATCGCACCATATCTAGTAAAGTACGATTACGACGTTCGGACACACCATTACATTATGGTGTTCTAGGTGGTGTGAGTTGCGAAACTATTTCACATTGTTTCAAATGAAGGCCAAACTCGTAGCTCAAATATTCATTTCTACGATTAGATCATAGAAACTTTATTTTCTTGTTACGATGATTTTTCCACTTCACTCTGAAATTCTTTGAACCTTTCAACTATTTCAGACTTATGTTTCATCAAGTAGATATACCCATATCTTCTCAAATCATCTTGTGAAGTTCAGAAAATAACGATACTTGCCACGAGCATCAACACTCATTGGATCGCATACATCGGAATGTATTATTTCCAATAAGTTAGTAGCTCGTTCCATTGTTTCGGAGAACGGAGTTTTAGTCATCTTGCCCAAAAGGCATGGTTCTCAAGCATCAAATGATCCATAACCAAGTGATTCCAAAAAAAATCCATCTTAATGGAGTTTCTTCATGCGCTTTACACCGATATGACCCAAACGGAAGTGCCACAAATAAGTTGCACTATCATTATTAATTTTGCATCTTTTGGCATCAATATTATGAATATGTGTATCACTACAGTCGAGATCCAACAAACTATTTTCATTGGGTGTATGACCATTGAAGGTTTTATTCATGTAAATAGAACAACAATTATTCTCTGACTTTAAATGAATAACCGTATTGCAATAAACATGATCAAATCATATTCATGCAAAGGCCAAATAACATTTATTTAGGTTTAACACTAATCCCAAAAGTGTGTGATGATGATCATATCAATCTTGTAACTACTTCCAACACTCATCGTCACTTCACCCTCAACTAGTCTCAGTTTATTCTGTAACTCCTATTTCGAGTTACTAATATTTAGCAACCGAACAAGTATCAAATACTCAGGGGCTACTATAAACACTAGTAAGGTACACATCAATAACCTGTATATCAAATATACCCTTGTTCACTTTGCCATCCTTCTTATCCACCAAATATTCAGAGCATTTCCGTTTCTAGTGACCATTTCCTTTGCAGTGTAAGCACTCAGTTTCAGGCTTTGGTCTAGCATTGGGCTTCTTCGCGTGAGTGACAACTTGCTTGTCATTCTACTTGAAGTTCCCTTTCTTTCCCTTTGCCATTTTTCTTGAAACTAGTGATCTTGTCAATCATCAACACTTGATGCTCTTTCTTGATTTCTACCTTCGTTGATTTCAACATCGCGAAGAGCTCGGGAATCATTTTCGTCATCCTTTGCATACTATAGTTCATCACGAAGTTCTACTAACTTGGTGATGGTGACTAGAGAACTCTGTCAATCACTATCTTATCTAGAAGATTAAAGCCCACTTGATTCAAGTGATTGAAGTACCCAGACAATCTGAGCACATGCTCACTAGTTGAGCGATTCTCCTCCATCTTTTAGCTATAGAACTTGTTGGAGACTTCATATCTCTCAACTCGGGTATTTGCTGGAAATATTAACTTCAACTCCTGGAACATCTCATATGGTCCAGGACGTTCAAACCGTCTTTGAAGTCCCGATTCTAAGCCGTTAAGCATGGTGCACTAAACTATCAAGTAGTCATCATATTGAGCTAGCCAAACGTTCATAACGTCTGCATCTGCTCCTGCAATAGGTCTGTCACCTAGCGGTGCATTAAGGACATAATTCTTTTGTGCAGCAATGAGGATAAACCTCAGATCACGGATCCAATCCGCATCATTTCTACTAACATCTTTCAACACAATTTTCTCTAGGAACATATCAAAATAAACATATGAAAGCAACAACGCAAGCTATTGATCTACAACATAATTTGCAAAATACTACCAGGACTAAGTTCATGATAAATTTAAGTTCAATTAATCATATTACTTAAGAACTCCCACTTAGACAGACATCTCTCTAGTCATCTAAGTGATCACATGATCCAAATCAACTAAACCATGTCCGATCATCACATGAGATGGACTAGTTTCAATGGTGAACATCACTATGTTGATCATATATACTATATGATTCACATTCGACCTCTCGGTCTCCGTGTTCCGAGGCCATATCTGTATATCCTAGGCTCGTCACATTTAACCTGAGTATTCCGCGTGTGCAACTGTTTTGCACCCGTTGTATTTTAACGTAGAGCCTATCACACCCGATCATCACATGGTGTCTCAGCACTAAGAACTTTCGCAACGGTGCATACTCAGGGAGAACACTTCTTGATAATTTAGTGAGAGATCATCTTAAAATGCTACCGTCAATCAAAACAAAATAAGATGTATCAAAGATAAACATCATATGCAATCAAAAATATGTGACATGATATGGCCAACATCATCTTGTGGCTTTGATTTCCATCTCCAAAGCATCGTCATGATCTTCATCGTCACCGACATGACACCATGATCTCCATCATCTTGATCTATATCAATGTGTCGTCACATGGTCGTCTCGCCAATTATTTCTCTTGCAACTATTGCTATCACATAGCGATAAAGTAAAGCAATTATTTGGCGCTTGCATCTTATGCAATAAAGAGACAACCATAAGGCTTCTGCCTGTTGCCGATAACTTCAACAAAACATGATCATCTCATACAACAATTTATATCTCATCATGTCTTGACCATATAACATCACAACAAGCCCTGCAAAAACAAGTTAGACGTCCTCTACTTTGTTGTTGCAAGTTTTACGTGGCTGCTACGGGCTGAGCAAGAACCGTTCTTACCTACGCATCAAAACCACAACGATAGTTCGTCAAGTTAGTGATGTTTTAACCTTTGCAAGGACCGGGCGTAGCCACACTAGGTTCAACTAAAATGAGAGAGACAGACACACGCCAGTCACCTTTAAGCAACGAGTGCTCGTAACGGTGAAACCAGTCTCGCGTAAGCGTACGCGTAATGTCGGTCCAGGCCGCTTCATCTCACAATACCGCCGAACCAAAGTATGACATGCTGGTAAGCAATATGACTTATATCACCCACAACTCACTTGTGTTCTACTCGTGCATATGACATCTACGCATAAAACCAGGCTCTGATACCACTGTTGGGGAACATAGTAATTTTAAAAAAATTCCTACGCACACGCAAGATCATGGTGATGCATGGCAACGAGAGGGGAGAGTGATGTCCACGTACCCTCGTAGACCGTAAGCGGAAGCGTTATGACAATGCGGTTGATGTAGTCGTACGTCTTCATGATCTGACTGATCCAAGTACCGAACGTATGACACCTCCGAGTTCTAGCACACGTTCAGCTCGATGACGTCTCTCGTACACCGATCCAGCCGAGTGTTGAGGGAGAGTTCTGTCAGCACAACGGCCTGGTGATGATCTTGATGTTCTACCGTCGCAGGGCTTCGCCTAAGCACCGCTACAATATTATTGAGGAGGACTATGGTGGAGGGGGGCACCGCACACGGCTAAGAGATCAACAGATCAATTGTTGTTGTGTCTAGAGGTGCCCCCTGCCCCCGTATATAAAGGAGCAAGGGGGGAGGCGGCCGGCCAAGAGGAGGGCGCGCCAAGGTGGGAGTCCTACTCCCACCGGGAGTAGGACTCCTCCTTTCCTTGTGGGAGTAGGGGAGAAGGAAACATGAGGAGAGGGAAAAGGAAAAGGGGGCTGCACCCCTTGTCCAATTCGGACCAGAGGGGGGGCGCAGGCCTCCTTCCTTTTGGCCTCTCTCCTCTATTCCCATATGGCCCAATAAGGCCCATATACTCCCTGGCGAATTCCCGTAACTCTCCGGTACTCTGAAAAATACCCGAATCACTCGGAACCTTTCCGAAGTCCGAATATAGTCGTCCAATATATCGATCTTTACGTCTCGACCATTTCGAGAGTCCTCGTCATGTCCCCGGTCTCATCCAGGACTCTGAACTCCTTCGGTACATCAAAACTCATAAACTCATAATAAAATTGTCATCGATACCTTAAGCGTGCGGACCCTACGGGTTCGAGAACTATGTAGACATGACCGAAACATGTTTCCGGTCAATAACCAATAGCGGAACCTGGATGCTCATATTGGCTCCCACATATTATACGAAGATCTTTATCTGTCAAATGGCATAACAACATACGTTGTTCCCTTTGTCATCGGTATGTTACTTGCCCGAGATTCGATCGTCGGTATCTCAATACCTAGTTCAATCTCGTTACCGGCAAGTCTCTTTACTCGTTATGTAATGCATCATCCCGCAACTAACTCATTAGTCACATTGCTTGCAAGGCTTATAGTGATGTGCATTACCGAGAGGGCCCAGAGATACCTCTCCGACAATCGGAGTGACAAATCCTAATCTCGAAATATGCCAACTCAACATGTACCTTCGGAGACACCTGTAGAGCTCCTTTATAATCACCCAGTTACGTTCTGACGTTTGGTAGCACACAAAGTGTTCCTCTGGTAAACGGGAGTTGCATAATCTCATAGTCATAGGAACATGTATAAGTCATGAAGAAAGCAATAGCAACATACTAAACGATCAAGCGCTAAGCTAACAGAATGGGTCAAGTCAATCACACCATTCTCCTAATGATGTGATCCCGTTAATCAAATGACAACACATGTGTATGGCTAGGAAACTTAACCATCTTTGATTCAACGAGCTAGTCAAGTAGAGGCATAGTAGTGACACTTTGTTTGTCTATGTATTCACACATGTACTAACTTTCCGGTTAATACAATTCTAGCATGAATAATAAACATTTATCATGAAATAAGGAAATAAATAATAACTTTATTATTGCCTCTAGGGCATATTTCCTTCACACCAAGGGGCCCATGAGGCAGGGGGCGCACCTAGTAGGGGTGGTCGCGCCCCCCACCCTCGTGGCCAGGGTGTGGGCCCCCTTTGGTACTTCTTTCGCTCAATAATTCTTATTAATTCCAAAAATGACTTTCATGGAGTTTCAGGACTTTTGGAGCTATGCGGAATAGGTTTCCAATATTTGCTCCTTTTCCAGCCAGAATACCAGCTGCCGGCATTCTCCCTCTTCATGATATACCTTGTAAAATAAGAGACATTAGCCATAAGTATTGTGACATATTGTGTAATAACAGCCCATAATGCAATAAATATCGATATAAAAGCATGATGCAAAATAGACGTATCACCAAGCAACACTATGTAAACGGTACCTGCACACAAAGAACAAATACTTGCAACCCAATGCGTAAGAGGGGTTGTCAATCGCTCCATGGTAAAAAGATAGATTAAATTGTATGAGATTGGACAAATAGATCTTGCAAAAACACAAAATAAAAAAAGTGCAGCAAGGTATTTTTGGTTTTTTGAATAATAGATCTGAAAACAATATGATAGAAAATAGACCCGGGGGGGCATAGATTATCACTAATGGCTTCTCTCGAGAAAATAGCATACGGTGGGTAAACAAATTACTGTTGGGCAATTGATAGAAGAGCAAATAATTAAGACGATATCCAAGGCAATGATCGTGTATACAGGCATCACGTCCAAGATTAGTAGACCGAAACGATTCTGCATCTACTACTATTACTCCAGCATGTATCTAGTGTATTAAGTTCATGGAGAAACGAAGTAATACAATAAGAATGATGACATGATGTAGAAAAGATATATTCATGTAGGAATAGACCCCATCTTTTTATCCTTAATAGCAACGATACATGCATGCCTCGCTACCCCTTTTGTCACTAGGTGAGGACACCGCAAGATTGAACCCATCATAAAGCACCTTTTCCCATTGCAAGAAAAATCAATCTAGTTGGCCTAACTAAACCAAAGATCCAGAGAATAAATATGAGGCTATAACAACCATGCATATAAGAGATCAAAGAAAACTCAAATAATACTCATAAATAGATCTGATCATAAACTCGCACTTCATTGGATCCCAACGAACACACCGCAAAAAGTCACTACATCAAAAAGATCTCCAAGAACATCCAGGAGAACACTGTATTGAGAATCAAAAAGAGAGAAGAAGCCATCTAGCTAATGCCTACGGACCCGTAGGTCTACGGTGAACTACTCACACATCTTCGGAGGAGCACCAATGAGGATGATGAACCCCTCCGTGATCGTGTTCCCCTTAGGCAGAGTGTCGGAATAGGGCTCTAGATTGGATCTCGTGGTTCTGGAACTTGCGGCGGGTGGAATTGTGTTTCGATCACTCCCCTAGGGTTTTGGAATATATGAGTATTTATAGAGCTGAGAGGCGGTGGAGGAGACCTCGTGGGCCCCACCACCCACTTGGGCCCGCCTGGGCCTCTTGGTGTGCCTAGGTGTTTTGTGCTCCCCTCGACCTCCCCTATAGTACTTCTTTTGCCCACTAGGTGCCTTCTGGTCCAGAAAAATCTCCAAAAAGTTTTGCTGTGTTTGGACTCTGTTTGGTACTGATACTCTATGAAGTAAAAAACAAGCAAAAAACAACAACTGGCACTGGGCACTATGTCGATAGGTTAGTCCAAAAAAATGATATAAAGTTGCTACAAATGATTGTAAAACATCCAAGAATGATAATATAATAGCATGGAACAATCAAAAATTATAGATACATTGGAGACGTATCACGCTCCGTCCCGAAAGTCCTCTCCTTATTTTTCTAGGTCAAAAGACCTTATGTACCAGAAGATGGGCACCAAAGGTGGGACGAGGAGCCCACTACCCACCAGGGCATGCCTGCAGGGGGTGGCGCGCCCTGGTGCCTAGTGGGCACGTGGGTAGCCCCCTCCGGTTGTTCTTTTCTCCAGTTTTTTAAATTTATTCCAAAATAATTCTCCGTAAAATTTTAGCTCATTTGGAGATGTGCAGAGTAGGTATCTCTGACATCACTTTTTTAGGTCCAGAATTCCAGCTGCCAGCATTCTCCTCTCTGTGCAAAACTTGCATATTATGAGAGAAAAGGCATTAGAATTACTCAATATAATGTTAAAATGCATAAAAACACTATAAATAATAGTAGGAAAACATGATATAAAATGGACGAACAAGCGGTGGTGTTGCAAGCTTACTCAAAACAGAAGGTGAATCAAGTGCAGAGCTACATAACGTCCCCTTGTCTTAGAGGGAACGGTCTTGGTTCTATCATCCTTAAGATTCTTCATAGTGATCAACAGATATAAATCCCAAGTGACTCAGCAAATAAAGCTATGCTCCTCGACAATGGCGCCAGAGGTCTAGATAACCCACAATTATAGGGGATCACAACAGTTTTCGAGGGTAGAGTATTCAACCCAAATTTCTTAATTCGACACAAGGGGAGCCAAAGAATATTTGCAAGTATTAGCAGTTGAGTCATTAATTCAACCGCACTTGGAGAGTAAATATCTGTAGTAGAGTGATCAGTAGCATAGTAACATCATAATTTGGTAGCAATAGTAGCAGTAGTAATGGCAATGGTAACAGTAACAACAATATTTTTGTAGCAATTGTGGCAGTAGTGGCAACAATAGTAACTTAGCAACGATCAATATGTGAAAAGCTTGTATGCATTGGATCGGTGATTGTGTTGGATAACATTCATCATGCAACAGTCATAACCTAGGGCAACACAGAACTAACTCCATCATCAATATAATGTAGGCACGTATTCGGTATATAGTCATACGTGCTTGCGATAAGAACTTGCATGGCATCTTTTGTCCTACCCTCCCGTGGCAGCGGGGTCCATAAGGAAACTAAGGGATATTAAGCCCTCCTTTTAACAGAGAACCGGGACAAAGCATTAACACATAGTGAATACATGAACTCCTCAAACTACGGTAATCACCCGAAAGAATCCAATTATTGTCACCTTGGGGTATGCGGATCATAACACATAGAAGGTGCATACAACCGGCAAGATCAGATCAAGAACACAAATATATCCATGAAAAGATAAACGGTTCAGATCTGAAATCATGGCACTCGAGCCCTAGTGAGAAGCATTAAGCATAGAAAAGTCATAGCAACATCAATCTCAGAACATGGTGGATACTAGGGATCGAGCCCTAACAAAACTAACTCGATTACATGATGAATCTCATCCAAGCCATCACCGTCCAGCAGGCCTACGAAGAAATTACTCACTCCCGACGGTGAGCATCATGAAACTTGGTGATGGAGGATGGTTGATGATGACGAAGAGGGAAGACCCCCCTCTCCGGAGCCCCGAACGGACTCCAGATCTGGCCTCCCGATGAAGAACAGGAGGTGCCCGTATTGTAAAATGTGATGAAACTTCCTCCCCTAAATTTTCTCAGGAAATAGGAATTTATAGAGTTGGAGTTAGGGTCAGCAGAGCCTCGAGGGGCCCACTACTCATCAGGGCGCGCCAGAGGGTGGTGGCGCGGCCTGGTGCCTAGTGGGCAGCATGCCCACCCTCTAGTGGGTCTTTACTCCAATATTTCTCTTTTATTCCCAAATAATTCTCCAAGAAGTTTCGTCCAATTCCGAGAACTTTATTTCTGCACAAAAACAACACCATGGTAGTTCTGCTAAAAATAGCGTCAGTCCGAGTTAGTTTCATTCAAATTAGAGTCGAAAACAAGAGCAAAAGTGTTTGGAAAAGTAGATACAACAGAGACATATCAATTTTTCCAACAGTCTCCCACTTGCACTACAATCAATAATCTAGTTAGCACTTTTAACTTTTACAACAATGGCCATCCGGTGTCAGTCCATGCTTTGCTTGTGGTATAGACCTCGTGCTATCGAATCTGACAACTTCATATCCATGTGTATCATTTGCATTTCAATGTATCCGTCATGCTTTCACATAAATTCATAATTTGTGTGAAATAAGCTTAGTATATATGGAATCATCGTTAAGACCTTCGATTCCTTAGATTGAGCTACATAACCACTATTTGAAAACAATGTTCTTTTTGCACAATCATATAGAAATCATACCAAGTTCATAAGTGAACTTTTTATTCATCACCCACTATTGTTGCTTCTAAGGTGACAATATACTTAACTTTCTGTTATATAATTCACCACAATAACTTTCTTGGACCAATTCCAATTTACTGTGCCACCATAAATCTTTTAAAGTGAAATTTTCTTGGAGCACCAATTGAAGATTTTGTTGTTGTTGTTGTACTTCTTACATCAAGCATGTATTGATGTAACTCCTTACAACAATCTCTTCATTATCTCCATATGCGAGAAACATGCCATAATGCTTAACGACATTTTCACTGTTGGCCTAGGATCAACAATTTGACCATTCTGGTAACTTTACTCACAACTTACATGGAGTACTTGGACATATCTGGTTATTTACACATGCCATCGAGTTAACACAAGTGTGATTGAAATCATGTATTTCACTCATCAGTATTTCAAGATACTGATTCTTGCTAAGAACTCCTTCCATGTGTGTAGCGAACCGATCTCAGATGGTCAAGTCTCTGTGCTTAAGTGTCACCCCTGGATGGGTATGCTGACACACACAGTACTTGAGGATTTATAACAGAGGTAAATCACATGTATAAAGTAACGTAAATAATATTACCTCAATCCATAAAGCAAAAGAAACAACAAGGTTCTGGATTCCCATAAACACCAATGACAAGGTTGAGTGTAGAAATCGTAACCCTAACGTATCACTTACTCGTCGTAAGAAATCCTGCAACATGAGATGTTGCAGCCATGTAGGTCAGTACATTGAATGTACTGGCAAATTCACACCATAGGATAATGATAAATAATATCTATCACTACATGCATATCTGGCTGGTGGAAAGCTCTAAGGTTACAGTTTTGCATAAAGCCAATTTTTCCCTACAACAAAGGAATAAATTTTATTTAACTATGATGGTGGTTTTTAAGCATTGAGAAGGTTCACCCAACTCAATCACAATTAAGCATCATCATTAAACCCAACTAAATTATATTAAGAGTGATGAGATCCACATGATAATCTAAGAACTAGATACTCAAAACGTCCATAACCGGGGACACGGCTAACCATGATTAGTTTGTACACTCTACGGAGGTTTGCGCACTTTTCCCACAAGACTCGACCGCCTCCGTTGTATTTCTCGCAATCGCACTACAAGGTGTTTGAGAAACGGATGACCGAGACATAGTCTTTTAGAAGCATTTACTCTCTACTCTGGGCGGACCGATACACCTACAATCCCCCTACATCTACTAGTCCACCTCTTCAAGAGCTCACACAACTTACTCAACTATGCCAGAGCCCATAATGGCTTGTGGCTGCACACGGAAGTTTCTAGCATGAATAATCTTATGATCCCTTTGAGCCTGGGTGGCAGTCCATAGGATAATCACATGGTAACCCCGGGATTTCCAAAAAAACAGGTAACACTGGGTTCCCCAGGTGCCTCAATCCACCCAGATGTGTATTAAAGTAGCTACCTTAAGTTAACCATTAAATAACAATACTCACATCTGTCATGGATACACTCACCCAATCCACGTCTACAAGCAAGGCATAGTAATATATGCAACGTAGAAGTAACTCCCAAAGGTTTGATAATAAACAAAGTAATAGGTTCTACCTCATCATCTACTTCCCAATACCCACATGTTATCAATACCTTACCATGCAATGTTTGAGGGTGAAACTAATGCATAAAACTGGGTATGAAAGGGATACGATCAAAGTGTGAACTTGCCTGTACTGTTCATGAAGATGATTCACACTCAACTCCTGATAGTTCTATTCGTCACACTCCGTTCAATCTATCGTAAGCAACCAATAGTAACCACACATAAGCAATCACTCAAAAAATCGGAAAGAACGAAGAAGACAATTCGGAAAACATCAAAATCAAGAAAATAGCTCTTGCAACATAAAACAATTTCTAACTGTACCAAAATTAAGTGAATTTGGCCGTATCAGAATGTTTAGGTTAAGAGCTTTGATTTGCAAAAAGAATCAACTAAATCGGAGTTATAAAACTCGAGTTACGATCAAAAGAAGTTCAAATACTAAACTGTTTGAAATTCAAATTTTAAACTTTCAAAAACATGTTTAAGTTGATTATCTAGATAGAGGGGATCATAACAAAGAAGTAGGCATTGGTTTTGTTGGATTTGGACAAGTGCGTAAAATGTTGTGAGTGTTTGAAATCTAGGGGCTATACTGCAATTAAAATACTTACAAACGGGTCCCTGGCCACAAAACAAATCTAATATGTAGAACGTTCGCAGCCGAGGCTTATATAGCGAAAACATCCAGTGCCAACACTAAAAGAATGAACGTTCGTTAGCTAAACATACTGGTTTGAAATATAAAAAACGAAACCTAGATCTAATCAGGACCGTCGAACCTAGATCTAACGGACGAGGGAGGAGTTGGGAGGTACTGCGGTGGTGGAGGTCAACGTCACCGAAGAAGGAGGTTGCGGCGGCTCGGGCATCAAGGGGACAGCTGCTCCGGTGGTCCTCCGGCGTGGCAGAGGGGTCAGGGAGAAGCGGTGCGACTAGGGGACTCTGAAGGGGATGGTGGCGTCGAGCGTAGGCGGTGGTGGAGCGCGGGGCAACGGCGGCGGATCTCGTCGGAACTCGCAACTCCGGCGAGGTTTTGCACGGGCGTAGGGGCGGTGGTGGCTGCAGTTTGAGGGGGAAATGGGGCCGGGATCGAGGGTTTATAAAGGGGGCGAGGCATGGGTGGGCTTGGTGGGCTGGGGGGCTCGGGGGCGGTGGCTTATAAGAGGGGCCGGCTGGGGTTGGGTCGCTACAAGATGGTATTAGTGCACACACTGATTGTAGGACACGACCACTAAGCTAAAGCCCTAGATCACTACTCTCTTCTCATTTCGGACTCCTCTCCCTTTTCTACTCTTTAGGATGTCAGATGCAAGGAACAAGTCACACAACCGGCTTCGCTCCACTACCCTGCTCAGTGTCACATTTACCCCATGGTACAAAGAACCATCCAGCAGAAGAAAGAAGCAATGAAAGGAACCCTCATGGAAATTTTAGAAGAACCGGTGATGAAGGAAGATGTCGAGGAGGCACACACAAAGGAAACAAAATTAAAGCCTGCACCAAGTCATGCTATTCATGTGGGGAAGAAGGAGACATCTCCCAAAATTGTCTGAATGGGGATCTAGTAGAATTCCCGACAGAGGATGTAGAGTATGACCCACAGGAAATAGAAGCCCTGATTGGAACGGAAAAATCCAGGAAGAGAAGTAGATTGGATACAAGGAAGGACCTGAGCCATATCACTTGTTTAAGGTGCAAGGCGTGAGGGCACTACTTCAACAGTTGCCCAAAAAGGAAGCCGAGGACCCAAGGAGGCTATGTAATCATGAGGAAACCTCGAGACTTGTCAGAAGTAATATGTTTCTTCTGTAATAAAGCAGGGCACTTTGCAAGAGATTGTCCCAAGGAGAAGGAGACTTGTGCTAAATAGTTGAGTTAGCAACAAAAGAAATGTAGTTGTAGTAGTGGGAACAAATTCTTTTACATTAAGGTGTTGAGTTGAGGCATGTACTGGGAATGCAGGAGATTGTAATAATTTGAGAATCAATAAAGTTAGCATAGTTGAGTACGTTACAAGACCTCTTTCAGTGGTGGTCTAGCATATGTAGGGGAAAGTAGGTGTAACTGTCCACCCAGAGTAAAGAGTTATTGTTTCAGAAAGACTGTGTCTCGTTTCTCCGACTATGGATGTATTCGAGTCTTGTGGGGAAAAGTGTGCAAACCTCTGCAGAGTGTACAAAACTAATCATGGTTAGCCGTGTCCCCAGTTATGGACATTTTGAGTATCTAGTTCTTGGATTATCATGTGGATCTCATGACTCTTAATATAATTTGATTGGGTTTAATGATGATGCTTAATTTGGATTGAGTTGGGTGAACCTTCTCAATGTTTAACAACCACCATGATAGTTAAATAAAATTTATTCCTTTGTTGTATGGAAAAATTGGCTTTAGGCAAAGCTATAACCATAGAGCTTTCCACCAACCATATATGCATGTAGTGATAGCATTATTCTGTTCAATACTTTCTTGTGTTACATTGCCAGCATATTCCATGTGCTGACCTGTTTCGGGCTACAACGTTTATGTTGCAGACTTTTTAGACGACGAGTAAGGTGCCTTAGGTCGTGATCTTTCACTCAGTGATGTCGTTGGAGTTGATGGACTCACTTTATCTTCCAAGCCTTCCGCTGTTATCGTATTTAGATGGCCCTATGCCATATTTATTGTAATAAGTTCTCTTGTGAGACATTCGATGTAATAAGTGTGTGATTACTACTTTGTTATAAATCCTTCAAGTATTGTGCGTGTCAGCATTACCGATCCAGGGATGACACTGATGCACAGAGATCAGACTGTTTGAGGTCTGGTCGCTACAATGTGACTTCGACAAGAACACTCTTCTTAACATTTTTCATACTAAACTGCATTAGTGCTTTTGTCAATATGTATTTTTTGCTAAGTCCGATTAGACACTACTATGTCTGTATATTATTATGTCTAATACAAGGACTATATTGGCTAAGTAATTTACTGAAAACTATTTTCAAAAAAGTCTTAATCTATGTCAAGAAATATAATTTCCAATCAACAATGTGTCATGCACACACAATGGTTAGAAATATTATCATGCTCCTACTTACTTTCTTGTAAATACAAACATCTTTGTTTCTATCAATGAAATCATTTTATTTGATCAATTCATCATAACAAAGATTCCAACTCCACTATGCTTGCTTCTGATCACTACTAGATCTTTTGAAGTTTGCACACTTACTAGCATCTCTGGATCAAGAAAGTTACCTTGGACTGTATCAAATGTACATCCTTGGTTCTATTTCCATTTGTTATATCTCATAACCAAAATATTTACTAGTTTAATCTGAACTAACTTTAAGTATTACTATGATGAGACAATCTTGTCATAATCAACTCCTTACTCTTGTCATAAACTATTTGCAACAAGTCAAGTAATAAGTCTCCAACATATCCATAATTTTTGATTGTTCCATGCTGTTATATTATCATTCTTGGATGTTCTACATTCATTTTATAGCAACTTTATATCTTTTTTGGGACTAACCTATTGACATAGTGCCTAGTGTCAGTTGCTGTTTTTTTCTTCTTATTTTTACTTCGCAGAATATCCATATCAAATGGAGTCGAAATGCCACAAAACTTTTTCGAGATTGTTTGGACTAGAAGACAACTTGGGAGCTAAGGAAGCACCAAAGGGGAGGCCCATGGGGCCCACCACCCACCTGGGAGTGCCAGAGGCCCCTGGCGTGCCCTGATGGGTGGTGGGGCCTATGAGGTCTCCTCCGCCGCCTCTCAGCTCTATAAATACTCAGATATTGCAAAAACCCTAGAGGAGTGATCAAAACACAATTCCAGCCGCCGTAAGTTCCAGAACCACGAGATCCAATCTAGAGCCCTATTCCAGCACTCTGCCGGAGGGGAACACAATCATGGAGGGGTTAATCATCCTCATTAGTGCTCCTCCGATGATGCGTGAGTAGTTCACGATAGACCTACGGGTCCATAGGCAGTACCTAGATGGCTTCTTCTCTCTTTCTGATTCTCAATACAATGTTATCCTAGATGTTCTTGGAGATCTATTTGATGTAATGGTTTTTTGCGGTGTGTTTGTTGGGATCTGATCAAGTGCGAGTTTATGATCAGATCTATCTATGCGTATTATTTGAGTTTTCTTTGATCTCTTATATGCATGATCGTTATAGCTTCGTATCTCTTCTCTGAATCTTTGGTTTAGTTAGGCCAGCTAGATTTATTTTTCTTGCAATGGGAAAAGGTGCTTTGTGATGGGTTCGATCTTGCGGTGTCCTCACCTAGTGACAGAAGGGGTAGCGAGGCATGCATGTATAGTTTCTATTAAGGATAAAAAGATGCGGGTCTATTCCTACATGAATAGGTCTTGTCTACATCATGTCATCGTTCTTATTGCATTTCTCCATTTCTCCATGAACTTATAACACTAGATACATGCTGGATAGCGATCAATGTGTGGAGTAATAGAAGTAGATGCAGAATCGTTTCGGTCTACTAATCTTGGATGTGATGCCTATATACACGATCATTGCCTTGGATATCGTCATAATTATTTGTTAGTCTATCAATTGCCCAACAGTAATTTGTTTACCCACTGTATGCTATTTTCTCGAAAGAAGCCACTAGTGAAATCTACGGCCCTGGGCCTATCTTTTATTATATTGTTTTCAGATCTATTATTCCAAAAACACAAAAATACCTTTCTGCACTTTTCTTTACTTATTTTATTTTGTGTTCTTGCTAGATTTATTTATCCAATCTCATACAATTTAATCTATCTTTTTACCGTGGAGGGATTGACAACCCCTCTTACACGTTGGGTTGCAAGTATTTGTTCTTTGTGTGCAGGTACCGTTTACATAGTGTTGCTTGGTTCTCCTACTGGATTGATAACCTTGGTTTCAGAACTGAGGGAAATACTTGCTATAGCTTTGCTGCATCATCCCTACCTCTTTGTGGAAATACCAACGCAGATTCAAGCTATTGTCAAAGGAATTCATGGCACCGTTGCCGGGGAGACATCATCAACATCTATCAGGTTCCTAATCACAAATCTCATCTCCTTGTAATTTACATTATTTTCCATTTGCATCTCGTTTTCATCTCCCCCACTTCACAAAAAATTGCCTTTTTTATGCGCCTTCTTTTTTGATTGCCTTTTTTCGTTCGATCTTTTGTTTTCTTGAACTTATCATCATGAGTGACTTTGGTATCACTACAAAAAATACACTTCCGTGATGATACGTGTTTGTTATAGTAGGTCGCGTTTTTTGTCATGCATGTACATCCATGACGATTTTATGACAGAATCAAGATAGTCATAACTATGCTGTCGTAGAAGTGTTCCATGACATTACCAAAATTATCATCACGGAAGTGTCCACTTCCATGACGATAAATCGCGCGTCACAGAAGTGCTTTCGTCAAGGGTGACCGACACGTGGCATCCACCGTAACGGAACGCCGTTAAGCTATCGGGTCGGGTTTTGGATCCGATAACCCGTTAACAGCCCCGACCAATGGGGATTTTCCACGTGTAAAATCATCATTGGCTGGAGGAAACACGTGTGGGCTCATCGTTGGGACAGATGTCATCCACTCATTGGACAGAAGGCGCCTATGATACGTTGACACATGGCACGGCCCAAAAGAGGCCCATTCTTGTGAAAAGGCCGGCCCGTTTGACTTGGTCAAAAGGTGGCGGGCCGGCCCATGGAAAGCCTGTTAACGGCCTATTCGCATATAGCCCATTTACATCCCGCTAACCCAAGGCCCGTTATGCACTATCCGAATTAGGCCCAGTAGCATCATCTGGGCCATCCAATATGATTCCAGCCCGTTTTCACTTCTGCCGCATGTATGGCCCATGACGTCTTTCGGTCCATATGAGGCCCTATGTAACTCTTGGCCTATTAACGATCCATGGTGAAACTGGCCCGTAATGAACATTTTATCACTTTACACCCATTAACGGCCCATGGTGAAACTGGCCCATAATGAACGGTGTATCACTTTATACCCATTAACGGCCCGTTATTCCGTTGGGCCGTTTCCAGCCCATGTTATCTTTTGGCCTTCTCAGAGTCCATTTATTCTTGGGCTCATTTCCAACATTCGTTTACTTACGGTCCGTTACTGTCATTTTCTGCTTGTGGGCCAAATTCAGCCCGTGGTTACAGTCGGCCCGTTTGTGGTCCGTTAATACGTTGGGCCGTTTTCACAGCGTCATCAAATGCGGGCTATTAACGATGGCCCGTTATGGTCGCCCCATGAACGGACGATTCCAACTCTAGCCCGTTTATGGCCATAATGCGGTCTGTTTGGCCCATGTTTGGCTAATCGATCATACAGTCCGTATAAGGCCCATTGATGATACAGCCCACAGAAGGCCCATTGTTTCTATGGCCCGTAGGAGGCCCATTGTTTCTACGGCCCGTAGAAGGCCCACTATTTCTATGGCCCGTAGGAGGCCCAGTGTCACTACAGTAAATATTAGCCCATGGTTATTGTGGCCTAGTTTTAAAAAATAGGTTATTGCAGCCACTAGCAAACCGCGGAAAAAGAACTGCAATGACTACAAGCAAACAAATAAACAAGACAACAAGGAAATAAATAAGCAAGCAACTAACGCTAGGCTATCACGGCTATTACACATATTACATCCACTAGGCATCAAAGTTCGCCACCAGTGCAAATATAGGGAACAAAGCAGCATATCATATACACTGGTTGTCAAAGTTGGCGACCAGCGCATATAAATGCCGCAGCAAAACAAATCCAGAACTGAAACCACTTCAGAAGATCTCAAGAAACAATATCCTGGGTACCCATAATGCCGGCAAGATGCTTAGCAAGCTTATTAACTTTCTCTTGTTTGGCGCTTAAATCCTCCAGCGCTTGCTATTGCACCAGAAAATATGCATCTGAATTCTGCAGGGACTTCCTCAGTCCTTCAGCTTCCTGTCGCAGCACATCTGATCGTTGTCTTTCAACTTGAAGTTGAGACTCAAGAAGACGAACTGATTCAGGCAGCGAGTTCAAAGATCTTGTGCCAGCAATAGTGGCCAGTAACTCAAACACTACATCAAGACCGGACTTTTGGGTTCCCTCACTGTCGTCAAGATAGTTTTTATCAGCTTTCTTGGAGACCAACAGGGATGTCTCACTATCTTGAACCTTATCTGCATTACTTCCTTTACCATTGGATAACGCGGTACTGTTCTCCAATATTTTGTCTACATTCTAAAAGAGAAACAAGCAGACACATCACATGTTTACCATGTTGTATATGAAACTCATTTTGGTAATTGAGTTCAGTAGTAAAGTGGACAAGATAACAACATGAAACAAAGATATACCTATGTACCATGGTCACTTTATGGTCTATATCATTCTAGTTTTTGTTGCCAAATCAAGATAGATACACAGTTCAAATAATATTTGTTCAAGACAAAGCCGAATAAACAGAATATAAGTGTGGGTAACTATAGAGCAATAACAACACTTGTAATGTGCATGACATGAGAACATAACTGTTTATTCAATTGAAACTTGAATCAACATAGAGCAGGTTACAACAACAAACCAATTAAAGACACGGGTTTAAAACATACCTGTTGCACCATTGGAGTTTCAATTCCATCCTTCAAAATTGAAAATAGTTGGTATGAGTAAATACAGTAATGCAAGAGCAAAGGAGTATGAACCATAGCTATAGAACCTGACCTAAGAACAAATCTTCTTCTCCTTTAAGCGTTGAGTTGGGATTCGGAGTGGTGGTCCTCGTGCTTTGGGAACTACAGTTCCCTTACTAACTGCTCGTGTTTGGGTGCTCTGTGGTGGAGACGGTGCTGTGTCAACTCAAACTGGGTTACTATCTGCCGGGGTTGGGGTTAGAAGGGGTGTAGCTAGTTCTCTGTCCAACTGGTAGGGGTACAATCTGCGAGAGTCTGGGTTATGTGTGGTGGATCTGGTCCTTGGGCAAGTACAACCATGGTTCTATCTGCATCAACTGGTAGCACTATCTTTTCTGAAGACCGTTTTATTACTCCCTTAGATACTGCCATCACGCTCTCCAATTCAAATGGCTGATAAACAAGAAAAGTAATTGAAAGTATAGACATTTTATGATAGACAGGTGCAATGGATAGTGGGGAATAAAAGAGGGCATGAAATAATTCATATATATGATGGCTAACCAAACAGAATAGCATGACACAATTTCACATATATGATGGCTAACCAAACAGGATAGCATGACACAATTTCACATATATGATGGCTAACTAAACAGGATAGCATGACACAATTTGACATTATGATGGCTAACTAAAAAGATGGTAAGACATAGTTCAAAATATGACACTATGTAAACAGGATGACATGACATAACTATATAATGTGTTTATTAAATAGGTTGGCATGCCATAATTCACATACATTCACGGATAGAATGCCATAATTCAAAATATGATGACTGTAAACACTAAACAGGATGAGATGATATAACTATATGATGTCTTTATTAAATGGGTTGCCATGCCATAATTCAGATAGATGATGTGCATGTACTATGTAAACATGATGGCATGATATAATTCAAATATATGATTTATATAGTAAGCAAGAAAGCAGATGGCAATCCATATATGATGTAAAAACTAAGCAATGCAAGACAACATGCATGACATGGGTAATATAACCCTGCCAAGTTTGAGCATAGACCTCAGGGGGAAATAGGATTGGTCATCAGTCTCTAAATCCTCCTTTGAGGAGCTCTCTGTAACCAGCAAGATGTCTGCTTCAGCAGGTAGCATTGTCTGCTCTGAATACCTTGTTTTCACTCCAGATACTTCCATCACCGCTTCAAATGGCTGACGCACAGGAAGAGTAGTTGAATATACAAATGTTGTCAACAAATGGAACACGCAATACAAAAAAATGATACCATGATATAATTCACATACATCATGATTTGCTAAATAGCATGGCATTGCATAATTCACATATATAATGTCTTGCAACAAGATGGCAATGCATAATTCACATATATGGTAATTAGACACTGAACAGGTGGCATTCACACAAAGCATGTCTAAACTAATCAAATGACATAGCAATGCGAGACACCATACGCACGATATGAGCAACATAAGCCTGCCAAGTTAGAGCATACACCTCGGGGGGAGGGGGGAATAGGACTGGTCATCTGTCTCTGAATCCTCCTCTGAGGAGCTATCCGTAACCAGCGAGATATGCGCTTCGTCAGATAGCATAGTCTGCTCTGAAGACCTTGTTTTCACTCCAGAATTTGCCATCACCGTGTCAAATGGCTGATACATACGAAGAGCAGTTGAATGTACTAACATTGTTGACAAATGTAATATGTAACGGAAAAAAGGATGGCCTGATATAATTTACATATAAGATGACTGGCTAAGCAGGATGGCATTACAAAATTCACATATATGATGCCTGGCTAAACAAGATGGCGTTGCATAATTCACATAAACGATGAATAAACTAAACAGATGGCATTTGCACAAAGGATGTCTAAACTAAGCAGATGACATATTTGATGTATAAAGTAAGCAATGCAAGACACTATATGCATGATATAACCAACATCAGCATGCCAAGTTAGAGCGAAGACCTCAGGGGGTAAATAGGAGTTGTCTTCTCCTTCTGAATCCCCCTCGAAACAGATATCTTCCTCTCGATTACAATTCGAAATGCGTGGAGGGGGGCTGTCTTTGCTCGTACCATGGAGCGACGTCTGCATGAAATTTTATTGCCACGCAAGGCTTGTCTCTTTTGCTCTACATGTTCAGTTCCATTGTTTACAATAACTGTCATGCATAGGAATAAAACATAGTGAGATTATGTAAGGAGTGCATGCAGAAATCCAGAGTGATGGTAGCAACCTATGGATAGACCCAAAAACAATAATAGCAGGCAGATAATGGCTTCAGTTAAAAAATACAGATAATGGCTTCTTTACTGTTTGTTTCCCAACCAACATGAAACTCATAGTAGACACCGGAGATTAACTAGATAGTAGATATATACTATTGATAGCGGCCCCGATATGTACCCCACCAACCATTTAAAAACTCAAGTTTGACCATTTGTTTGGAGCTGACTCAGAGTCTAATCGGTGAACAGGACGATAAAGTAGCATGTAATATCAAGCGATGCATAACGTAAGCAGTCACGAAAGAGTGTGACCTCTCATGCGAACCCGTGTAGTCCTTGAGGTCATCTGCTTGGTTGATGATGGTAATGCAGTTTTCATGGCTGCCAGCGGTGGGGAAGAAGATCTGAGGCGGCGAAAGACAGTCTGGAGGCCGGATCCCTGCTATGCTGGACCCTTCTGTCGTTGGAGTAGCTGAGCTGGGGTGGACGACGGTGCAGCAGGAGCGGGACAAACCACACAAGGTTTTCTTTGACAACCATCTATAAGAGAAGTAATTTTGTAAAGGCTCGTTTGAATTGGATGATTCCAACAATGCAGGGACAGGAAATAGACAGGAATAGGATAGGAATGCACATGCAAAACAGAGAATTTAAAAACATAGGATTTCTGCCAATCTGGGTGTTTGATTCACAACAATTGGAAGATCACAGGATGCAAAGAAGCATGGTGAGATGAAGTCAAACCACAAGAAAATGTATGGTTATAATGCTATTATGCTACTACCTCTTAGTCTTGTGCTTCATGAATAGGAATTTGAAAAGGAGGACAAGTGAAAATTAAAATTCCTATGTTTTTTCTTTCAAGGAGACACTAAAGGAACAAATCCGTGTGCTCAGTGGACAATATATATAATATGTAGAGTAAAAAAGAGATGCAACAAGTGTACAATCTCTTTGGTGAAGCCATGTCGATCTCAGCGTGATTGGATTGGCCGGTGAGGATGCTCCGGCTGACTTTGCTATCGGAGGAGGGGAAGAAGATCTTAGGCGTGTGGAGATGGAGCCCAAGGTACTGCTCTGCTGTGATGGAGGGTTTCATCGTTGGAGCAGCTCCGGTGAGTTGTACGACACCGAGGCTGAAGCAGGACAAGAGAGACAACGAACAATGTTAACCTGAGTGGAATTCTAATAGCATCTCCAATATATGACATAAAATACATAACCACAAAGTGCTAGATGTAAAATACATCAGCCGCTCATCTCTGAACTTAACTGTCGATACTGAACTTAACTATCGAAACTGAATTTTGCTGTCGAAACTGAACGCGCTAGCAAGGTGAGGCTACACATCGGCCGACTGACTTTTTCATCTCTGGTCAGTCGATTTTGCAGCCGTTGGATATGAAATCAAGGGCCTGCGGTTCATCTTCAACCTCCACCCCACTGAGCCGCCAGCCTCCACCGGCCAAACAGCAGCCCCCCGCCGCCCGCGGCCGGCGGTGCGCCGCCCCGCCCGCCCCGAAAACACTCCCCACCGCCGGTCCGCCGCCGCCCCGGCCATCCCTCTAGGCCCCCCCGCGCCGAGCATTTTCTCCGGCGATCCCCACGCCACCGCCCCACCAATGCCCCGCCACCGCCGGCAACCACCGCCCCCATCCTGAACCCTAAGATAGATAGTGGGGTACCTCTCCGGCGAGCCCCCCTCCCCACTGTGGCTGGTTCTTCCTTCACCCTGGCGAGCCCACCTCTTGAGAATCGACTGACCCAAAAGTCGATTCAGTCGACTGAAGTGTAGCCAAATCGGAGCAGCATCGCAAGCAAGAGCAAGAGAAAGAGTAGCAGCGCGAGTAAGAGCAATAGTAAGAGCAGACCAGGCAGGGGACCGAGAGCAAGAGCAGAGCAGCAGCGCGAGCGAGAGCTAAAGCAGCAGCAGCTCCTACTAATGTGGACGTCACCGCCGAGGGAGCGACGCCATGGAGGAAGTGGCCGGCGACACCGCCGTGGATGGAGCCGCGCCATGTCAGCTCGAGACCGAGCGCCGGCAGTACCATGAGACCGAATCAAGAAGAAAATGCGGCGATTAGTGTACAACCTCTTTGGTGGCACCGATTAGGCCGCAGCTTCATCCAAGGAAACGGTGATGATGATGCTCTTCCAGTGGTGCAAGTGAAGACAACGGTGTGGGAATGGAGGTGGCGCGAAAGACGAGGGGAACGTCGGGGTAGCTCCTTGGAGGTGGAGGACGGGGTGGCTGAACCGGCGGGACGATGAGATCGACGACGGATCCTCATCCGGTACGGTAGATGAGGGACGTCGAGGTGTTGCTGTGGACGATGTCGTCGGGGAAGAGGCTCCGGCTAGGTGGCGGACGGAGCAAGGTGTGGGGTTTCGTCGCGTGTTTTCGCGGCCTCAGTGTATGAATGGGTGGGCGGATGGGATGGCAGTGGGGAACCATGGCTTAGAGACGCGCTTTTCCGAAATGTGGGGTAAGTTACGAAAGTACCCCCCACCGATTTGAGGCGGTTCTTTCGGTTCAGGGGTACCACGGGCATTTCACGTGTCGGGATTTCACAAGAGGTGGGAGTTTTCACGGGCGTTGTAATTTTGGAATAGCAAGGCGCGGGTTGAGATGGAGGGAGTTGTCGGAGCACAAAGAGGCAAAGATATATCTTAATTATTTCGGGCTAACAAGGCACGGGTTGAAATTTCCGGACAAGCCTAACATGTACTGTACCAAATCAATGCGCACTACAAATGTCATTCAAAACTTTGAATTCATGTTATGTTCAATTAAAATATTTCGCTACGTGTGTAATGCATGCAACCTACTACTCAAATGAACGTTTTAGTGCATTCCAAACGTATATACTACCGCTTCAATACGAACTAAATTTGAATAAGATCTACAGTAATGATTGTTGTGAAGTCAAGGCATTTGAATTCGTTTCTCTGTTTTAATAAGATCTACAATCATCATTATTGTCAAGTTAAACCATCGTTTGTGTATTATCTTCACAGCACACCACATGATTAGTCTCGAGTTACATATGAACTATATGTACTATATGAACTCAAACTAGATTTTTTGAATCCACTTTATTTTGATTTCAAATCACATTACATTTCTAGCTCTAGCTAGATCTTCATAATCTAAACCATGTCTCATATGTATAATGTGTTTATCACATTATGTATGGTGCCCCGCCCCCTACGCCTACAAGTATTTAGATGTGCGTTGCAAACACCACACATTACACAAATTCAAATAAAATGTGAGAATGTTCGATATATAGTATTTTCTAGATTGCTCGATATTTAGTTGTAAGCTGCAAATGCCACACATTATCACAAATTCAAATAAAATGTGAGATTGTTTGATGTATAGTATGGTTTAGATTGTTCGGCATTTAGCTGTGAGTTGCAAACGCCATGCATTATCACATTATGGTATAACATGTGCACATCACGTGTATCATCGCTATATTCATGCATGAAATGTTTAAAACACTATGATCTCCTATTCAAATATATGAATCTGCTTTATATCAAATTATGATCTTTGTTAGTCTCTTACACCCACACAATCCTCTAACCTTTGTAGCTAACACTAACTTTCTCTCGTGCATGCACACGCCCTCCTCCCCCTCCCCCTCCCTCGGCATTCTATCCACCGGGCACATTCTTTTTTTTTCTTTAGGTCGTTCTCCCGGAGTCTCCACAACTCCTTTCCGACACACACCGATCAATAAACCTCTCCAGTGATGCATGCCTACAACATACACACACACCTTTAATCTCCTCCTTTATGTGTCCTTGCCTCGTGTCTCTCATACGGTCAGACACACGTGTAAACTCTCGCCCCTCTTTTCATCGATCTCACAACCGTACACTCCTCCCCCTATCTAGCTAGTAGTTGGCCCTCTCGCACCACCTCCTAGCTCCATTCTCTCTGTCTATCTGTCTCACTGGGCCTTATTTGCCTCTAACAAATGGACGTACACCGACCGATCTCTCGCTATACATATAGCTAGCTAGGTTTTTATAACTCATTTTTACCCACACATCGATCGATCTACCTCATTAGTTGTGTCTCTCCCTTCCTCCGACAAACAACAATTGATCTACCGATCTAGTTAGGTTTGCTTACCAAACACATGGTTCCCCTTCATCATCCATGGATGCGTCCCGACAGATATATCACGCACAGGCACACACAGAAACACATCCCCACTCTTATTGATAACATTGCAGTTCCACCCCCAGTTTGTCTACTAGGCCTCTCCCAACATCTCCGAGAAGCAACTCCATCACCCATCCAGCACTCTACCCCTCTCCCTCCCTCTCTCTCTCCTCTCTCTCTCTCTGTCCCATCATATTTCCCGTCCTTCAGTTATGTATGGATGTCGACCGATCTCCCTCAAGACATAGCTGGGTCTCTCCTTCTCAACACATATACGAGTCGTTCTACCTCTATAGTTAGGCCTCTGCCTACCCCTCCCCCACCCCTCCCCCCCACACACACCGATACATCGAGCGCTCTAGTCATGTCTCCCTTCCACACACAAACTTGACATG